>NC_143582.1:143680805-144280805 GCF_048544385.1 Mastigoproctus giganteus
ACAGCACTAGGTGCGTTCAGAACATCTCCAGTGCAAAGCTTGTATGTTGAAGCTCATGAACCTCCCCTAAATATCAGGAGAAAGATGCTGCTGCTGAATTATGCAACCAAGATCCAAAGCCAGATGACCCATCCTAATTGGCCAATACTCTACAATCCACAGTTTATGACCTTATACAGAAACAAACCACAGACAGTTCGGCCTGCTGGTATTAGGTTAAAACAGCTAGCAGAAGATTGGGATGTACACTTCAATAAAATTTTACGAGATCCTATAGATCCTGAACCTCCATGGTCTGTCATCACACCATCTTGTGACAATTATTTCTACCAGTGGGGTAAACACTCTCTATCAGATATTAATATCCAGCAGCTACACATAGCGCATACTCAACGTTATCCTGACTCGCTAAAATTTATACAGATGGATCGAAGTCTGAGAGTGGATCAGGCGCAGCAGTAGTACTCCCAGATGCTACCATTTCTCTATCTCTCCCAACAGAGTGCAGTAGCTACACAACTGAATTATATGCCATAAAGCTTGCTATAGAAAGTATTTTCCATATGTCAATTCAAAAGAGCTTAATTTACACAGACTCGCAGAGTTCCTTATCAGCCTTGCAAAACAATTCCCCGTCTACTCACCCTCTATTAAAGCTCATTAGAACAGAGTTGATACGTCTGAGAGAGTGCCAACAAAAAGTTATTTTCTGCTGGATACCTGGTCATACTGGAATACCAGGAAATGAAATTGCGGATGATGCTGCCAAACATCCATCTAGAGCAGCCCCAACAAATTTCTTAATACCGTTTACTGATTATAAAATGAAGATCCGAAGTATATGTAAAGATCGATGGACTCTACAATGGCAAGCACAAATTCATAATAAACTTTTTCAAATTAAACCTGTACCAAAATTATGGGCCTCTAGCCTCATTACTAACAGACAAGAAGAAGTAATCCTAACCAGAGCCAGAATCGGTCATACTCATTTAACTCATTTGTTCCTCCTCTCAGGGAATGACCCTCCTGAGTGTAATCATTGTCATACACCACTTACAGTGAAACACATACTTCTAGAATGTACTCTGTATCGTAATGCTCGACTAATGTCATTCAGTTCTCTAGCAAGCTTAAAGGTACCATTGTCACTTAGCCATATCATAGGCGAAAAATCAAACATCGCAGAATTCTTCTCCTTCCTAAAACAAATAGGAATGTATAGCCGTTTCTAATTGCTTCTACATGAAACAAACAGGCAGTATGAACCACTTTTCTAAGTGCAATATGGCCTAAGTAGCCATTGCACTTAAAACCCCATAAACAACAACAACAACAACTGGAACAAACACCTTTTTACACATGCCTACCCGTACTTTTTCTGCCATTGATCTCTCTATCTGCTCCCCTTCTCTACTCCCTTCATTTACTTGGGACGTGGAGGAGAATCCATACGGAAGCGATCACTTCCCCGTGATAACCTTGTTACACAGTGGGAGACCATGTCTTCCTTTCAGGTTACCACGGTGGAAGATTGATCAGGCTGACTGGACTGCCTTCCAACATCAGGCAAATTTTGATCTTAGCACAGTCAGTCAAGAGTCTATCAATGATGCAGTTAAGTACATAACAGAAAATATTGTCCAGGCAGCTGCGAGTGCTGTTCCAAAAACATCTGCCCGGTTTCCACCATTTCCTAAACCTTGGTGGAATTCACAATGCACAGCAGCAAAAAAAGCTCAAAACAAAGCGTGGGGGATATTCCGCCGATATCCCACCACGACCAACCTTATAACCTTTAAACGTGCACTAGCCAAAGCACGATATATCCGCCGTCAGAGTCAAAAGGAATCGTGGATCCGTTTTACATCATCTATTAACCAGTCTACCAACTCTAAGGTAGTCTGGGATAAAATCCGGAAAATGAAGGGGAAATATACATCCCACCCTTCTTCAATCCTAGATTATAATGGATGCGCTATTGCAGATCCAACTGCAATAGCTAATTCTCTTGGGGAAACATTCTCTAACATCTCTGCAACATATTCGTATTCCCCAGAGTTCCTGGTCCTGAAACATAAACTGGAAAGAGAAGCACTTAATTTTAAGTCCAAGGGCCTCTATCCCTACAACGGGGATTTTACTATTCAGGAACTGAAAAGAGCCCTCGCTCTTTCCAAAGCAAGTGCTGTTGGACCAGATGGCATCCATTATGAAATGATTAAACATCTCTCACCAAAATCTATGGATTGTCTGCTCATTCTGTATAACAGAATCTTTATTGATGGGCAGTTTCCGGACTCCTGGCGAAAGGCAATCGTTCTTGCCTTTCCTAAGCCAGGAAAGGATCCAAAAGTCACCACCAATTATCGTCCTATTGCTCTGACCAGCTGTCTGTGCAAAATCCTGGAGAGAATGGTTAATTCCCGTTTAATTTGGTACTTAGAATCAAATGACCTTCTCTCCAACATCCAGTGCGGCTTCCGACGGAACCGGTCCACTTTGGACCATCTTATTAGATTGGAAGCATCCATCCGGGATGCTTTCCTAAAACGCGAACACTTGGTGTCGGTGTTCTTCGACATGGAGAAAGCGTATGACACAACTTGGAGATTTGGCATCTTAAAAGATCTGCATAGCCTTGGTCTTAGGGGGGCAACTGCCCATTTTTATTAAAAACTTTTTAGCCAATCGATCTTTCCAAGTTCGTGTGGGGTCCTCACTCTCTCGTCCCTTCAGCCAAGAGGAGGGTGTACCACAAGGATCAGTATTAAGTGTCACGCTTTTTGCCATCAAAGTCAATTCTATCACAGAACAACTTCCTCCACCCGTAAACAGTGCCCTCTATGTTGATGACTTTAGCATTTTTTGCCAGTCGTGCAACATGAGGGTTATTGAAAGACAACTGCAGAAAGCCATTGATAGTTTGAATTCCTGGGCACTTGCTAATGGCTTCAGGTTCTCGCCGGAGAAGACCGTTTGCGTACACTTTTGTCGCAAGCGTAATCTTCATCCTGAACCTGAATTAAGGCTCGGACAAAATGCTATTCCAGTAGCAGCGAACACAAAATTCTTGGGACTCATATTCGATAAAAAACTAACCTTTTTGGATCATATTCGTCAACTCCGCACAAAGTGCACACGTGGACTTAATATTCTCCGCTCGCTCTCCTCTACATCTGGGGGAACAGACCGATGTACCCTTCTTCGGCTTTACCGTGCACTTGTGCGATCCAAACTAGATTATGGGTCCCAGGTATATTCCTCAGCCAGAGACAGTGCCCTTCGATGGTTGGACCCAGTCCACCATCAGGCTATTCGTATCGCTACTGGAGCATTTCGAACATCTCCTGTCCAGAGCTTATACGTCGAAGCAAACGAACCACCGTTATCGCTTCGACGTAAGCAGTTGTCTTTAAACTATGCTCTAAAGTTGCAATCCCTACCAGACCATCCTACGTGGACATCCGTTTTTGAGCCACGTTGGGAAAATTTATATAATACCCGTCAGACTGCCAACCGACCTTTTGGTATTCGTGTCCAAGAGCTACTCAGAGAGTTTAACATCATGGTAGACAAGGTTGCACAAACACCAAAAGAAACTCTTCCACCATGGCATGCTCATACTCCATCGTGCGACTTTTCCCTTAAGAAATGGGTAAAGTCTGAGACCTGTCCATCTGTATACCAGCAGCTCTTTTCTGCACATCGAGCTGAGAACTCCGACTTCCTGCTCGTCTACACAGACGGCTCGAAGTCTGAATCGTTCGTTGGATCTGCTGTTGGGTTCCCGGACACTATAATATCTCAGCAGATTCTTCCTGAATCCAGCATATACACCACAGAGCTGCATGCTATAGAGTTAGCCTTGGATCACATTCGAACTTCTCAATGCCAGAGGTCAATAATATATTCTGATTCTTTGAGTGTATTGCAGGCTTTATTATCTTTGAGACGCAACTGTCATCCAGTTCTCTCTCGGGTTCAGCAGAAGATATATTCTCTTCATAAATACAAATTTGATATCCGCTTCTGCTGGATTCCTAGCCACATTGGGATAAAGGGAAATGATTTGGCTAACACTGCAGCCAAATCAGCAGTTCCACTAACAATCGTTGCCTGTCAGTCCCCTATACAGACTACAGGCAAATAATGCACCAAAAGATATATTCCCAATGGCAAGAATTATGGCATAGAGAGAGAACGAATAAATTATATCAAATAAAGCCTCTAATACGAACATGGCAGACCAGTCTGCGCAGGAATCGGAGCGAGGAAGTTGTTCTTGCCCGACTCCGCATAGGACACAGTCATCTGACACATTCGTTTCTGCTGAGGGCGGATGATCCTCCTATGTGCGAGCAATGCGACACCATTTTATCCGTTAAACATATTTTATGTAACTGTTCCAGTTTTAGTAATGCTCGTTTTATCGCTTTTAACCATCTGACTGAGCCTTATACACTCAGTCAGATTTTATCCGACAATGACCACGTGTCTGCTATTTTTAGTTTCCTGAAATCAGTAAACATTTTTAATCATATTTAAAAAATCTTATTAATTTTTACCTTGTTTACTGATATTCGTCTTTTACAATTTATACGTGGCTTTTCTATCCTGACTTAGTGACCTAATTCGTTAGGTCACTGAAAGATTTTTACCATTTTCATGACAAGGTTTTGGCGCATTATAGCCTTAGTTGCTGATGCGCCAATAAAATTAAACAAACAAACAAACAAACCAACGGTTCATTTTATATTCCGACTCTCTTAGCATGTTACAGGCTTTAATATCTGTGAGATATAATCCTCATCCAGTTCTGTCTAGCATTCAGCAGAAGATTCACGCGAATACGATATCCGCTTCTGCTTGATTCCCAGCCACATTGGGATTAAGGGAAATGATTTGGCTGACACCGCAGCCAAATCAGCAATTCCCAGAAATAATCGCTGCCTGTCAGTCCCCTATACAGACTACAGGCAAAGAATACTCGAGAAAATACACTCCCAATGGCAGGACTCGTGGAATAGACAGACTGGAAATAAACTATATCGTATAAAGCCTGTAATTGAACCGTGGCAGTCTAGTCTGCGCAGGAATCGTAAGGAGGAAGTTGTTCTTGCCCGGACCCGCATAGGACACAGTCATTTAACTCATTCATTTTTGCTGAGGGCTGATGACCCTCCTATGTGTGAGTCTTGTGGCACAGTTTTATCAATTAGACACATTTTAATCGAATGTCCAGTTTTTAGCAGTATCCGTCTTACCGCTTTTAATCATCTGACTGAGCCATATACACTCAGTCAGATTTTATCCGACAATGACAATGTGTCTGCTATTTTTAGATTTTTAAAGTCAATAAATATTTTTACTCGTTTATAAAATCTACATTTTTCTTATACTTCTTGACATAGTGACCTAACTAATTAGGTCACTGAAAGTTTAAATTATTTTATAAATGACATGGTCTTGGCGCATTATAGCCTTAGTAGCTAATGCGCCAATAAAACCAAAACCAAACCAAACCAAACCCTATACAGACTACAGGCAAATAGTACATCAAAAGTTACATTCCCAATGGCAGGACTTGTGGAATAGACAGACTGCGAATAAACTATATCGTATAAAGCCTGTAATTGAACCGTGGCAGTCTAGTCTGCGCAGGAATCGTAAGGAGGAAGTTGTTCTTGCCCGGACCCGCATAGGACACAGTCATTTGACTCATTCGTTTTTGCTGAGGGCTGATGACCCTCCTATGTGTGTGTGTCCTGTGGCATAGTTTTAACTATCAGACACCTTTTAATTGACTGTCCAGATTTTAGCAATATCCGCTTTACCGCTTTTAACCATCTGACTGAGCCTTATACACTCAGTCAGATTTTATCTGACAATGACAATGTGTCTGCTGTTTTTAGCTTTTTTAAATCAATAAAGGTTTTTACACGTATTTAAAATTTATACGTTATTGTTATTTCTTTTATTGATAAGCTTTTATTATATATCTGGACATGGTGACCTAATTACTTAGGTCACTGAAAGGATAAATGTTTAAATTTTTATATATTACCTGGTCTTGGCGCATTATAGCCTTAGATGCTAATGCGCCAATAAAATCTAAACAAACAAACAAACAAACAAACAAATTCCTCTGGTGTGTGTGTGTGTGTGTGTCATCCTTCAGAGCACTCATCAGGTCTCGCTTCGACTATGGTTCTCCAGTGTATGACTCTGCGAGAAAAAAGTACTTTAGAGCGGTTAAATACCATCCACCACAGAGAGTTGCTCTACGGGATTTCAGAACCTCCCTTACATCGCAGAAAAGCATTCAAAGGCCTGTGAAATCTATACAGATGGATAATAAACTGAGACCCAGGTAGGTGCTGCCACAATCTTCCCGTCACTCAGACTTCAAGACTCTGCCTGAATAAAGAACCATTCAACATATCGAAAAGAAAGAGTAACGGGCGCGACGACCCATGACAGTGTGCCAATAAAAGAGAGCTAAACAAAACATGGAATTATTTTCGAAGATATCCAACTACTGAGAACCGCATATTGTTCAAGAAGGCACGAGCGAGATGCGATAGGACAACATCCTCGATAAACTTCGCTTCCACATTACAAGATCCACACGATCTCAATCTGCCTGGAATGAAATCAGCAAAATAAATGGCAGATTGTATTTTTATAGGTCGCTGTTTAAAGCGATTAAAATATTTTCCTTTTAGCTACTTCTTAAGAACAAGGGCACGAATAGCATGCCAAAAAAAAAGTCCATCTATATATGAAGTTTTAAATTTGTACCACTAGATGGCGCCACCATACTATTTTCAGCCTGCAATCGCTGCTAAATCAAAGAGGTAAATAGCAGAATGACTGCCGTTAGTTTGATTTGTTCGCGGTAGATGGCAGTGCAGGTCAAGTGATTTCAGTCATCCCGCGAGAGAATCAGCTAGCGTATTAATTGCGTAAAGGACATTATCTGGCTGCAAAGGCAAAAAGATTTCCTCACATTTAGCTAATATGACTATTTTTTTTTCTACAAAACCTTGATATTGCTCGTGCTTATCTTATATGGTAATTGATGGCAAATCACCTCCTCTCCGAAGTGCAGTGTAGCTTGTGAAGGAACAGGTTCACTTTGGACCAATTATTTTGATTGGAAAGATCCATCCGAACTGCCTTTCTACAACGAGAATTCTTGGTGTCGGTGTTCTTCGATAGGTCAAATGTGTATGGCACATGAACTTTAATTGCGGCTTGGACGCTCTCTCCTTTATCTCATAATGTTCAGATCGATACATCTTGCTGCGCTTTGGCTAACTGTCCATTCGTTTTCCTTATCTAAGAGTTGCTCTGATTTTGATATGTCATAGTAGCCAAGGTTGGCCAATCACTCAGGTAACTTATTCCACGCCAGCAGGCTCATGTGCCGGCATGCGACTTCTCCCTTATGAACTAGATGAAGTCTGATACTTACTTTCCTCTCTACAGCAACGCTGTTCATCACACTGGTCTGTAGTCTGACTTTTTTTCAGTTTACGCATATGGTTCCAGGTCGAAATTATCTGTGGGATCTGCTGCTGCTCTGTTTCCAGACATACTACAATATCTGAGCAGATTCGTCATGAATAAAGCACATACGCAGCAGAGCTAGCGATTTTAACCAAGGTAACCTTAAAGTATTGTCTGCGCATGGAGAGCAAATCTTTGTACCCTTCTTAGATTATTCCGAGCATTTTTGAGTTCAAAACTGTATTCAAGTATCTAAGTAGATGATTAAGCAAAAATGTTTCTTCAATGGCTGTACGAGATACACATTCAAGGAGACCTGATTAAGGTATGTAAGTTCCTGAAGGGAATCAGTGAAATGAAAGAGAGAGGTATATTTCCACTTGTAGAAGAGGGAAGAACCAGCGGGCACAAATAACAAAATTTGGTAGTGTAACAGAAGGCTGTATCTCGAAGTTAATTTCAGCCAGCTTATTGAAATCACTGGAATGATCAAGTATGCAAGAGGAGGTGATCCTGGCTAGGACGCGTATTGGGTACACGCATCTAATCCATATTTATCTACTCATGGGAGAAGATCCGCCTATTTGCGCATATTGCCAGTCTACACTTATGGTGAAGCATATTTTAATAGATTGCAACCATTATGGAAACGTAATTTTCACATCTGAAAGAACCTTTAACATTACCTCATCTAATTGAAGACGATGCAAATCTAGCCGAGTTATTTGTTTTCTTGAAGCAGACAGGGTTATTTAACAGATTTTAACTGGCAAGTATCCCTTGGGCCATTAAACATCTTGTCAACCAATCAATGGAATGAACTGCTTGCCACAATGATCTAGGCGGATAGTTTGGTAAACTTCAAAGCGGAATTAGGCAGCCACTTTTTGGTGATGGTGTTTTGAGTGACAGAGGAACTCATGGATGTCTATAAATCAAGGGATTGCTTAATTCTTCTGTGAAGGCTCACTCTGTTTTAAACCAAATCAGGAGTGCACCACTGAAAATTGAAGAACGCTTGCAACTGGTCACCTTTTGTTGGATTCGAGCATACATTCTAGAATATTATGGAAAAAACTGGCTGATAATGCTGAAAAAATAACTCATCCACCTTTTGTTTAACATGCATTCCTATATCAACATCAGGCTAGAGACTCATAAGTGATAGATGTTATCTGTGAGGCTAAACTATAAAAGTATTAGATCTCTTGTCTCAATCAATGCTTTAGGCTCCGAGAAGGCATAAATCCTTTTGAGGAACATTTATAAATATGTCGCTACCTGTACCTTCAGTTCTTTCTTTCTGCCTTAAGTAATTCGCATACTTCTGTCTTAGGTGGATAATCTTGTAGTTAACTGTCTCTATTCATCACCCTTGTCATCAAATGGTTTGCACTTAAAGAAACTTGGTTCATATTTCCTGCTGACATTTTCACTGCAAATAAACCGGATAGCGTCATTAATCAGCCGGAAGATACACTCAAGTAAACGACACATACCTGTGTCCTTGCTTCCGTCCTTGCACGTATCATTGGACGTGCTACTGCATACCACCCATCTCGACCAGTTCGACTTACCAACTGTCGCTTTACAATTACTGTTTCTCTGAAAGTTTTATTAACAATACGTTATTTGCTTCTGGGTATCCGAGGTAAAATAAATTTAAAATCCACCTGTGTACTTCTTTGTTATTTATTCGAAGCATTAAATATGGAAGTCTTGTGCTGCCATCTGTGTTGTCGAAAGATAAATATTTCTGGTTACAATTTTGTGTTCGCAGAATCAAGGAATATTTTGAATGGATTGTTTCTTACCCTTATATTCGCGATGTCAATATACAGATTCATATATTTAAAATATGCTTTAATTCAATGAAACTTTTGTAAGTGGTTGGTGTGAGTTAAAAGCATACTTTAGAAAATAAAGTTGAAATATTTTAAATTAAAACGCCAGCAGAAGTCAGTTTAATCTTCAAAAATGTCTGCCACATGCACAAAAATATCCTAAATGATCGAAACATTATCAAGAATGTATTTTACTACTTTTAAACAATAACTAAATTTAGATAACTTCAGATAAAACAAAACTCTCTGTATGCGTCATCTTCCTGATCGTAAGTCTGGCGCATTTTAACCAATAAAGTTGTTATTGCCATCAGACAAAAAAATAAATAAATAAACAATAATAATAGTACAATATTTATTATATTATATTATATTATTTTAATATTACTGATCAAATAATTAATAATATTATTACTTATTAATTAATAATAATAATAATAATAATAATAATAATAATAATGATTAATAATAAAATAATACTGAAAGTTTTTATCTTAATTTTAATTACCGATCAAATAATTAATATGTGTATTCCAGTTAAGAGAATGATCAATTCATAATGCAGGATATTTACAAGAGACAATTTCAATAAGTTGGCAAGAACATGATTCAAAATAATTCTTATTTAAGTGGCCCCGGGTGCCAAGCGAATGTGACTGAGCGATTTCTCTGTGCTATTACTGCGATTTTCCAAAAGTGATCTATAGTTATTTTACGTTCTTGTCGTTATTAAATTTATTCATTTAAAAACAGCTCTTGTAACAAAAACACTTGTACAGAGCAAGAAAGGAAAGGCACCTTTCTGTATTTCTTCTAGTTTACTACTAACCACTTACTACTTTTCGCTTGGTCACACCAGGCACTGCTCCTGCCTCCCCGTGGCGGGGCCGGTAACCTTGGCAGAAAAGTCCATCTGCCAGGGGCTAAGAGGAGCCAACATGGAACAAAATATGTTTCCAACTTTAGAGCCGTCAAGCTGTCGGCCAACCACAGAAAATGACCATGACCATGATTCGTCGCAATCAAAGAGGTTGAAAACCAATCCCTCCGCGACAGACTTACCTGCATTCTTAATAATGCACTCACTATCTGAACAGCCTCTCAGTAAGCTATCCCCCTTCTTAATTCAAAAACATCTGGAAAGTATTGCAGGGTCTCCCAAGACGGTTAAGAGACTGCAATCAGGGGACTTACTTATTGAAACTCTAAATAGCAGGCACTCTGAGAAATTACTAAAAAAGACAACTTTCGCTGGTATTCCAGTGAAAGTAACTCCACATGCAACCCTAAATACATCAAAGGGTGTAATATCTAGTTGGGACCTGATGAATGTGACGGAGGAAGAAATTAAAGAAGAGCTTCGGGAACAAAATGTAATAGCTGTAAAAAGAATAATGATAAAAAAAGAAAATATTCTAACACCTACCAGAAATATCATTCTTACCTTCAACAGTCCAATCCTGCCCTCATCAGTAAAAGCTGGATATCTACTTTGCCGCACTCGTCCTTTCATACCAAATCCGTTGAGATGTTATAAATGCCAGAAGTATGGCCACTCTCAAACGACATGCAGAAGCAACCCAGTTTGTCCCAACTGTGGATCCTCCGATCACATTCAAAGTGATTGTGTGGCGAAAGAAATGATATGTCCCAACTGCAAAGGGAACCATCCGGCCTACTCTAAGACATGCGAGAGGTGGAAAACAGAGAAAAAAATTGTGAAATATAAAGTTGAAAACAGAGTTAGTTATCAGGAGGCTAGAAAATTAATTGCACCGAGTATACCTAACCGTACCTATGCCAATATTACAAAAAAATACCAAACCATTGCCACACAAACCGATGTTACCGTTCCTTCAAACACTTCCATCTCTGACTGGGCTCGGACTGTCCTCTCTCAACAACAGTCCAGTGCCGTTAAGCACTCAGACCAAGCAAATAATACGCCTCTCACAATACCAGCAAAATCTCAATCTCCGCCAGTGAATGCCACTACAAATAAAGATAGTTCGACTTTGAAAAAGATTATCCAGGACAAATCGATGGAGGCAGAGTATCCACCAAAACAGGAAGATCCGATTCTGGAAATATTTGCTGAAGAAGAGATGGACACTGGTCGCCCTTCCTTCCCGAAAAGAGACAAACCAAAGCCAGAACGCCATAAGACAGCCACGTCAGGTACAGCTTCTTCCTCTAAATTCAAATAATGTCTAACATCTTACAATGGAATTGCAGAGGCTTTCGTGGAAACATTGACGACATCCGTTACTTAATTAATCGCTACTCTCCAGTTGGTTTCTGCCTGCAAGAAACCTATTTAACTCCTCAAATTTCCATTTCCGTCAAAAACTACTCGGTCTATAGGCGAGATCGGAATATATCCGATTCTGCTCGAGGTGGTGTAGCTATTTTAATTAGTACAAGGATTCCAGCTAAGCAAATTACTCTCCAAACCCAAATCGAAGCTGTCGCTGTGCGTCTGATTACTCAAACTGCATTAACTCTAGTCTCAGTTTATCTCCCACCAAACCATGCTTACACTTATAACGATCTTAAAGAACTTTTACTGCAGCTACCCTCCCCTATCTGCCTGCTAGGGGATTTCAACGGCCACCACCCTTTATGGGGTTCATCTAAATTAGACAGACGCGGCAGATTGATTGAAACTTTACTGGAAAAAGAAAACCTCACTCTTCTTAACAGTGGCTCGCACACCCATATACAGTTACCCAATGGACAGACTTCTGCCATTGACCTATCGATTTGCTCCCCGATACTGTTTTCAGCTATGCAATGGTCCACCCTGGATGATCCCATGGGCAGTGATCATTTTCCAATTGTTTGCAATCTGTTCACTACCCAACCACAATTACAATATCCCTGTAGGAAATGGAAATTCTCTAAAGCCAATTGGGCGAAATTTCAGTCAGCAATCACTCTTGACAAAAAAACTATTCAACTACAGCCCATTGATGAAGTTACTGATTATATTACATCCCGCCTTTTAGTTGCAACTAAGTACTCAACTCCGTTATCAAATCCCCCGTCCCGACGGCATTTAAATTACTGGTGGAACGAAGAGTGCACAAAAGCAAAGAAGGAAAAAAATAAAGCATTTAATTTATTCCGTCGATCTCCAACCACAGCTAATCTAATTAGCTACAAGAAACTAAGGGCAAAGGCGCGTTACATTCAAAAGCAGGCCAAGAAAGATTCTTGGACTAGGTTCGCATCAACTATCAATAGGAACACTGACTCCAGACTAATATGGAGAAAAATTAGGCAGCTTTCTGGGAAGTTTCCAACTGTTCCTTCCCCAATTCTCTCCTGCAATGGGCAAGAACTCTCTGCTCCTGTAGATATAGCCAATGCCTTGGGCAAAACTTTTGCTGAAATATCGGCTGCATCAAACTACACTCCAAAATTCCAGAAAATTAAGACTGCCAAAGAACAGAGACCTATCAACTTTCGAACCTCACTGTCACTTCCATATAATCAGCCTCTGCAATATTGTGAACTTTTACAGGCCATCAGAACAACACGAAACAGTGCCTCTGGGCCAGATGGCATATATTATGTCATGCTACAGCATCTCGATGAGAAAAACTTACAAATGATTCTAATCTTTTTTAACCGGATCTTCCTGGAAAATATCTATCCAACCTCTTGGCACCACGCTACAGTTTTGGCATTTTTGAAACCTGGAAAAGATCCCTCCAGTTCTAATAGTTACAGACCAATATCACTGTCAAGTTGCCTTGGTAAAATTCTCGAAAAAATGATCCATAGTCGACTCACTTGGATCATTGAAACTCAACATCTACTGAGTAATTGTCAACATGGCTTTCGCAAAAACAGGTCATCCCTAGATCTGATGATCAAGGCGGAATCTGAAATTCGCAATGCCTTTGTGAAAAACGAACACCTAGTCATGGTCTCCATTGATATAGAGAAGGCATTTGATACAACCTGGCGGTATGGCATTCTCAGTGACCTATATAATCTTGGTTTACGAGGCAACCTACCCATATTTATTAGGAACTTCCTGAAGAGCCGATCTTTCCAGGTGAGATATCAAAATTCCCTTTCTGCTACATTCTCGCAGGAAGAAGGTGTACCACAAGGATCAGTTTTGAGTGCAACCTTGTTTGCCCTTAAAATTGATTCCATTACAAAAGTACTCCCAAATACTGTAGAGGCTTACCTTTACGCTGACGATCTCGCTATTTCTTGCCATTCTCAGAACATGAGATCTATCGAAAGGCAATTGCAGATGTCCCTCAATAAAGTTCAAAAGTGGGCTGAGCTCAATGGATATCGTCTTTCCCCACAGAAAACAGTTGCGATCCACTTTTGCTGTCAACGCAAATTGCATGCAGATCCTGAACTTCGGATTTCAAATTCCACCATTCCGATTGCCAGCAATATGAAATTCTTGGGACTAATCCTGGACAGTAAGCTCAACTTCTTAGATCATGTTAAATTAATACGTACTGCCTGTCTTAAAAAGATCAACATGCTAAGAGCTTTATCTGCCCTCTCTTGGGGAGCAGATCGTACAACTTTGCTGCTCTTATATAGAGCACTGATTAGATCCCGTTTAGACTATGGTGCTCCAGTTTATGATTCTGCCCGAAGGAGTGTGCTACGCTGGCTGGATCCTATTCAACATAATGCATTGCGGATTGCAATCGGTGCATACAGGACATCTCCAACTCAGAGTCTATACATTGAAGCTAATGAGCCCCCTTTGCATCTTCGTAGAAAAATGTTACTACTTAAATATGCAGCCAAAATACAGACTTGCCCTTTGCATCCTATTCAGCCATACCTTTTTAATCAACCACTAGTTAATCTCTATAGAAATAAACCAAGTAAAATCCAACCGGCTGGCCTACGGCTCCTTGAAATATCGCAGAACTGGAATGTTCCTCTCCACAATAGGCAACAGATAAAGAATTACTCTCATCCACCATGGACCACCTTTCCTCATCTGACCTCCGATACCTATTTCCTTCAATGGGGAAAGAATTGCCTACCGGCAGTGACTGTGCAACAACTCCATGCTAGCCATATTCATACCTATGCCGACTTCTTACCGATATATACGGATGGTTCCAAATCTCTGTCAACTGTTGGAGCAGCAGCAGTGTTTCCCTCTGCTATCATATCAGCTTCTCTTCCACCCGAGTATAGCAACTTTTCAGCAGAACTGTATGCAATACAGTTAGCTCTAGAAAATTTGAATTTACATCCATCTGCAAAATATATAGGCCCCGGGTGCCAAGCGAATCCGAGGTCAAGCGTATCTAGTGCGAATCAAAGAGTGATATTTCTGAGAGATAAAAGTTCTTTTTATTTATATCGTTTTCTATCAGCAGTTTATTTCTCATAAATAAGTTCTCCACTTGTAAAGTATCAAGTAAGGACAGAGGAAGGAAATTCACCTTTCTTTTTGTTATATATATTATATTCTTTACTAACAACTAACTTTTCTAACCGCTTGGCCTCCTTGCGGCACTGCTCCTGCCTCCCCGTGGCGGGGCCGGAAATCTTGGCAAGTAAGTCCACTTGCCAAGGGCTAAAAGGAGCAATCATGGATAACACAAACCAAAATGACATGAATAATGACAACCCAAAGAGATTGAAGACAGATCGGATGGAGCAACCCTGCCCATCTTTCCTAATCTTCCACTCTCTCAGTAACCAGCCTATGAGCAAATTGTCTCCCTTTGTTATACAGAAACATCTAGAGGGTATAGCAGGATCTCCCAAGACGGTGAAGAGACTGCAATCAGGAGACTTACTCATAGAAACCATGAATCAAAGACATTCTGAAAAGCTTCTACAACTGACAAGCTTTGCTGGAATTCCTGTAAAAATATCCCCTCACGCAACCCTAAATTCATCTAAGGGTGTCATATCGAGTTGGGATTTATTAACTGTCACGGCCCCGGGTGCCAAGCGATTATTAGTGTAGCCAAGCGATTTCCAAGCGATCTATATATTGTGTGCAAAGCAAATAGTTTTCTTTAGGTTTTAAACACAGTTTTCCTCATTTATTTGTATTGTGAAACTTTTGCACTACAAAAAGTAGGCAGAGTTCCAGGAAGGAAATTCACCTTTCTGTTTCTTGTTATCTTACTAACCAAACTAACTCAGCCGCTTGGTTACCCTTGTGGCACTGCTCCTGCCTCCCCGTGGCGGGGCCGGTAACCTGGAAAGAAAAGCTATCTTTCCGGGGCTAAAAGGAGCAAAATGATCTCTTCTACAGGACATAAAGATCCTAATATGGCTGCTCATGAGACAGAAGACTCTAACTCATGCAGTGCTAAACGTCAAAAAACTGACAGTTTACTACAAAGAAGGCATCCAATGCACCTTGTATTGCATTCTACTCAAGAAAAGTCTCTTGGTAGTCTCTCGGCTTTTAAAATTCAGAAATACCTAGAAAATCTAATAGGATCTCCGAAAACAACTAAGCGTCTGAGATCGGGCGACTTGCTCGTTGAGGTCTCAGATGAACGGCAATCACAACGGCTCCAAAAACTGACATCCTTTGGAGGATTACCGATTACTGTCTCCCCTCATGCTACTCTAAACACCTCCAGGGGTGTGATAGCTGAGTGGGATCTCATAAATCTCTCAGAAGAAGAGTTGAAAAACGAATTGCAAGACCAGGGAATTGTGCATGTAAAGCGCATATACACAAAACGAGACAATGCTCTAGTTCCAACACGGAATATAATACTAACATTTGATAGCCCCAAACCTCCAGCATCCATCAAAGCAGGTTATCTGAATTGTCAAATAAAATTATACATTCCTAACCCTACACGCTGTTTTAAATGCCAAAAATTTGGGCATTCCCAAAACGTGTGTAGAGGTTTAGCCACTTGTGCCAACTGCGGTTCACGCGAGCACAATCACTCTGACTGCAAAGCAGAGCAGCACAAATGCTCAAATTGTAATGGCCCACATACTACCTACTCCAGAGATTGTCCCCTATGGAAAAAGGAAAAAAACATTCAACGGGTCAAAGCCGAAAAAAACATCTCGTACCAAGAAGCTAAAAAATCTGTACAGGCTCAATTTAACACTCGACCCAGCTTTGCTGAAATAGTCCAAAAACCAACTGTGGTAACAAGTACTGTGCAAAGAAGAATAACGACTGGTACTCAAACTGAGGTAACGTTTCCCCCAGACAGATCAATGTCAGATTGGGCTCGGTCAATTTTGGAAGCTATGCCCCTTTCTGGTAAACCATATAAATCAAACAAGGCTGTTAACACACCAATCACTGTTCCGCATTCTACCAATAATCCAATGTACTCAAAAAGTGTTGATATTTCTAAAACTGATTCGATTGAAATGGAAGAAAACACTGACCGCGAAGATCCCGTTCTCGATCTCTTCCCAGAAGAAGAGATGGAAACAGGAAGACCGTACTTCCCAAAAAGAAAATCTGGTCACCATAAGCCAACAGTACCTCGGACAGAAACCGAGGACCACACTTTACCCAAATAATGCCCAGTTTTCTTCAGTGGAATTGTAGAGGGTATCGCACCAACCTTGATGATATTCGGGATCTCCTTCTCCAGTATAACCCAGTTACCTTCTGCCTCCAAGAAACTAACTTAACAGCTTCTTTTGCTACCTCAATTAAACATCATGTTATCTACAGAAAAGATAGAGTTTCTCATTTAAGCAATTCGGCTCATGGAGGGGTTGCTCTTATAGTGAACTCCAATATCCCTTCCCGACCATTAATGTTACAAACAAATCTAGAAGCAGTAGCTGCTCGAATATCTTTTCCTTTTTCTTTTACCATTGTTTCCTTATATCTTTCCCCTAACCAAGACATTTCTTACACTGATCTTGAAACTGTTGTATCTCAGCTCCCTCCTCCCTTTTGCATCATGGGAGATTTTAACGCACATAATCCTCTATGGGGTGATAGAATACATGATAAACGAGGAAAAATACTAGAAAAGCTTTTAGATAAATTTAATCTGACTCTACTGAATACTGGTTTACCCACTTATTTTCATCTACCTTCTGGGTCAAGCTCAGCAATTGATCTCTCCATATGCTCACCAGTCCTTTTTCCGCTATTTGATTGGTCTGTTCATGACAGTCTACTGGGTAGTGACCATTATCCAATAGTCTGCCGTGTAGAATCAAATTCTCCACCTTGTCATAATCAAACTGCCAAATGGAACTTTGCCAAAGCTGACTGGGAAAAATATAGGCAACTAGCCACCCTGCAGAAAACAACTGTTTCAAATATGTCAATAAATAATGCGGTTGATTATGTAACAAATCAAATATTGCTGGCCACAGAAGCAGCAATACCAAGAGTGTGCACAGATCATAGAATAAGACCAAAACCCTGGTGGAACAATGAATGCAATCAAGCTAAACGAGAGAAAAATAAAGCCTGGAATAAATTTCGCAAAAACCCTACCGCTGCTAATCTAGTACACTTTAAGAAAGCCAGAGCCAATGCTAGACGCATTCAGCGTGCAAGTAAAAGAGAGTCATGGAAACGTTTTGCCTCAACCATTACACGGTCCACTAAAACACAAACCATCTGGAAAAATATTAGAAAAATGTATAATAAATATCCTCCTTCGCATCTATCAATACTGAATATAAACGGCAATGATGTTTCACTACCTCAAGACATAGCCAACACTCTCGGAGAATCCTTTGCTGAAACCTCTGCTGTATCCTCATACTCGCCAAACTTTCAGAAATTAAAGTCTCTTGCTGAAAAGCAGACCCTAAATTTTAACACAGACCACCATCAAATGTACAACTGTCCCTTTACCATAATTGAACTACGGCTTGCTCTTAACAGCTCGAAACACAGTGCTGCTGGACCTGACGGAATACACTATGTCATGTTGAAAGAGCTGAGCGAAAAGTCGCTTTGTGTCTTACTCCAGCTATATAATCGGGTTTTCACAGAAGATACTTTCCCTGATAACTGGCGACACTCATATGTCATAGCATTATTAAAACCTGGCAAGGATCCAATCAACCCGCGTCACTATCGACCTATTGCCCTCACCAGCTGTATGGGAAAAATAATGGAAAAAATGGTAAATTCTCGACTCACCTGGGTGCTGAGCAAATACAACCTCATCAATTCATCGCAGTGCGGATTTCATACAGGTAGATCAACTTTAGACCTATTGATACAAATGGAAAACCAGATTCGCAATGCCTTCTTAAGGAAGGAACATTTGACTACAGTTTATTTAGACGTTGAGAAAGCTTTTGACACAGCTTGGCGATACGGAATTCTCCGTGATCTACATGCATTAGGTTTCAGAGGTAATATGCCAAGATTTATACAGAACTTTTTGAAGCAGCGATCCTTCCAGGTCCGTATTCAATCCACTCTTTCCCGAAAATTCATCCAAGAAGAAGGTGTTCCACAGGGCTCAGTTTTAAGTGCCACTCTATTCACTATAAAAATCAATTCAATTACCAAGGTCATTCCAGCCACTGTATTTACTACCTTATATGCAGATGATGTCAGTATATCTTGTCACTCACAGAACATGAGAATGATTGAGAGACAATTGCAAGGAGCTCTTAATAAGATTACAACGTGGGCCACAGACAACGGGTTCCGCATATCACCTGAAAAAACTGTTGCAGTTCATTTCTGTAGAAGACGTAATCTCCACCCTGACCCACTTCTAAAGCTGGGGAACCATGATATACCTGTTGTGCCTACCATTCGTTTCCTTGGATTAACTTTAGATAAAAAATTGACCTTTCTTGACCATATTAAAGAACTTAGAACCACCTGTTTCAAGAAACTAAACATTTTGAGAGTATTATCAGCTACAACATGGGGTGCTGACCGTCAAACACTCCTTCATTTATATCATGCTATTGTAAGATCAAGGTTAGACTATGCGTCACCAGTTTACAACTCTGCTAGACCTAGCATTTTGAGGGCTTTGGACCCTATTCACCATAGTGGCCTTCGCATTGCTCTTGGAGCCTACCGCACATCTCCTGTGCAGAGCCTGTACGCTGAAGCTCATGATCCCCCACTCTCTCTACGAAGACAAATTTTACTGCTGAATTATGCCGTCAAAATAAAAAGCCAACCCCTGCATCCATCGTGGAAACATCTATTTACACCAGATTGGGAGAACTTGTATGCCGTTTATCCATCAATAAATCGACCCGCTGGCATACATCTTTGCTCACTACTTGATAATTGGCAGCTTGATCTTTCTAAAATAGCCACCACTAGTTTCACGACTCCTCCGTGGGCATTTTGCCCTGCCACCTGTGATCTGTCCCTTCAAGAATGGGGGAAAAGTACTCTTTCTTCACAGAATGTAAACCAGCTTCATAAATCTCTACTTGAGAAATATGAATCTTATACCATGATATACACAGACGGTTCCAAAACTGATCACCACGTCGGTGCTGCTGTTGTTCTTCCATCAATAACAATCTCTAATCAGTTACCTTTAGAATGCAGTATCTTTACTGCTGAACTTCATGCCATTCAGATGGCGCTAGAAACTATAAAGCTGAAGCAGTATACCCATAGTATTATTTTTACCGACTCTCTGAGTGCCCTTCTCGCTTTACAGCAACCAAGAAAGCATCATAACTACCTACTTGGTAATATTCAAAACTTGCTGGCTCATCTTGCTAAGAACACGAAAGTAATAAAATTTTGTTGGGTCGCTAGCCATGTTGGCATACCTGGCAATGAGAGTGCCGACCACGCAGCCAAATCTACTGTGCAACCAATTCATGACTCTTTCAAAATTCCTTTCACCGATTATAAAAGTCTTATAACAAAGCGAAGTATGATTCACTGGCAAACCATCTGGCAAAACCAAGAAGGCAACAAACTGCTTCGGATTAAACCGAAACTCCAGTCTTGGCCATCTAGTTTCCGCTCGAACCGAAAGGAAGAAGTCACACTTGCAAGATTACGAATAGGACATACACACCTTACTCACCTTTATCTTCTCTCTTCCTCAGACCCACCTTCTTGTCCGAACTGCCATGCTCAAATCACAGTCCAGCACATCATTGTTGACTGCCCTCTCTATAATGGAGTACGGCAGACCACCTTCTTATCAAACTATGCAGCCCAAACCACACCTACTTTGGAACAAATATTAGGCGACAGATCTGATATTAATGCAGTTTTCACTTTCCTAAAAAGGATAAAATGCTATGACAGAATATAATGCTTAAATCTTCACATAGTGCACATATCTCTCTTTTAATAAAGCCTTTTGCCTCCTACCATTGCTTGGCGCATAATGGCCTATAGGTGCCGTTGCGCCGTAAAACATACAACAACAACAACAACAACAACATTAACTGTCACCGAGGAAGAAATAACTCAAGAACTGCAGGGACAGAACGTAATTGAAGCGAAAAGAATAATGATTAAAAAAGATAATCAACTGACACCTACAAGAAATATTATTCTCACCTTCAATACGCCAAATTTACCCTCCTCTGTAAAAGCAGGTTATTTATTTTGTCGCATTCGCCCATACATTCCCAACCCTTTAAGATGTTATAAATGCCAAAAGTATGGGCATTCTCAAACTGTATGTCGAGGAATTCCTGTCTGCCCCAACTGTGGGTCCTCAGACCATATACAAAATGACTGTACTGCTACAAAAATGACATGTACAAATTGCAAAGGCGACCATCCTGCATATTCAAAGACCTGTGAAAAGTGGAAAACCGAGAAAAAAATAGTAAAATACAAGGTTGAAAACAAAGTCAGTTATCAAGAAGCAAGAAGACTAGTTGCACCAAATATAAACCAGAATATTACCTATGCAAATGCTGTAAAAAAATATCAAGCAGTCTCCGTTCAAACCGACGTCACAATCCCTACTAATAAATCAATTTCAGATTGGGCTAGAAATGTCCTCTCTGACATGCAACCAAATGTATGCAAGCAACAATCCAAGACCACAGACCAAGCAAATAATACACCTCTGACAATACCAGCGGTAACTCCTCCACCAGTGATTGCTACCACATCTTGTATTACAAACACAAATACTGTGAAAATTATTCAGGACCCAACCATGGACACAGATGGCACATCTATTCAGGAAGATCCTGTTTTAGAAATCCATGCCGAAGAAGAAGAAATGGACATTGGTAGGCCAGTTTTCTCCAAAAAAGATAAATCTAGATTAGAACGCCATAAACCAGTCACCTTCAAAAAGCAGTCAGAATCAGCTCCATCAACTAAACACAAATAATGCCTTGTATTTTACAATGGAACTGCAGAGGCTTTCGGTGCAATACAGACGATATCCAAGATCTAATTAATCGATTTTCTCCAGTTGCCCTTTGCCTTCAGGAAACTTACTTAACTTTGCAAATTTCTCCTTCGATAAAGAACTATTGCCTTTATCGAAGGGATCGTAATACAACAAATGCTGCCCATGGTGGTGTCGCAATCCTGATAAATTCCAAGATCCCAACTAAACATATTCCACTTCAAACTGAAATAGAAGCCGTTGCTGTGCGTATAATGCTCCATATTGAAATAACATTAGTATCAATCTACTTACAGCCAAACCATACTTACTGTTTAAAAGATCTTGAAGATCTCCTTATACAGATACCTCCACCTCTCTGTATGTTAGGGGACTTCAACGGGCACCATCCCTTATGGGGCGATCCTAAATTAGATAGACGAGGACGACTCATTGAGAGCCTAATAGAGGCAGTAAACCTCACTATACTCAATACTGGCACACACACCCACGTTCAGCTCCCAAGTGGACATAGCTCAGCCATAGATCTCTCCATTTGTTCTCCATTACTGGTCCCGACCATAGAATGGTATGTTTTAAATGACATAATGGGTAGTGATCACTTCCCAATCGTATGCAACCTATTAATAGCACAGGCTCCTCCTGCTAAACCCTTCAGAAAATGGAAATTTGCCAGAGCAAACTGGCCAAAATTCCGGTCATCAGTATCTTTTGATGAGGGAAAAATCCGTCTCCAGTCTATCGATGATGTGACAGAATACATCACGTCACATCTGTTAAATGTGGCTAAAGAAGCAATACCACTATCAAATCCCTCGGTTCGTAGGCATTATAATTATTGGTGGAATGAACAATGCACAAAAGCCAAAAAAGCAAAAAATAAAGCCTGGAATTTGTTTAGGCAGTATCCAACAACACCCAATCTAATAAATTATAAGAAGTCAAAAGCAAAAGCACGTTTCATACAAAGGCAAGCCAAGAAAGAATCCTGGACCCGTTTTGCATCAAGCATTAACAAAAACACTGACACCAATATAATATGGAAAAAAATTAGACAGCTTTCTGGTAAGTTTCCTACCGTACCTTCACCAATTCTGTCCTGTAATGGGCAAGATCTATCTGGTCCTCTGGATATCGCAAATAGTTTGGGCAAAACTTTTGCTGAAATCTCAGCGGCAGCAGCTTATACTCCACCTTTCCAGAGAATTAAAAACACTGCAGAACGGCACTCTATTAATTTCCAAACTTCCCTCCTTCTGCCGTATAACAAACCCCTACAATATTCCGAACTCTTGCATGCTATTGGAGCAGCCCACAATGGTGCTGCCGGACCAGATGGAATCTATTACGTCATGCTAAAACATCTTAATGACAAAGCTTTGCGTCTCCTTCTGGTCTTTTACAATCGTATTTTTCTAGAAAATGTCTATCCAACTTCTTGGCATCATTCTACTGTTTTGGCATTCCTTAAACCCGGAAAAGATCCAACCAATCCCCATAGCTACAGACCAATATCTCTTTCCAGCTGCCTCAGCAAAATTCTAGAAAAAATTGTCCACTGTAGACTCGTCTGGATCATTGAGTCAGAACAGCTAATGAGCAATAGTCAGTATGGCTTTCGTCAAAACAGGTCATGCCTGGACCTTATGGTTAAGGCTGAATTTGCCATTCGTAATGCCTTTATTAAGCATGAACATCTAGTAATGGTTTCCATAGATATCGAGAAGGCTTTTGATACCACCTGGCGGCATGGCATACTAAGAGATCTTTACTCTCTTGGTCTACGGGGCAACCTTCCTATATTTATAAAGCATTTTCTACACAGTAGATCGTTTCAAGTACGATACCAACATGCCCTCTCTGCAACTTTCATTCAGGAAGAAGGTGTTCCACAGGGATCAGTACTGAGTGCCACACTTTTTGCTCTAAGAATAGATTCTATCACCAAACAACTTCCAAATACTGTCGAAACTTACCTTTATGCAGATGACCTTTCCATCTCCTGTCATTCCCAAAATATGAGATCTATTGAACGACAGCTTCAGATATCATTAAATAAAATACAGCAATGGGCCAGCCTTAATGGCTATAGGCTATCACAGCAGAAAACAGTTGCTATCCACTTTTGCAGACAACGCAAATTTCATCTGGATCCTGAACTTCACATCTCTAATATTTCCATCCCAGTCACTAGTAACATTAGATTTCTAGGTTTAATCATGGACAACAAGCTAAATTTCTTAGAACACATTAAAAAAGTACGTACTGCCTGCTTAAAAAAGATAAACATACTCAGAGCTTTATCTGCACAAACGTGGGGTGCAGATCGTACCTGCCTTCTTCGATTATACAGGGCATTAATCAGATCCCGTCTTGATTATGGAGCTCCCATTTATGACTCTGCCAGAAAGAGCGCATTACGCTGGCTTGATCCAGTACAACACAGTGCACTGAGGATTGCACTTGGCGCATTCAGAACATCGCCAGCACATAGCCTTTACATTGATGCTCACGAGCCGCCACTATCTTTACGTAGGAAATCGCTATTGCTAAAGTATTCTGTCAAGATACAAAGTTGTACTTCGCATCCCATCCAGCCTTATCTTTTCAATCCACCATTAGAAAATCTGTACAGAAATAAACCTAGCATAGGAAAACCAGCTGGTCACCGCCTTCTTGAACTACTGCAGGTTTGGAATATATCCATCCATTCCGTACAACAAGTAGCCACATGTACTCAACCACCATGGGTTCAACCTCCTTTACCAACCTGTGACACTTACCTCTGTCAGTGGGGGAAGAATGTTTTGCAATCATCAAATATCAGACAAGTTCATGCTGTTCACACTCAAAAGTATGTTGATTTTTTACCAATATACACAGATGGCTCTAAATCCAATTCAAAAGTTGGAGCAGCTGCAGTGTTTCCGAATACAATTGTATCAGCAGCCCTTCCTCCTGATTTCAGTATCTTCTCAGCTGAATTATTCGCAATTAAATTAGCTTTAAAAAATCTCCCTTCTGACTGCTCTTTAAAATCAGTAATTTACACTGATTCCCTCAGCTCAATCAAGGCTTTGTGTAATTCCTCAGATAAATTTCACCCTGTTATAAATGAGATTAGAAAATTATTACTAAAGATAAAAGAACATCACCAACTGGTCACCTTCTGCTGGATACCAGCACATTCTGGTATTTTAGGCAATGAACAGGCTGATAAAGCTGCAAAAAACCCAACCAGCTTAGATTTAACCAATATCCCTGTCCCAGCCTCAGACTGTGCACTAATGATTCATACTGCATGCCTATCAGAATGGACAGCACTATGGCATTCCCAAACGAATAATAAACTCTTACAGATTAAACAGGTTCCGAAAATCTGGCTCTCCAGTATCCGGACATCAAGACGGGAAGAAGTAATTCTTTCAAGAGCAAGAATAGGTCATACTTACCTGACCCATCTTCATTTACTCACAGGAGATGATCCACCACAGTGTCCACATTGTTCTCTAAATTTGACAGTGAAACACATTCTCATTGAATGTCCATACTATAAACAAAACAGAAATACAATCCTGCTATCTTTGGTTAACGATCGAAAACCAATAACTCTAGAGAATATCATAGGTGACAATGCAAACATTCCGGAATTTTTTAACTTTCTGAAAAAAATTGGAGTTTTTAGTCATTTCTGATTACTGCCCTTTCTGACGTGACAAGAATTTCTTATATATTATTACATTAAAAGAATAGGCGCATTATAGCCAAAGTTGCTTATGCGCCATAAAACCCCCACAACAACAACAACAACAACAACAGCAAAATATATAGTTTATACTGACTCTCTCAGCTCAATCAAAGCAATGCAGAATACATCTCAAAAGAATCACCATATTGTAATGAAAATCAGGAGTTTGTTATTGCAGATTTATGATCGTCAACAACTAGTGAAGTTTTGCTGGATTCCAGCACATTCAGGCATAAAAGGGAATGAAGTGGCTGATATATCTGCCAAAAGTCCAAATTCAGACCTAACTTCTGTCCCTATTCCAGCTCCCGATTATAATACCTTAATTCAAGCAGCATGCCATGCACAGTGGACAGAATTATGGCATAACCAAACGAATAACAAACTTTTCCAGCTGAAACAAAAACCAAAGTTCTGGCATTCCAGCAATCAGACAGTGCGGCGGGAAGAAGTGGTACTCACACGAATGAGAATAGGACACACCCATCTGACACACCTCCACCTACTAATGGGCGATGATCCTCCTCAATGTCCACACTGCTTAGAACATCTAACAGTCAAACACATTCTGATTGACTGTCCGCAGTATCAACAACATCGAGATGCAATACTTCAAAATATGGATAATCATTCAGAAACATTGACATTACATCATGTCATTGGAGAGGATGCAAATGTTAACAAACTTTTCTGCTTTTTAAAACAAATTGGAGTGTATCATCTTTTATAAATAGGCTACAGAACTGAAACTAATTTAAACTGGATTATTTTTTAATATTCCTAAGAATAGGCGCACTATAGCCATAGCAGCTAATGCGCCAATAAACACCCATACCACACACACACACACACACACACTCTTATTTAAGTAACATTGATACCAGGTAGTTGATGTGGGGCATTTATAATTTAGTTTTAGAAAAGCTTATTGAGAACTCATTGTTATGAATCCATTTTTGTATTTTAATAAGGTCACATTTCAAATCTGAATTCATTCTATTTAACTCTCTCCCAATTGTATACAAAATAATATCATCAGCATAAACTTCAATAAAGCCCTTTGAACAACGCTAAAAATATCATTCATAAAAATAAATAATATGGGGCCTGGGTGAGTTACTTGTGGAAGATCTCCTGTGGAATTTATCCTGTAGAATACTTCAATTGATTATGTCATAGACATTTGACAAATCAAGAAACAATATTAGTATGAAATTATTATTATTTAAGGATAGATTAAATTTGTCAATTAACTGCTCTAATAAAAACTGGTTATTCATCCCTTTCTGATAAGGATATACATGCCTGTTTAATAGATCCCATTTCTCCTTTAAAGATATATTCTGGTCCTGAAATTTAATTTTATAATGGACATTTTTTTCAGGAAGAATTCTTGAATTTTCTATAACAAGTATCTCTTTGTGAGATCAAATCTTTAATTTCCTAATTTAAACAAATTTTATCTGGTTTTCTAGAAGAAAGAGTTGATTGATTGGGAAATAGATTTAAATGTGAGAGTTTGTTAACAATGCTACAATTATTAATAATTAATACAAATTTATTATAAAGATCATTAGTATTATCAAAATTATTCACGCTTTCCTGAACTTTGAAGTTAGTAACTTTTTCACAGAACGGTGTTGGTGAAAGATACGTTGGTACTGATAAGGTGTCTTTAGAATGATAGGCGCATAATCTACATAAGTCAGTCAGGCCCCGGGTGCCAAGCGTTATTGTGATCGAGTGATTCTCTGAGCTATTTACAAAGCGTTTTCTCACTGCGACAGTTCTTGTTAATTTGGAAAGTTTTTCTTACATTTAAAGTTATTTATTGTTAACTTACTCTTACGAATTGTAAGTAAGTTACAGAAAGGAAAACCACCTTTCTTTTTTCTTTCCTTAAATTAACAAACTAACTTACACCGCTTGGTCACTCTAGCGGCACTGCTCCTGCCTCCCCGTGGCGGGGCCGGTAACCTTGGCAGAAAAGGCTCTCTGCCAAGGGCTAAAAGGAGCTGACATGGATCACAAAGATAGTTATCCATATGTTGAGCCTCGTGCCTCAACCTGTTCAAGGACAGACCAAACTGAAGGCCTCGAGTGCCAAGCGATAGTTCCCAAGCGATCTTTCTAGGGCGATTTTCTAGTGATTTTTCTAGGGCGAGTACTAGTGCTTAGATAATCCTACCACCGCTCGCCCCCTCGACGTGGGCACCTGTACGTGGTGAGGGGACCTCCCAGTGACGCTGCTGGATTTCCAGACTAGCATCACTGGGATCCAACGCCCACAGCCCAGGTTCCAGGCTTACATCAATGGAATCCGGCGTGTTTGCCGTGCGCTGCGACCCGTGGAAATTCGGAAAGGGGGATCCTGGTGGTTGAGGGGCCCAGCTTCAATACACCACTTTGGCCCCTGCTTCGACAAGACGGGTGGTCCTGGAAGGTCCGGCTAGGATCACTCGGCCCCGAGTGCCAAGCGATAGTTCCCAAGCGATCTTTCTATTGCGATTTTCTAGCGATTTTCCTAGGGCGAGTACTAGTGCTTAAATAATCCCTCCACCGCTCGCAACTTTACTGCTGACCGCTCGCAACTTTACTGCTTCCCTCCCTGAGCAACGTCACTGCTTCATCGCTAGCAACGTTACTGCTAACCCCGCTTGCAACGTCACTGCTATCGCTAGCAACGTACTGCTCTCTTCTTCTGCTGATCGCTTGGTCACTGGTTGGCACCGCTCCTGCCTCCACGTGGCGGGGTCGGTAACCTGGGAGAAGGAATTCCCTCTTCCAGGGCTGAAAGGAGCAACGATGGATTGTGATGCATATCCACCGCTAGAACCCACGGGTTCCAGACCTGTCAACTCTGATTCAGAGCATGACTTGAATCATCCGAAGAGACAGCGGACTGGAAAACAGAGTGCAGATATGCCAGCATTTCTAATAATGCACTCATTATCCACACAACCTGTAGGTAAGTTATCGCCGTTTCCAATACAGAAATGTTTAGAATCGGTTGTTGGATCTCCTAAAATGGTGAAGCGTCTTCAATCTGGAGACCTTCTAATTGAAGCTTCCAAGCCAAGCCATTCAGAAAAATTATTAAAATTGACAACTTTTAACAGCATTCCAGTGTCAGTTACGCCACATAACACCCTGAACACCTCTAAAGGCGTCATCAGCGAATGGGACTTACTAAATGTCTCTGAACAAGAAATAATACAAGAGCTTAGTGATCAAAAAGTGACTTATGCACGGAGAATCATGACTAAAAAAGATGGCAACCTACTACCAACCAGGTCCATTATTTTAACTTTCAGTACTCCGACTCTTCCATCTTCTGTTAAAGCAGATTACCTAAATTGTAAGATTCGTCCTTACATCCCAAACCCCATTCGCTGCTTTAAATGTCAGAAGTACGGTCATTCTCAAACAGCATGCCGAGGCGATGCTGTGTGTCCTCTTTGTGGTTCCAAGGAGCATTCTCAAGAAGACTGCACAGCTTCCACTCCTATTTGTCCAAACTGTAAGGAAAACCACCCTGCATTTTCTAAAGCATGTGACCTTTGGAAAAGAGGGAAAAAAATCCAGAAATATAAAGTTGAACATAAAGTCACTTACCCTGAAGCAAGAAAGCAAGTGCTACTAACCATTCCTAGCCGATCATATGCATCTGTTACTAGAACCAGCCGCTCAGCTGCAACTCAAACAGATGTGTTCATAGAACCGAGAATTTCCTTTGCCACCTGGGCCAAAACTATTTTATCATGCAATAAGAAACCTACAGTCAACGAAACCAGCAATACGCCGATCAGCATCCCAACTGATGCTATCTCAACTTTTCCCGAAACAACAAAATCAACTACCGTTGAAAATCAGAAAAAGGTGAAGCCACGAAATATCAACATGGAAACTGATGTTCAATCGGAGGATGACGACACAGTACTAGAGTTACATGCTAGTGATATCATGGATACAGGACGCCCAATCTTTCCTAGAAATGAAAAACCAAAACCAAGCAGACAGAAACCTTCTCAGAAAAAACAGTCAGATCAATCTTCCTCAAACAAATCCAACCAATGAATAAATTCCTACAATGGAACTGTCGAGGATTACGCAGTAATATAGACGACCTCAGTGGTTTACTCACTCAAACTAATGCAGTAGGTGTGTGCTTACAAGAAACATTTTTATCACCACACGCTTCGATCAAAATCAAAAATTATACTGTGTTTAGGCGAGACAGGGTTTCTAACTCTCCTGCTCGTGGTGGGGTAGCTATACTTGTGAAATCTACAATTCCCTAATGACATCTCCAACTAAATACGTCTTTAGAAGTTGTAGCAGTCCGGATAGCAATGGGAATATCGTTATCACTTGCATCCATCTATATATCACCGAATTATCCTTGCTCCCAGACTGAACTGGACAGTCTTATTACGCAACTTCCACCTCCCGTCTGTTTACTTGGTGATTTCAATGGTCACCGTCCATTGTGGGGATCCTCCACCATGGATGGTAGAGGCAAACTAATCGAAACATTCCTGGATAACCATAACCTGACTCTTTTAAACTCTGGTTCTCCAACTCATGTTCAACTACCTGCTGGTACTACATCCGCCAATGACCTATCCATCTGTTCAGCATCTCTTTTTCCAAGCATGGAATGGTTAGTGCTAAATGATCCATTCCACAGTGACCATTTCCCTATCATCAGTTCAATTCAAACACAGGTCATGTCATACCCTAAAGGCCGTACTTCTTGGAACTTCCAAAAAGCAGACTGGAAAACCTATTCCAGTTGTGTTATATTTGAAAAGCAATATGTACAGCAACAGAATCTTGATAACGTAACTGACCACATTACCAGCCAAGTATTATCTGCAGCAGAAATTTCCATTCCAAAATCTAACCTGCACAAGAGTGTACACCAAAATCAGTGGTGGAATGAAGAATGCTCCAAAGCAAAGCGTGATAAAAACCGAGCTTGGAACCACTTTCGTAAATTCCCAACTACCGCCAACCTAATTATTTACAAAAAACTCAGAGCTAAAGCCAGACAGATTAGAAAAAAAGCAAAACATGAATCCTGGACTAACTTCGCCTCATCCATTAACAAAAATACTGACACTCGAATTATTTGGAAAAAAATACGAGCACTCAATGGGAAATTTCTACCGTTGCAATCACCAATAATACAATGGAATGGGCAGGAATTATCTTCCCCTAATGATATTGCAAATGCACTATCAGAGTCTTTTTATGACATTTCCGCCTCATCCTCTTATGTGACATCCTTTCAACGCATTAAAACTAATGAAGAACGTCAAAAATTAAATTTTCAATCTAGACTCTCACTCCCTTATAACCCATCTAGCCCTCTTCATTAAAAATTTCTTATTGAACCGGTCATTCCAAGTTCGTGTCGGCTCTGTTTTCTCTCAATCTTTTTGTCAAGAGGAAGGAGTCCCCCAAGGGTCAATGTTAAGTGTTACGCTTTTCGCTATTAAAGTTAATTCTATTACTGAACAACTTCCTCCAACTGTGAACAGCGCCCTCTTTGTTGATGATTTTACCATCTTCTGTCAGTCATGCAACATGAGGGTTATTGAACGACAATTGCAGCATGCCATTGACCATGTTAAAACTTGGGCAATGGCAAATGGTTTCAGGCTATCACCACTGAAGACCGTCTGCGTACATTTTTGTCGCAAACGGAACCTTCACCCTGAACCAGAACTCAAACTCGGACAACACATCATTCCAGTAGTACCTGAGACAAAATTCTTGGGTCTCACATTTGATAAGAAGTTGACATTTTTACCACATATCCGTCAACTGCGAACAAGGTGCACGAGGGGATTGAATCTCCTTCGTGCCATCTCCTCGAATAAATGGGGGGCAGACCGATGCACTTTACTCCGCCTTTATCGTACACTTGTTCGTTCAAAATTAGACTATGGGTCCCAAGTGTACGCATCGGCTAGAAACAGCGTACTACGGTGGCTAGACCCACTCCATCACCAAGCCATCCGTACTGCTACTGGAGCATTCAGAACATCTCCCGTCCAGAGTTTATACGTCGAAGCAGGTGAACCACCACTATTGCTCCGACGAAAGCAATTGTCGCTAAAGTATACCTTCAAACTAAAATCCCTGCCAGACAACCCAACGTGGGCTTGCGTTTTTGAGCCACGATGGGAAACGCTTTATAAAACCCGTCAGACTACTAACCGATCCTTTGGCATCCGTATCCAAGAGCTGCTCAGAGAGCCCAACATCACGGTAGACAATGTTGCAAAGTCACCAAGGCAACTACTTCCACCCTGGCATGCTCGCTTACCATCATGTGACTTCTCCATTAAAAGTTGGGGGAAAGCCATAACTCCGTCATCCGTCTACCAACAACTCTATGCTGCCCATCGATCCAATTACTCTGATTTCTTGCCTGTGTTCACTGATGGCTCGAAGTCAGAGTTGTCTGTAGGATCTGCTGCTGTCTTTCCAGATTGTACTATATCTGGGAAGATTCCCCACGAATGCCCCTCAACGTGGGCACCTGTACGTGGTGAGGGGACCTCCCAGTGACGCTGCTGGGTTTCCAGATTAGCATCACTGGGATCTAACGCCCATACCTTGGTTTCAGGGTTACATCTTTTGAAATCCGGCGTGTGCAGCCGTGCGCCGCGACACGTGGAAGCGGAAAGGGGGATCATGGTGGTTGAGGGGCCCAGCTTCAATACACCACTTTGGCCCCTGCTTCGACGAGACGGGTGGTCCCGGACCGGCTCGACTGGGATCAATCGGCGGGTGGTATTATACTGCTAGGGTCAACTGCGTTCCAATAAGTCTGCCTCCCTATGGTCCTGGGACGGGATAAAGACTTATTGGTAACGTGGGTATGGTGCTCTAAGCGAACTCGGCGTCCCATTCGTGTACGCAGTACCTGCTAGTTCACGAGTGGGCGCCCCCTCGTAGGGCTCCGTGGTGGGTGAGGTACTTAGGCATCAGACATTTTCTCTTTACTCATATGAGTAATTTAAATCTTTCTTCTGGGGCCCCAACAAGGCCCCTACCTAATCGAAATGATGACGCAGAAAACACCTCTGCAAAAAGAGCCAGGACTGAGGATACACCATCATCAGTGACACCGCTTTTCCTCATTCTCCATTCCACCGGAGACCAGTCCATTGGGAAGATGTCACCCTTCTTTATCCAGAAAGGATTAGAAGGGTTGGCAGTTTCACCTAAAACTGTAAAAAGACTGCGTTCTGGCGACCTTTTGGTCGAAGCTTCTACCACCAAGCAAGCGGAAAAAATCATAAAGTCTACATCCATAGGGGGAATACCTATCGTCGTAACCCCTCACAAAACTTTAAATTCTTCACGTCGTGTCATATCAGAGTGGGACCTTCTTCATGTTTCTGAAGAAGAGATCTGCTCTGAATTAAAAGAACAAGGAGTGACAGCTGTCAAAAGAATATCAATGAGAAAGGATGGGAATCTCGTCCCTACCCGAGTTCTCATCCTAACGTTTAACACCCCACGGCCTCCAAGTTCCATCAAAGCAGGCTATCTAAACTGCCCAGTGAGGATTTATATCCCAAACCCACTGCGGTGTTTTAGATGCCAAAAATATGGCCACTCACAAACATCTTGTCGTGGTAACCCTGCCTGTGCTCGATGTGGTGTGAAAGACCACGAGAGCAAGGAATGTACAGCTCCAAAACCCACCTGTGTCAACTGCCAAGGTGAGCACCCCGCCTACTCAAGAGCATGCCAGCGGTGGAAGGACGAAAAAGAAATCCAAAAATTGAAAACAGAGCTGAATATTTACTACCCAGAGGCCAGAAAACGTATCCAACCAGTAAATAGCGGGAAACCTTCATATGCCCAGAAGGTTTCTGCTAAGAGCACTATCGGGACACAAACTGCGATGACTATACCACCAAGAGAGTCATTCACCCCGATTGCACGCTATTTATTGAGTTCTCAAAAGCCCACCAAAAAAACACAGTCAGTTGCCACTCCTATATCCGTACCTCCTAGTGCTCCACCACTACCAAAACCAAGTGGTAAAGAGCCTCAAGTAACAACAGAAAGAATGGATGTAGAGAACAAGGAGGTACAGGATGAATCAGTCTTGGAACTCTTTGCGGAGGAGGAAATGGACACGGGACAGCGTCCATTCTTCCCCAAAAAAGACAAATCCAAGACTGATAAAAGTAAGCCCTCAGCACCTCGGAAGCCGCCTGATGGACCCACCAAGCCAAAATAATGGCTAAATTCCTACAATGGAATTGTCGTGGATTCCGGCGAAATACAGATGACATCAAGGCCCTCCTGCAAAAGCACGAGCCAGTTTGCTTTTGCTTGCAGGAGACATATCTAAAGGCAAATGATGATCCCACCATGCATAACATCACAATCTTTCGTAAGGATAGAATTGCGGATGGTCCTGCCCATGGAGGAGTGGCTATCCTTGTGAATAATCAGACCGCAGTTCAGCCCTTGCTAATTACAACCAGCATAGAGGCTGTTGCAATTCGCCTTACAGTGGGATTCCTATTAACGGTCTGCTCTATTTATTTGCCACCTGGGACTGACACCTCCCAGGAAGACCTTGATGATCTTGTAACGCAGTTGCTCCCCCTTTCTTACTTCTTGGGGATTTTAATGGACATAACACCCTGTGGGGTAGTGCTAACATCAACGGAAGGGGACGAGTCATAGAGCGTATGCTCAATGACAATGACCTTTCCCTTCTGAATACTGGAAAAAACACCTTCTTCCACATGCCTACCCGTACTTTTTCTGCCATTGATCTCTCAATCTGCTCCCCTTCTCTACTCCCTTCACTCACTTGGGAAGTGGAGGAGAATCCATACGGAAGCGATCACTTCCCTGTGATAACCTTGTTACACAGTGGGAGACCATGTCTTCCTTTCAGGTTACCACGGTGGAAGATTGATCAGGCTGACTGGTTTGCCTTCCAAAATCAGGCAAATTTTGATCTCAGTACCGTCAGCCAAGAGCCTATCAATGAAGCAGTAACGTACATCACAGAAGCTATCGTCCAAGCAGCTGCGAATGCAGTTCCAAAAACATCTGCCCGGTTTCCACCATTTCCCAAGCCTTGGTGGAATTCCCAATGCTCAACAGCAAAAAGGGCCCAAAACAAAGCGTGGGGGATATTCCGCCGATATCCTACCACGACGAACCTTATGGCCTTTAAACGCGCACGAGCTAAAGCACGCTATACCCGCCGTCAGAGTCAAAAGGAATCGTGGATCCGTTTTACATCATCTATTAACCAGTCTACCAACTCCAAGGTAGTCTGGGATAAAATCCGGAAAATGAAGGGAAAATATACATCCCACCCTTCTTCAATCCTAGATTATAATGGATGCACTATTGCAGATCCAACTGCAATAGCCAATGCTCTTGGGGAAACATTCTCTAACATCTCCGCAACATCTTCCTATTCCCCAGAGTTCCTGGTCCTGAAACATAAAATCCAAAAACAGGCACTTGACTTCAAGTCCAAGGGCCTCTATCCCTACAACGGGGAATTCACTAGAGAGGAACTGAAAAGAGCTCTCACTCTTTCCAAAGCAAGTGCTGTTGGACCAGATGGCATCCATTATGAAATGATTAAACATCTTTCATCAAAATCTATGGATTATCTGCTCCTTCTATATAACAGAATCTTTATTGAAGGGCAGTTTCCGGATTCCTGGTGCAAGGCAATCGTTCTTGCCTTTCCTAAGCCAGGAAAGGATCCAAAAATCACCACCAATTATCGTCCTATTGCTCTGACTAGCTGTCTGTGCAAAGTCCTGGAGAGAATGGTTAATTCTCGTTTAATTTGGTATCTAGAAACAAATGACCTTCTCTCCAATATCCAGTGCGGCTTCCGAAGGAACCGGTCCACTCTGGACCATCTTATTAGACTGGAAACATCCATCCGGGATGCTTTCCTAAAACGCGAACACTTGGTGTCAGTGTTTTTTTGACATGGAGAAAGCGTATGACACAACTTGGAGATTTGGCATCTTAAAAGATCTGCATAGCCTGGGTCTCAGGGGACGACTACCCATTTTTATTAAAAACTTTTTGGCCAATCGATCTTTCCAAGTTCGTGTGGGATCCTCACTCCCTCGTTCCTTTAGTCAAGAGGAGGGAGTACCACAGGGATCAGTTTTAAGTGTCACGCTTTTCGCCATCAAAATAAATTCCATCACAGGACAACTTCCTCCTACCGTAAACAGTGCCCTCTATGTTGATGACTTTAGCATATTTTGTCAGTCATGCAACATGAGGGTTATTGAAAGACAACTGCAAAAATCCATTGATCGCCTCAACTCCTGGGCACTTGCAAATGGCTTAAGGTTCTCGCCGGAGAAGACCGTTTGCGTACACTTTTGTCGCAAGCGTAATCTTCATCCTGAACCTGAATTAAGGCTTGGACAAAATGCTATTCCAGTAGCAGCGGACACAAAATTCTTGGGACTCGTATTTGATCAAAAGCTGACCTTTCTGCACCACATCCGTCAACTTCGCACAAAGTGCACACGCGGGCTTAATATTCTCCGCTCGCTCTCCTCTACATCTTGGGGAGCAGACCGTTGCACGCTTCTTCGGCTTTACCGTGCACTTGTGCGATCCAAACTTGATTATGGGTCCCAGGTATATTCTTCAGCCAGAGACAGTGCCCTTCGATGGCTGGATCCTGTCCATCACCAGGCTCTTCGTATCGCTACTGGAGCATATCCCACATCTCCTGTCCAGAGTTTATACGTCGAAGCAAACGAACCACCGTTATCGCTTCGACGTAAGCAGTTGTCTTTAAACTATGCTCTAAAGTTGAAATCCCTGCCAGACCATCCTACGTGGACATCCGTTTTTGAGCCACGTTGGGAAAACTTATATAATACCCGTCAGACTGCCAACCGACCTTTTGGCATTCGTGTCCAAGAGCTACTCAGAGAGTTTAACATCATGGTAGACAAGGTTGCACAAACACCAAAAGAAACTCTTCCACCCTGGCATGCTCATACTCCATCGTGCGACTTTCCCCTTAAGAAATGGGTAAAGTCTGAGACCTCATCATCTGTCTACCAGCAGCTCTTTTCGGCACATCGAGCTGAGAACTCCGACTTCCTGCCCGTCTACACAGACGGCTCGAAGTCTGAATCGTCCGTTGGATCTGCTGTTGTGTTCCCGGACACTATAATATCTCAGCAGATTCTTCCCGAATCCAGCATATACACTGCAGAGCTGCATGCTATAGAGTTAGCCTTGGATCACATTCGAATTTCTCAATGCCAAAGGTCAATAATATACTCTGATTCTTTGAGTGTATTACAGGCTTTATTATCTTTGAGACGCAGCTGTCATCCAGTTCTCTCTCGGGTTCAGCAGAAGATATATTCTCTTCATAAATATAAATTTGATATTCGCTTCTGCTGGATTCCTAGCCATATTGGGATAAAGGGAAATGATTTGGCTGACACTGCAGCCAAATCAGCAGCTCCCACTAACAATCGTTGCCTGTCAGTCCCCTATACAGACTACAGGCAAATAATACGAGAAAATATATATTCCCAATGGCAAGAACTATGGCATAGAGAGAGAACAAATAAATTATACCAAATAAAGCCTCTAATACAAACATGGCAGTCCAGTCTGCGCAGGAATCGGAGCGAGGAAGTTGTTCTTGCCCGACTCCGCATAGGACACAGTCATCTGACACATTCGTTTCTGCTGAGGGCGGATGATCCTCCTATGTGCGAGCAATGCGACACCATTTTATCCGTTAAACATATTTTATGTGACTGTCCCAGTTTTAGTAATGCTCGTTTTATCGCTTTTAACCATCTGACTGAGCCTTATACATTCAGTCAGATTTTATCCGACAATGACCACGTGTCTGCTATTTTTAGTTTCCTGAAATCAGTAAACCTTTTTAACCATATTTAAAAAATCTTTTTATTTTTACCTTGTTTACTGCTATTCGTCTTTTAAAATATATACGTGGCTTTTATACCCTGACTTAGTGACCTAATTCGTTAGGTCACTGAAAGATTTTTATCACTTTCATGACAAGGTTTTGGCGCATTATAGCCTTAGTTGCTGATGCGCCAATAAAACTAAACCAAACCAAACCAAACCAAACCAATCCCCACGAATGCAGCATATATACAGCTGAGTTGTATGCTATAGAGCTAGCCTTGGACCATATTAAAACCCGGAAGCATCAAAGATGTATGGTGTACACTGACTCTTCAAGTACACTGCAGGCTTTATCGGGGATGAGATATAATCCTCATCCGATGGTGACCCGGGTTCAGCAGACGTTACACTCTCTGTTTGAGTGTTCATTCGACATCCGTTTCTGCTGGATCCCAAGCCACATTGGGATCGGGGGAAATGAACTGGCTGATGCTGCGGCCAGATCACCAGAACCCCAAAACACTTATTGCCTGTTAGTCCCCTATACAGACTACAGGCAGCTAATACACACTAAATTATTGTCCCAATGGCAACAATCTTGGCATGAGCAAGTCACAAACAAGCTCTATCAGATAAAGCCTGTAATCCGATACTGGCAGTCTAGTCTGCGCAGGAACCGCAAAGAGGAAGTTGTTCTAGCTCGTCTCCGCATAGGACACAGTCATCTTACACATGCTTTTCTGCTGAGGGCAGATGACTGTCCTATGTGCGAGAACTGCGGCACCATTTTAACTATTCATCATATTTTAACCGTGTGTCCACGTTTTAGACCTGAACGTGATTTTTATTTTACCGCTTTTAGTCATCTGGCTGAGCCTTATACACTCAGCCAGATTTTATCCGACAATGACCACGTGTCTGCTGTTTTTAGCTTTTTAAAATCAATAAACGTTTTTGCTTATATATAAAATTTTCTGTTGATTTACCTTGTATACATTTGTTATATTTTTTGACATAGTGACCTAACTAATTAGGTCACTGAAAGTGTAATCTGTTATACATGACCTGGTCTTGGCGCATTATAGCCTAAGCTGCTAATGCGCCAATAAAACCCAAATCAAATCCAAAAATCCCTTATATCGGCCCCAGGTGCCAAGCGATTTTGTGATCAAGTGTATTTGCCAGTGAATTGCGCTCTCTTGAATAAGTAAAATCGTCTTCTTTATTTACAGCGTTACACTAACAATCAATTAAATAAGCTTCAGTAAAGAAATCACTTTACTTGAACAGGAGGAAAATTAACCTTCTTTCTTTTATTCCCCTTTTTTTCTTTGCATATTACTACTAACCCACTACCACTTGGTCACAAAGGTGGCACTGCTCCTGCCTCCACGTGGCGGGGCTGGTAACCTGGAGGGGAAAAGATCTCCCTTCCAGGGCGAAATGGAGCAAGAAGTCCATAAAACCCAGAAAAACACTGGGTACACAGAAGAAACTCTAACAAGGCAAGAACAAGAGGAGTCTGGTTCTGTCGCAGCAAAACGTCAAAAGACTGACGTAGGCAGAATCCGAACCCCTACCTTTTTAATTATACATTCAACTCAAGAACAACCAGTTGGAAAACTCTCCCCTTTCCTAGTGCAAAAAAGCCTAGAAAGCATAATAGGTACTCCCAAGACAGTTCGTCGGTTAAGATCTGGAGACCTACTGGTTGAAGTTGTCACTTCCAGACAATCTAAACAACTGCAAAAATTACAATCCTTTGGTGGAATTTCGGTCAGCGTTTCACCGCACGTTTCCTTGAACACGTCAAGAGGTGTCATCTCTGAGTGGGACCTCCTCAATTTGTCAGATGAAGAACTCAAACAAGAATTACGAGAAGAAGGAGTCATCAATGTAAGGCGAATTCTCACGAAGAAGGATAATGTACTAGTTCCTACCCGGACTATAATCCTTACTTTTGATAATCCTAAACCACCAACATTGATCAAAGCCGGTTACCTTAACTGCCGAGTTAAACCATACATACCAAATCCATTACGCTGCTATAAGTGCCAGAAATTTGGGCACTCACAGACGGTCTGCAGAGGAGCAGCTGCCTGTGCCACATGTGGATCCACTGAACATTCTACAAATGACTGCACTAACACAACTCCAAACTGCATTAACTGTAAAGAAGCCCATCCGGCGTATTCGAAGGAGTGTCCCCTTTGGAAACGCGAAAAACAGATACAGAGATACAAAACTGAACATAATGTAACCTACCAAGAAGCTAAAAAATCTTTACCAGTTCCAAATACTAACAAACCAAGTTATGCCAAAATAACCAAAAATCACGTATCAATTGCTACCCAAACAGAGGTAACTATACCACCAACAAAGTCACTAGCTGAATGGGCAAAGTCAGTATTGTCCCCAGTGCCAACACCCCAAACAAAAAGCAAGCAAAGCAAAGGAATAAATACGCCGATCACAATACAACCAGATGCCACTCAACAGCAAAATACTACAGTGTCTACCACTCCCGACTCAAACCAAACAGACTACATGGATTCAGAAGATAAATCAAACGAAGATGGACAGATTTTAGAACTGTTTACTGAAGAGGAGATGGATACAGCGAAACCTTATTTCCCAAAGAAGGGAAAAGGTAAATTTGAGCGATCTAAACCTTCTGCACCTCGAAAACAAATCGAGGGCCCCACTAAACCAAAATAATGCTTACTTTCTTACAATGGAACTGTAGAGGCTATCGCAGTAATTTGGCTGACATCCGAGATCTCCTTTCGCAGTATGATCCTGTTGCCTTCTGTCTACAGGAAACCAATCTAACACCAAATACAATTGTTTCCCTTCAGAAATACATAATGCATCGGCAGGATCGTGTTGCCCACAATCTGAACAACGTTGCACATGGAGGAGTAGCACTGATCATCAACTCCCAGATACCCTCAAAAGCAATCCCACTAAAGACAAATCTTGAAGCAGTTGCTGCACGAATCAATGTCAACTTTGATTTAACCATAGTCTCATTATACTTACCACCTAACCAAAACATAAGATACGCTGAATTAGAAGAACTAGTGATCCAGCTTCCCAAACCCTACTGTATCCTAGGAGACCTGAACAGTCACCATCCGCTATGGGGAAACCATAACCTGGACAAGCGTGGAAAAACTATCGAAAAATTACTTGATCAACACAATCTGATAACTCTCAATAATGAAGCGCACACCTATACGCATCTTCCTACAGGATCTACCTCAGCTATTGATGTCTCTTTATGCTCAGCAACCATATACCCTCTGTTCGGATGGACTATCCACAGCAACCCACTGGGCAGTGATCATTACCCTGTGATATGCCGCATTGATACAACCGTTCCCCATACTTCTTATCGAATTCCAAAATGGATATTCTCCAAAGCTGAATGGGATACGTACAAGCAGCTGGCTACACTAGAAGAAAAACAAGTCCAACAAACACCCATAAACTTGGCAGTAGAACATATATCTAACAAAATACTGCAAGCAGCGGACAAAGCAATTCCGAAACGATCCACTAAAATATCGGCCCGCTCTAAAGTGTGGTGGAATAATGAATGTAGTGCCGCAAAAAGAGAGAAGAACAGAGCATGGAACATCTTCAGAAGGTTTCCAACAACAGAAAACCTTATCTGCTTTAAGAAGGCAAGGGCAAAAGCAAAACGAGTTAGACAGACCAGCAAAAGGGAAGCATGGAGGCGTTTCGCTTCCACAATTACAAAAACGACAAAAACCCAAACAATTTGGGCCAAAATACAACGTATGTATGCAAAACATCCAAGTGTCAACTGTCCCATTCTGACTGTAAATGGCTCTGATATTACAAAGCCAGAGGAAATTGCAAACGCTCTAGGTAGATCTTTCATGGAAATATCAGCTGTGACATCATACTCGCCACAATTCCAGACGCTCAAAGCACAAGCTGAAAAACACTCAATTAATTTTGAATCAACATCCACTGCTGCATATAATCTCCCTTTTACAATGTCAGAATTACATCATGCTCTAGCCTCCACTAAACTCAGTGCAGCAGGGCCAGACGGAATATTACATAATGATAGCAAAACTTACTGAACCCGCACTCAAAACACTTTTATTGCTCTACAACAGAATATTCAAAGAAAACACTTTTCCTGACAAATGGCGGCATGCTTATGTTTTGGCATTTCCAAAACCTGGAAAAGATTCTTCAAATCCGCAGCATTATCGACCTATTGCACTCACCAGCTGCATATGCAAGGTAATGGAAAAAATGATCAACGCTCGGTTATCCTGGTTTCTAGCTCGAAATAACCTTATGAATCCAGTGCAATGTGGCTTTCGTGAAGGTAGATCCACTCTTGACCTTTTGATTAAGACAGAAATAAACATCCCTGACGCCTTCGTACGCAAAGAGCATCTTGCGATGGTCCTATTTGATATTGAAAAAGCGTTTGACACTGCCTGGAGATATGGTATAATGGAAAACCTATACGATCTGGGACTACGCGGACACCTACCACAGTTTATAAGAAACTTCCTACAACACCGCTCATTCCAAGTTCGATTTCACAATCACTTATCTTCAAAGTTCATACAGGAAGAAGGAGTGCCACAAGGATCAGTGCTAAGTGCTACCCTCTTTAATATAAAAATGAATTCAATAACACAGGACCTGCCACAAACAATATCCACTACCCTGTATGCCGATGACTTTAGTATCGCCTGTCATTCGCCTAATATGCGAATGGTAGAGCGACAGCTGCAATGTGCAATCAACAAAATAGCAAAATGGGCCCAAAACAACGGGTTTCGCCTCTCAACCCAAAAGACTGTCGGTATACACTTTTGCAGGAAGCGTAATCTACATCCACACCCAGAACTTCGACTAGAAAATCAAATCATACCAGTTGTCCCTAGTGTCCGCTTTCTTGGTGTGATACTTGACCAAAAACTCACCTTCCTGGAACATATAAAAACACTTAGGATTACCTGTCTAAAAAAGCTAAATATTTTAAGAGTTCTATCAGGCACAACATGGGGAGCTGACCGATACACACTATTACAATTGTACCATGCGCTAATACGTTCACGTCTAGACTATGGTTCTGTTGTTTATAGCTCTGCTAGACAAAGCGCTTTACGCTGGCTTGATCCTGTGCACCACAGTGCTCTTCGTCTTGCACTGGGGGCATACCGTACATCACCTGTCCACAGCCTATATGCTGAAGCACATGAAACCTCCCTTCAGCTACGCAGACAAATGCTTTTACTACACTATGCAGCAAAACTCAAAGGACATCCAGACCATCCCACTTGGAACGGACTTTTCTCTCCTAAATGGGTAAACCTATACCAAGCGTATCCATCAATCAATCCACCAACCGGGATACGTCTTTCCGCATTGCAGGCCGATTGGCAAATTGACTTTAGTAAAATACAGCCCACTGCCTCTCATACAGTCCCACCTTGGACATGTTATATACCACCGTGTAACTTTTCATTGACAGTCTGGGGAAAACACACCCTGTCTCAACAGAACATACTGCAAATGTTTGCCGCATTGAGAACCCAGCACGGCCAGTACACACCAATCTACACAGATGGGTCTAAAACAGACAACCATGTTGGTGCAGCAGCAGTATTTCCTAACATCACTTTGTCCAAAAAACTTCCCATTGAATGTAGCAGCTATACTGCAGAACTCTGTGCACTCCACATGGCCTTAAACTACACACTCTCAAGAACTAAACTGCACAGCGTTATTTATACCGATTCCATTAGTGCTATCCAAGCCATACAACGCAATACAAAATATGATAACCCCTTACTTAAACAGATCTGGAACACTCTGACCAAATTAAACCAGAATAAACAACAAGTTCTGCTATGTTGGATTCCTGGTCACGCTGGAATCCCTGGAAATGAACAGGCCGACCTAGCTGCCAAAACTGCTACCAATCCTATAGACCAATCCTTCACTACACCTGCATCTGACTATAAGTACATTATAAATAAACGATGCCTTGAAAAATGGCAACATATCTGGCAGAATCAAGTCAACAATAAGCTACTTGGCATAAAGAAAGGTCTTAAACCATGGAGATCTAGTATACGTGAAAACCGACACGAAGAAGTTGTACTAGCCCGATTAAGGATAGGCCACACGCACCTAACACATCTTTATTTGCTTGCAGCCACTGATCCGCCAACGTGTACAAACTGTAACACCCAGCTCACTGTCCATCATCTACTTATTGATTGTCCCAAGTACAGTACTGAGCGACAAGCTATGTTTACCTCATTTCCAACGGCAAACACCTCTCTCAGCATTTCTGACCTACTAGCAGACACACCACATGTGACCAAAATATTTGACTTCCTCAAACAGATAAAACTATACAACATGATATAATTCTGAATATCATCTATACAGATAGAACTATGTATCTTAATATCACCATAGCTAGGCGCATTATGGCCTTTGCTGTCCTTGCGCCGTAAAGCCCCAAAACAAACAACAATCCCTTATAACCAGCCTTTTACTTTAGTCGAGCTGAAGGAATGCTTAAGCAAATCGTAAAATGGTGCAGCAGGACCAGACGGTATTCACTACAGTATGTTGCAGCATCTATGTGAATCTGACCTTGGCATATTATTAATATTCTATAACCGTATCTTTTCAGAAAATACTTATCCTCTGTCCTGGCGGCATTCCTATATTTGTGCTATTCCAAAACCAGGCAAAGATCCAACTCTGGTCCAGAACTACAGACCGATATCATTAACAAGCTGTTTAGGCAAAATCTTTGAAAGGATGGTACATAAGAGGCTCACCTGGTTTCTAGACTCCCAGCATCTTCTCTCTGATCACCAATATGGCTTCCGTAAAAACAGATCCACCCTAGATTTACTTGTAAAACTTGAAAGCAACATACGAAATGCCTTCGTCATGAAACAGCACCTAGTGATGGTCAACCTAGATATTCACAAAGCATTCGATACCACCTGGCGCTATGGCATTATTAAAGATATGCATCAGTTGGGGCTGAGAGGCTATCTTCCTCAAATCATTCAGAACTTTTTAAAATTACGCACTTTTCAAGTCCGATATAAAAACGTGCTGTCAGCAACTCACATTCAAGAAGAGGGTGTCCCGCAGGGCTCAATACTGAGTGCTACCCTATTTGCGATTCGAGTCAACAAAATATTGGAAGATCTTCCAAAAACCATTCAAATTTATATGTATGCAGATGACCTCACTATATCCTGCCAATCACAAAGTATGAATACTATCGAAAGACAGTTGCAAAATGCTTTATACAAAATAGAAACCTGGACCTTATGCAATGGATATCGTCTAGCTGAACAGAAATCCACCACTACACACTTCTGCAAACTACGATCACTTCACCCTGATCCTGAGCTAAAGATCAATAACATGCCAATACCTCTTACTCACACTGTCCGTTTTCTTGGCCTGGTGCTAGATAGGAAACTAAACTTTCAAGCACATGTGACCTACCTTCGGACCATCTGCTTGAAGAAATTGAACATCCTCCGGTGTGTGTCATCTATGTCGTGGGGTGCTGATCGGCATACCCTGATCCATCTCTATCGAGCTCTCATCAGGTCCCGTTTAGACTACGGTTCTCCAGTGTATGACTCTGCGAGGAAGAGTACTTTAGAACGATTAAATACCATCCAGCACAGTGCCCTTCGAGTTTCTCTAGGGGCTTTCAGAACCTCCCCAGTCCAGAGCCTTTACATTGAAGCCCACGAACCTCCCTTACATCTTCGGAGGAAAACATTGCTTTTAATGTATGCCGCAAAAATCCGCAGTCTTCCCTACCACCCGAATTGGAGATGTCTATACAACACCGAATGGGACTCATTTTACAACAGTAAACCAAATGAAAACAGACCTGCTGCACTTAGACTTAAAGAACTAACTCAAACGTGGAATATTGCAATCGACAATATATATCAGGACATAACACCTCCTGTTCAACCGTGGACAAATATCCCTGCAATTTACGATGACTATTTCCAACAGTGGGGAAAGAACACCTTGTGTCCCTTCAATATCGCACAGTTACATGAAGCTCACTCTGCTTTTAATTCACAAGCCTGTAAGATCTATACAGATGGATCGAAAACTGAGACCCAAGTAGGCGCTGCTGCGATCTTTCCATCTTTCAGCACTTCTGTCTCATTGGCCCCGGGTGCCAAGCGTTCCGTGGCCAAGCGATTATAGTGCGTCTCTGAAAGCGTTTTCTAAAAAGAGAATTTAAGCAATCAGTTTATATTTTTAGTTTCAAACACCGTTTTCTTAATTTATATATTAGAGTAGCTCTCTCGCACTACAAGAAGTAGGCAGAAGCCCAGAAAGGAAAACCACCTTTCTGTTTCCTTTTTCTATTAGTACTAACTTACTAACACAGCCGCTTGGTCACCTCGTGGCACTGCTCCTGCCTCCCCGTGGCGGGGCCGGAAATCTGGGTGGTAAAGCAAACCCCCAGGGCCAAAAGGAGCAAAACATGGATTTCGACAACTTTCCCCCGATCCAGACAGCAAATCCTAATTCAATGGATTTGCACCATCCTGATGATGACAAAAACACCAGAAAGAGACTGAAGACGGATGCTTGCAGAATAGAACATCCAACGTTTCTGATCTTGCATTCTTTAACAAATCAAGCCATAGGCAATCTATCTCCATTTCTCATTCAGAAATGTCTGGAAAGTGTAGCAGGTTCCCCGAAAATGGTGAGACGTCTTAAATCTGGCGACCTACTGGTTGAGACCACCAGCTCCAAACACTCTGAGTCCCTTCTGAAAATATCCACATTTGGTGGAATTCCAGTCACGGTGTCACCACATGCTACACTCAATACCTCCAAAGGTGTCATCTCAGAATGGGACTTAATGAATGTCTCAGAGGAAATTGTAAATGAATTGCAAGATCAGAAGGTGATACAGGCGAAAAGAATTATGCTGAAGAAGGATGGCGAACTTATCCCAACTCGCAGCATCATACTGACATTTAGTTCACCAAACCTACCTACATCGGTGAAAGCTGGGTATCTGAACTGCCGCATTCGCCCGTATATTCCAAACCCATTAAGATGTTATAAATGTCAGAAATTCGGACACTCCCAAACAGTCTGTCGAGGTGATGCGGTATGCCCTAACTGTGGCTCGAAGGAGCATGCCCAAGCTGATTGAAAATCACAGTCCTCACTCTGCCCTAACTGCAAAGGCAACCACCCAGCCTTCTCTAAAACATGTGACCAATGGAAGTATGAAAAGAAAATCCAGAAATACAAGGTAGAAAAAAAAGTCTCATTTTCAGAAGCAAGAAAACAAATACAACAACTGATACCAAAACATACATATGCTGATGCTACCAAAAGATTTCACACAATATACGTTCAGACTGAAACATCAATACCACCAAGCATTTCTATTTCTGAATGGGCACGATCTATACTCTCTTCCGTACCACAGTCCTCAAAGCAACAGACTTCAACCAGATCTAGTAACACGCCAGTCACGATACCACCTGTTGCTGCTTCAGCTTCCGTAAGACCTGCTCAAGGAGAAAATTCTGATCCCATTAATAAACAGCATGCTGAATCTTCTTCTGCTATGTGCACAAATGAGGCTTGCAATCAAGAAGAAAATGAAACCATTCTGGAAATCCATCCAGAAGATGAAATAGAAACCAGACCTGTTTTTTCAAAGAGAGAGAAGATGAAAGCTGACCGCCTGAAACAGATTTCCAAAAAGCAGACAGATGCAGCTACTCCATATAAATCCAAACAATGAAAAACATCGTACAATGGAATTGCAGAGGCTTTCGCAGCAATATTGACGACATCCACGAAATAATCATGAACCATAATCCAATTGGAATCTGCTTACAAGAGACATATTTAACACCTCAGTTGTCTTCCTCGATAAAAAATTATACTCTCTTTCGGCAAGACAGACCTACAACCACAAATGCTCATGGAGGGGTAGCCATACTCGTAGATTCACAAGTCCCTTGTAAACGCATTCCGCTACAAACTACCATTGAAGCTGTTGCCACGAGAATAGCGATTGGCATTAGCCTAACACTAGTTTCTATCTATCTGCCACCCAGTTATCCTTGTACCTTTCAAGAACTTCAAGATCTCATTGTGCAGCTGCCAACCCCTTTTTGTTTACTGGGCGACTTCAATGGACACAATCCATTGTGGGGATCTCCGAACATAGACGCCCGAGGACAGCTCATTGAAATGCTTGTCGACAGACAAAATCTAACCATATTAAATACAGGCTCACCAACATATTTCCATCTCCCAACCGGATCAGTCTCTGCAATAGACCTATCCATCTGCTCTCCTATCCTCTTTCCTAGTATTGAGTGGACTGCTCTGGACGATCCACTCAGTAGTGACCACTACCCAATAATCTGTAAAATACAAACTTCACTCTGCGTAACTTCAGAAACCAGCACAAAATGGAAATTTTCTAAGGCAGATTGGACAAAGTATGCTTCCCACGTATCCTTTGACAACCAGACCATTGAATATCATCCAATTGACAAGGCTGCCAACCATATTACAAAACAGATCCTAGTAGCTGCATCTATTGCCATTCCACAAGCATCCGTAGAAGCAGAAACTACTGGTGGAATGAGGACTGTAGAAATGCAAAAAAAAGAAAAAAACTGTGCTTGGAATTTATTCCGCAAATACCCTACCACTGCTAATCTGATAAACTACAAAAAACTTAGAGCTAAGGTCCGACATATTAGGAAGAAAGCAAAAAAAGACTCTTGGATTCGATTCGCAACTGAAATTAATAAAAATACTGACGTAAGAATTATATGGAAAAAAATCAGGCAATTAAATGGAAAATTTCACCCATTGTCCTCCCCACTTATCACTTGGAATGGGCTGGAACTGTCTACTCCTGCGGAGATTGCAGATGCCCTAGGCGCAGTATTTGCACAGTTATCTCAATCAACGGCATACGAACCATCTTTTCAGAAGATTAAGACTTCAGCTGAAAAATTCCAGCTTAATTTCAGAACCAAATCGTTTCTACCGTACAATCAACCACTCACTATGCTAGAACTTCAAGAGGCTCTATCCACTGCAAGGAACAGTGCTGCTGGCCCTGATGGAATATACAACATAATGCTACAGCATCTAGATAATAAATCGCTATCTTCCCTTCTGACATTCTATAATCGCATCGTCATGGAACATTTATTCCCCAGTTCCTGGCGTCACTCTTTTGTACTGGCAATACCCAAACCAGGGAAAGATCTCTCTATGCCTAATAATTATAGACCCATTTCTCTCACCAGCTGCTTAAGTAAAATCCTAGAAAAAATAATACACCGTAGACTAACATGGTACCTTGATTCCCAAAACATGATATCTGATAATCAATTTGGTTTCAGGAAAAACCGATCATCACTGGATCTTATGATCAAAGCAGAAACAAATATTAGGAATGCATTTATTCAAAATAAGCATCTCGTCATGGCATGTCTCGATATAGAGAAAGCCTTTGACACCACTTGGCGTTTTGGCATCCTGAGAGATCTTCATTCCCTGGATCTGAGAGGTCACTTACCTTACTTCATACAGAATTTCCTACAGCAGAGGACCTTTCAAGTTCGCTACCGGCAAGTCCTTTCCAAAACATTTATACAAGAAGAAGGAGTCCCTCAGGGCTCTGTTCTTAGTGCAACTTTGTTTGCAATAAGAATAAACCAGTTGGCTAAAGTTATTCCCAATACAGTGAATTCATACCTTTATGCTGATGACCTGACGGTCTCTTGCAGTTCACAAAACATGAGTTATATTGAGAGGCAACTTCAAACATCAATCAATAAAATCGAACTATGGATGACACAGAATGGTTACCGACTGTCTTATCAGAAATCTAGTGTTATTCATTTTTGTCACAAACGAAAGATGCACCCAGATCCTGAAATACACTTAAGAAACCAACCTGTCACTGTTGTGAACAACGTTCGTCTTCTTGGTGTGATTTTTGACAATAAATTGCACTTTAAAGAACACATTAATCATCTACGGACTGTTTGCCAGAAAAAATGAACACACTAAGAGTTATTTCTTCTACATCGTGGGGTGCAGATCGTTGCACCTTACTTCACTTATATAGAGCCCTAATCAGATCTCGCCTTGATTATGGTGCCCCGGTGTATGATTCTGCTAGGGAAAGCGTGTTAGCACGACTTTCCCCAATTCAACATTCTGCCCTCAGGATTGCTGTAGGTGCTTATAGAACATCGCCAGTACAAAGTCTTTATATCGAAACCCATGAACCTCCCCTCAGACTCAGGAGAAAGATGTTACTCCTAAATTATGCCGCCAAAATTCAAAGTATATCTACTCACCCCATTCGGCCAATACTTAATGATCCACAGTTCTCTATGCACTATAGAAACAAACCTAGAGCAGTTCAACCTACTGGTATCAGATTGCAGGCATTATCGCAAACCTGGAATACATCTTGACAAAGTCTTCCAAAATCCAAACAGTGCAGATCCTCCATGGTATTCTATTAAAGCATCCTGTGACAGCTATTTCTTAAACTGGGGAAAACATTCGCTTGCAAATATCAATATACAGCAACTCCATGCTGCTCACACACAAAATTATCCACATTTTACAAAGGTATACACTGATGGATCAAAGTCTGAAAGTGGAGTCGGGGCTGCAGCTGTCTTTCCCTATAACACCATCTGTGTTTCCTTGCCCACTGAATGCAGCAGTTACACAGCAGAATTATGGGCCATCAACCTTGCCTTAGAAAATATTCTCCATCTTTCCATCCAAAAAGCTGTGATATACACAGACTCACAGAGCGCACTTATAGCCTTGCAAAATTCCTCCTCCCCAACACATCCTGTAATAGCAATAATAAAATCTCGGCTGATGCATATCCAAGAACACCAACAAGTAGTCATCTTTTGTTGGATCCCAGGCCACATGGGGATATCAGGGAATGAAAAAGCCGATTATGCAGCAAAACAATCATCCAACATAGCATCGACAGATTACCACTTTCCATATATTGACTACAGATCCTATATAAGACATGTATGTAAGGAACAGTGGACACTTCTATGGCAAGCTGAACCGCAGAACAAGCTCATGCAAATAAAATCTGAACCGCAGTTATGGGCTTCCAGTTTCCGTGTAAACAGAAGGGAAGAAGTCCTCATGTGCAGAGCGCGAATCGGTCACAGTCACCTCACCCATCTTTATCTACTCACAGGAGACGATCCTCCTAAGTGTACGAACTGCAACTCTTTTCTTACAATCAAACACATTCTCATTGATTGTACGCTATACACTAATGCCCGAAAAGCCTCATTTAGTATTCTACGAAATCTTCAAGAACCTTTAACACTTCGTCATATTATAGGCAATGATTCAAATCTTCAAGAATTTTTCTGCTTCCTCAAAGAGATACAGCTATATGACCGCATTTGATATGATTTCATAATCACAATGTCTGAACTCCATACCCTTGAGAGGCGCAATATGGCCCTAGTAGCCTTTGCGCCAGAAATACCAATACCAATACCAATCTGTCTCAGTACCTGTAGAATGCAGTATCTTCACTGCTGAGCTTTATGCTATTAACTTGGCTCTAGGCCATATTACTCAACTTCTAATTTCGTCTGCCATAATATACACTGACTCGCTCAGTGCTGTCTCTGCCATAAATAGTAATACCAACTCCTCTCACGCCGTAATAAAACAAATCCATTCTAAATTACTTGTGTGTAATGAGTCAAACCAAACTGTAACATTCTGTTGGATTCCAGGTCATTCTGGGATAGCAGGAAATGAAAGAGCAGATCAAGCAGCCAAACAACCAGATACTACTCTTTTGCAGACTTTTCGAACCCCATATACTGATTATAAACGTGTCATCCATAAAGCATGTTACAATAGCTGGTCATTAATCTGGAGAGGTTATCCAGGAAACAAATTATACCAAATAAAACCAGAACCAAAGCTGTGGCCCTCCAGCTTCCAGAAAAGCAGACGAGAAGAAACAATTTTAGGAAAGCTCAGGACTGGGCATACTCATCTCACTCACCTGTATCTATTAACTAATGACAGCGCTCCACAATGTACATCATGTCAAGTACAACTGACCATTCGCCATTTGTTAGTGGACTGTCCCCACCTTGCCCCTCGACGTGGGCACCTGTATGTGGTGAGGGGACCTCCCAGTGACGCTGCTGGATTTCCAGACTAGCATCACTGGGATCCAACGCCCATACCTTGGTTCCAGGTTTACACCATTGGAATCCGGTGTGTGCAGCCGTGCGCCGCGACCCCTGGAAGCGGAAAGGGGGATCCTGGTGGTTGAGGGGCCCAGCCTTAATACACCACTTTGGCCCCTGCTTCGACGAGACGGGTGGTCCCGGACCGGCTCGACTGGGATCAATCGGCGGGTGGTTTTATACTGCTAGGGTCAACTGCGTTCCAATAAGTCTCCCTCCCTATGGTCCTGGGACGGGATAAAGACTTATTGGTAACGTGGGTATGGTGTTCTAAGCGAACTCGGCGTCCCATTCGTGTACGCAGTACCTGCTAGTTCACGAATGGGCGCCCCCTCGTAGGGCTCCGTGGTGGGTGAGGTACTTAGGCATCAGACACTTTCTCTTTACTCCTATGAGTAATTTAAATCACCTTTCTTCTGGGGCCCCAACAAGGCCCCTACCTAATCGAGAAGATGAAAAAGAAAACACCTCTGCAAAAAGAGCCAGAACTGAGGATACACCACCACCATCAGTGACACCGCTCTTCCTCATTCTCCATTCCATCGGAGAACAGTCAATTGGAAAGATGTCACCCTTCTTTATCCAGAAAGGATTAGAAGGGTTGGCAGGTTCACCAAAATCCGTTAAACGACTGCGTTCTGGTGATCTTTTAGTTGAAGCTTCCAGCACAAAACAAGCTGAAAAATTCTTGAACTCTACATCCATAGGGGGAATACCTATCACCGTAACCCCCACAAAACTCTGAATTCTTCACGTGGTGTTATATCAGAGTGGGTCCTTCTTCATGTTTCTGAAGAAGAGATCTGCTCTGAATTGAAAGACCAAGGAGTGACAGCTGTGAAAAGAATATCGATACGAAAGGATGGGAATCTCGTCCCTACCCGAGTTCTTATCCTCACGTTCAATACCCCAAGGCCTCCAAGTTCCATCAAGGCAGGCTATCTAAACTGCCCAGTGAGGATTTACATCCCAAACCCACTGAGGTGTTTTAGATGCCAAAAATACGGCCACTCACAAACATCTTGTCGTGGTAACACTGCCTGTGCTCGATGTGGTGTTAAAGACCACGAGAGCAAGGAATGTTCAGCTTCCAAACCGATCTGTATTAATTGCCAAGGAGAGCACCCCGCCTATTCTCGAGCATGCCAGCGGTGGAAGGATGAAAAAGAAATCCAAAAACTGAAAACAGAGCTGAATATCTCCTACCCAGGGGCCAGAAAACGTATCGAACCAATAAATAGCGGGAAACCTTCCTATGCTCAGAAGGTTTCTGCCAAGTGCACTATCGGTACTCAAACTGAGATGACTATACCACCGAAAGAGTCATTCACTCCGATTGCACGCTATTTATTAAATTCAAAAAAACACAATCAGTTGCCACTCCTATATCCGTACCTCCTAGTGCTCCACCACTACCAAAACCAAGTGGTAAAAAAGAGCAAAAACGTTCTGAAGAGTCACCCGTAATACCAGAAACAATGGATGTAGAGAACAAGGAGGTACAGGATGAATCAGTCTTGGAACTCTTTGCGGAGGAAGAAATGGACACGGGACATCGTCGTTTCTTCCCCAAAAAAGACAAAGCCAAGACTGATAAAAGTAAGCCCTCAGCACCTCGGAAGCCGCCTGATGGACCCATCAAGCCAAAATAATGGCTAAATTCCTACAATGGAATTGTCGTGGATTCCGGCAAAATACTGACGACATCAAGGCACTCCTGCAAAAGCACAAACCAGTTTGCTTTTGCATACAGGAGACTTATTTAAAGGCAAATGATGACCCCACCATGCATAACATTACCATCATTCGTAAGGATAGAATTGTGGATGGTTCTGCCCACGGAGGAGTCGCAATCCTCGTCGGCAACCAGATACGATTTCAGGCTTTGCAGCTTACAACTAGCATTGAAGCTGTAGCAATTCGCCTTACAGTGGGGTTCTTATTAACTGTCTGCTCTGTTTATTTGCCACCTTTGACATCCCCCAGAAAGACCTTGATGATCTTATCATGCAATTGCCTTCCCCTTGTTTAATTCTTGGAGATTTCAATGGACATAACACTCTGTGGGGTAGTGCTGACATCAATGGAAGGGGACGAGCCATAGAGCATATGCTCACTGACAATGATCTCTCCCTCCTAAATGTGGGAACAAACACCTTCTTCCACATGCCTACCCGTACATTCTCTGCCATTGATCTTTCTATCTGCTCCCCTTCTCTCCTTCCTTCACTTACTTGGGAGGTAGAAGAAAATCCATATGGAAGCGATCACTTCCCCGTGATAACAACCCTAACTAATGGTAGACCCTGTCTGCCATTTAGTTTACCGCGGTGGAAGATCGATCAGGCTGACTGGAATGCCTTTCAATATCTGGCAAACTTTGACATCACTACAGTCAGTCAGGAGCCAATCAATGAAGCAGTCATGTATGTCACAGAAACGATTGTCCAAGCAGCTGCAATTGCAATCCCAAAATCATCCAGCCGGTTCCCACTATTCCCCAAACCTTGGTGGAATTCAGAATGCACGGCAGCAAAAAAAGCACAAAACAAAGCATGGGGGATATTCCGCCGATATCCCACCACTGAAAATTTAATATCATTCAAATGTGCACGTGCAAAAGCACGTTATGTACGACGTCAGAGCCAAAGGAAATCTTGGATTCGTTTTACAACTTCCATAACTCAGGCTGCTAGCTCAAAAGTAGTCTGGGATAAGATCCGGAAAATGAAGGGAAAATATCCACCATGCCCTTCTGTGATCCTCGAGCATAACGGATGTCCAATTGCAGATCGAACTGCAGTAGCAAATACTCTAGGGGAAACATTTGCAAAAATATCTGCAATAACATCTTTTCCCGCAGAGTTTTTGGTCCTGAAAGAGAAAAATGAGAAAAACCCCCTGAACTTCTATTCAAAAGGGCTTGAATCATATAACAAGCCCTTTTCACAGGAGGAATTAAATGCTGCACTCTTTCTCACACACGCAAGTGCTGTAGGGCCCGATGACATCCACTACGAAATGGTAAAACACCTCACACCACAATGTAAGGATCACCTTTTAATTCTGTTTAACAGAATTTTTCTTAATGAACAATTTCCGGATTCCTGGCGGAAGGCAATCGTTCTTCCATTGATGTCAGCCTTCCCAAAACCAGGAAAGGATCCTAGAAATCCAAGTAACTACCGTCCTATTGCTCTGACAAGCTGTTTGTGCAAGATCCTGGAAAGAATGGTAAATTCTCGCCTGGTATGGTATTTAGAAACAAATGGTCTGCTTTCCAGGACACAGTGCGGCTTCCGTAGAAATAGATCCACTCTGGATCATTTAATCCGATTGGAAACGTCCATTCGTGATGCTTTTATTAAATCCGAGCATTTGGTAGCAGTTTTCTTTGATATTGAAAAAGCGTACGACACAGCCTGGCGATTTGGGATTTTAAAAGACCTCTATAACTTCGGTCTTAGAGGTAACCTTCCTCTTTTTATTAAAAACTTTCTTTCGAATCGCCAGTTTCAAATCCGTTTAGGATCCACCCTCTCTCGAGTTTTCTCTCAGGAAGAGGGAGTCCCACAAGGATCCGTTCTAAGTGTCACGCTTTTCGCAATCAAAATAAACTCTATCGCAGAACAACTTCCACCCACTGTAAACAATGCCCTCTATGTTGATGACTTTGCTATATTTTGTCATTCCTGCAATATGAGGGTCATTGAAAGGCAACTGCAGAAAACCATTGACCATCTTACAGCTTAGTCTTTGGCTAATGGGTTCAGATTTTCATCACAGAAGACTGTTTGTGTACACTTCTGTCGCAAACGTAATCTTCATCCTGACCCAGAATTAAGGCTTGGGCAAAATAACATCCCAGTTGTAGCAGAATTCAAATTCCTTGGACTTATTTTCGACAAAAAGCTGACATTTTTACAACATATTCGTCAGCTGAGGGCAAGATGTGTCAAAGGGCTTAACATCCTTCGTGCCCTTTCGTCAACCTCATGGGGCGCAGATCGTGCTACCCTTCTTCGTCTCTACCGGGCACTTGTCCGTTCCAAACTCGACTATGGGTCTCAGGTCTATGGTTCTGCTAGAGACAGTGGACTTCGGTGGTTAGATCCAATCCACCATCAAGCCATCCGGACAGCCACTGGAGCATTTCGCACATCTCCTGTCCAAAGCCTTTACGTTGAAGCAAATGAACCATCTCTGTCTCTTCGACGAAAGCAGTTGTCCTTACAGTACGCCTTCAAATTAAAATCCCTACCCGATCATCCCACGTGGCCATTCGTTTTTGAGCCGCGCTGGGAAAACCTCTACAACACCCGTCGGACTGCCAACAAACCTTTTGGTATTCGCATTCAAGGGCTGCTGAATGAACTAAACTTGACGGTAGACAACGTTGCCCAGTCACCAAGGCAATTCTTTCCACCCTGTCATGCTTATTTTCCAAATTGCGACTTCTCCCTTAAGATCTGGGAGAAGGCTACTACACCGCCATCTGTCTACCAGCAACTCTTTGCATTACATCGACAGCAGTATTCTGACTTTCTGCCAATCTATACAGATGGCTCAAAGTTAGAATGTCATGTGGGATCTGCTGTTGTGTTCCCTCACAAAACATTATCCTATAAGATCCCACAAAAAACTAGCATTTATACTGCAGAGTTGCATGCAATACAATCAACCCTAGATCACATTAAAAATCGCGACTGCCAGAGGTATGTGATTTATTGTGATTCATTGAGCGTATTACAGGCTCTAGTATCGGTGAGGTATAACCCTCATCCGATCCTGTCCAGGATCCGGAAGATTCTTTTTTCTCATGTGGAATTAGAATTTGATATTCGCTTTTGCTGGATCCCAAGCCACATTGGGATCCGGGGAAATGAATTAGCTGATACCGCTGCCAAATCAGCCATTTCCCTGGATAATCATTGCCTGTCAGTCCCCTATACAGACTACAGGCAAATAATACGTTCTAGGGTGCCAAGCGATTGACTGAGCGATTTCTCTTTGTACTTTCACTGCGACTTTTTCATTGGTGAATTCTGCGTTCTCTTTTACGTTCCTCTCGTTGAGAAATCCTTTTATTTAGTAGCTCTTTTATCAAAAGTACTGGTAGAGAGCAAGGAAGGAAAGTAACCTTTCTTTATTTTTCATATTTAATAGACTAACTCCTACTAATTTCGCTTGGTCACTCCAGGCACTGCTCCTGCCTCCCCGTGGCGGGGCCGGTAACCTTGGCAGAAAAGTTCATCTGCCAGGGGCTAAAAGGAGCCAAAATGGAACAAAATATGTTTCCTTCTTTACAACCGACAAGCAGTCGGCTAGACACAGAACAGGAACATGACTCTTCACATGCAAAGAGGTTAAAAATCATTTCCTCTGTGACCGAGTTTCCTGCATTTTTAATAATGCATTCATTATCAGAACAGCCTCTTAGTAAGCTATCCCCCTTTCTTATCCAAAAACACTTGGAAAGTATTGCAGGGTCTCCCAAGATGGTTAAGAGATTGCAATCGGGGGACTTACTAGTAGAAACTGTCAACTGCAGGCACTCTGAAAAACTCCTGAAAGTGACAAACTTTGCAAAAATTCCAGTAAAGGTAACTGCCCATGCAACCCTAAATACATCTAAGGGTGTTATATCTAGTTGGGACCTTTTGAATGTGAGAGAAGAAGAAATTAATGAAGAGCTAAATGAACAAAATGTAATTGCTGTCAAAAGAATCATGACTAAAAGGGACAATATACTCACACCCACCAGAAGTATCATTCTCACCTTTAACAGTCCAAATCTACCCTCAACAGTAAAAGCAGGATATCTACTCTGTCGCATTCGTCCTTATATTCCTAATCCGCTGAGATGCTACAAATGCCAAAAGTATGGCCATTCTCAGACGGCATGCAGAGGGAACCCAGCTTGTCCCAACTGTGGATCTTCTGATCACAGTCAAAACGACTGTTCGGCAAAAGAAATGACTTGTCTTAATTGCAAGGGTAACCATCCTGCTTACTCTAAAACATGTGAGAAGTGGAAAATGGAGAAAAAAATTGTAAAATATAAAGTCGAAAACAAAGTTACTTACCAGGAAGCAAGAAAATTAATTGCACCCTGTATATCTAACCGTAGCTATGCCAGTGTTGCAAAAAAATATCAAACAATAGCCACGCAAACTGATGTTACTGTTCCATCCAACATATCAATCTCCGACTGGGCCCGAGCTGTTCTTTCTCAGCAACAGTCCAATATCCAGAAACACTCCGATCAAGCAAGTAATACGCCTCTTACGATTCCAGCGAAATCTCCTCATTCGCCAATGATTGCTACCACACCAAATAATCCCAGTTCAACTTCAAAACAGAGTATTCAGGAAACATCAATGGATCAAGAGTACCCATCTAAACAGGAAGATCCGATTCTTGAAATATTTGCAGAAGAAGAAGAAGAAGATATGGACACAGGTCGCCCCACCTTTCCAAAAAGAAATAAACCAAAGCCAGAACGCCACAAGACAGCCACGTCAGGTACAGCTTCTTCTAAACTCAAATAATGCCTTATATTTTACAGTGGAATTGTAGAGGCTTTAGATGCAACATTGATGACATTCAGTACTTAATTAGACGCTACTCTCCAGTGGGTTTCTGTCTGCAGGAAACCTATTTAACTGCTAAAATCTCTGTTTCTATAAAAAACTACTCAGTCTACCTAAGAGATCGGAATACATCTGACTCTGCTCGTGGTGGTGTAGCTATTTTGATTAACTCAAAGATCCCTGCTAGTCAAATCATTCTTCAAACCAAAATTGAAGCCGTTGCTGTGCGTCTGATTGCTGAGATTGCATTTACGCTAGTCTCAGTCTATCTCCCACCAAACAATACCTACTCTTTCAAAGATATTGAAGAACTTTTAGTACAGCTACCCTCACCAGTCTGCTTGCTAGGGGATTTTAATGGCCACCACCCTTTATGGGGATCCTCTAAATTAGATAGACAGGGCCGACTGATTGAAACTCTACTAGATAAACAAAACCTTATCATTCTTAATACTGGTACACACACCCATATACAGTTACCTACTGGACAGACCTCTGCAATTGACCTCTCGAATTGTTCTCCGATACTGTTTCCAGTCATTCAGTGGTCCGCTATGGATGATCCACTGGGAAGTGACCATTTTCCAATTGTCTGTAACCTGCTCACTACACAACTACCATTAGACCAACCCTGCAGAAAATGGAAATTTTCTAAAGCCAAATGGGCCAAATTTCAATCAGCAATCATTCTGGACAAAGAAACTATTCAGCTACAACCTATAGATAAAGTAACCGATTATATCACATCCAGTCTTTTAGTTGCAGCAAAATACTCAATTCCATTATCAAACCCCCCAACCCGACGGCACTTCAACTACTGGTGGAACGAAGAGTGCACGAAAGCAAAGAAGGAAAAAAATAAAGCATTCAACTTATTCCGTCGATTTCCGACAACAGCTAATTTAATTAGCTACAAGAAGCTAAGGGCAAAAGCGCGGTTCATTCACAGGCAAGCCAAGAAAGATTCTTGGACTCGGTTTGCTTGTACTATCAACAGAAATACCGACTCCAGATTAATTTGGAAGAAAATTAGACAGCTTTCTGGGAAGTTTCCAATCATCCCTTCCCCAATTCTTTCATACAATGGACAAGAACTCTCTGGTCCTCTAGATATAGCGAATGCCTTGGGTAAAACCTTTGCCGAAGTCTCTGCTGTATCAAATTACACTCCGAAATTCCAAAAAATTAAGACCTCCACCGAACAGAGGCCCATTAACTTTACAACCTCACTATCACTTCCGTATAATCAGCCCCTTGAATATTGTGAACTTTTACAAGCCATAAAAACAACGAGAAACAGTGCAGCTGGGCCAGATGGCATATATTATGTCATGCTGCAGCATCTCGATGAGCAAAACTTACAAATGCTGCTAGTTTTCTTTAACCGGATCTTCCGGGAAAATATTTATCCAACATCTTGGCACCATGCTACAGTTTTGCCCTTTTTGAAACCTGGAAAAGATCCTTCCAGTCCTAATAGTTACAGGCCAATCTCTCTGTCAAGTTGCCTTGGTAAAATTCTTGAAAAAATGATCCACAGTCGACTCAGCTGGATCATTGAAACTGAACAACTATTGAGTAATTGTCAACATGGCTTTCGCAATATCATTACTGAATACTGGGTCTCCTACATATGTGCATCTCCCTACTGGCTCAATATCTGCTATAGATCTTTCCATATGTTCCCCAATCCTCTTTCCAAGTATAGATTGGATACCTCTGAATGATCCTTATAGTAGTGACCATTATCCATTAATCTGCAAAATTCAAACATCCTGTTCCTACCCAATAGAAAGTCCAATTAAATGGAAATTTTCAAAGGCTGATTGGGAAAAATACAGATCGCACATCTCATTTGACAACGATATCATTCAGTCCGGTTCCATCAATAGCGTTACTGAGCATATCACAAATCAAATGCTGGCAGCTGCATCCGCCGCAGTTCCTCAATATCAAGCAAGTAATAGACGAAAATTAAATTACTGGTGGAATGAAGATTGCAATAATGCAAAAAAAGAGAAAAACAAAGCATGGAATCTTTTCCGCAAAAATCCTACCACCCCCAATCTTATTAACTATAAACGGCTCAGAGCTAAAGCTCGCTACATCAGACGCAAAGCAAAAAAAGAAACTTGGATTAAATTCGCCTCATCAGTTAATAAAAATACCGATATCAGATTAATCTGGAGAAAAATAAAATGTTTAAACAATAAATTTCCTCCTCTATCCACCCCGCTACTAAACTGGAATGGACAAGAACTCTCTAATCCCACAGATATATCAAATGCACTGGGAATTGTATTTTCTCTGTTGTCTTCTTGTAATGCTTATGATCAATCATTCCAAACACGTAAAACCGTTGCAGAGAGATCCAAACTGAATTACGCTGACAATTCTGCTTTATCGTATAATCAGCCATTTACCATGTTTGAGCTATCTGACCCACCTCCATCTGCTCAGAGGCGAAGATCCTCCTCAATGTCCATACTGTTCAGAAAATTTAACAGTAAAACATATTCTGATAGACTGCCCTCAATACCAACAGGACAGAACATCCGTCCTCTGTTCCCTGAGAAATCTACGAGAACCAATGACATTGCAACATATTATTGGAGATGATGCAAACATCAACGAGTTTTTCTCTTATCTGAAAATAATTGGACTTTATGATAAATTCTAAAGTATCTCTGTAAACGCAACCAAGCTGTTATGCCTAAATTATGTTTTTAGCTATGCTTAAATTTTGTGTTTAGCATTTTCATGTGAATAGGCGCATTATAGCCACAGCAGCTTATGCGCCATTAAACCCCCATAACACACACACCATGTTTGAGCTACAGCAAGCTCTTACCAACTCAAGAAACAGTGCTGCTGGCCCCGATGGGTTATATTATGTAATGCTCCGAAATCTGGATCAAAGATCACTGTTTTCGCTGCTCATATTTTATAATCGAATATTTTCTGAACATACCCTCCCCAGCTCCTGGAGTCATTCTTATGTAATACCGATTGCAAAACCCGGTAAAGATCATTCGGTTCCTCAAAATTACAGACCGATATCCCTCACCAGCTGTCTCAGCAAAACTCTTGAGAAAATGATACATGGCCGTCTCACCTGGTTCCTCGAGTCTCAAAACTTGATAAATAAAGAACAATTTGGATTCCGGAAAACCCGATCCGCCTTGGATCTTATGATCAAAGCTGAGTCAAATATCAGAAATGCTTTCATCAAAAAGGAACATCTCGTCATGGTCTGTCTTGACGTTGAGAAAGCCTTTGACACTACGTGGCGTTTTGGAATCTTAAAGGTTCTACATTCTCTTGGCCTGAGAGGTAATTTACCATATTTTATCCAAAATTTTCTTCAACGGAGATCCTTTCAAGTTCGTTATCGGGGAACCCTCTCTAAAATCTTTATCCAAGAAGAAGGAATTCCACAGGGATCTGTTCTCAGCGCTACCTTGTTTGCAATGAGAATAAACCATATAATTGAACTCATTCCGAAAACGGTGGATTCATACCTTTTCGCAGATGATCTCTCGATTTCCTGTCATTCTCAAAACATGCATTACATTGAACGCCAACTTCAAATATCAATGAATCGCATCCTGACATGGATGACACAAAATGGTTATAGACTATCCAGCCAGAAATCTACTGCCATACACTTCTGCTCTAGACGCAATATGCATCCTGAACCTGAGCTGCAATTGAATAACCATCTTCTTCCCATAGCTGACTGTACTCGTCTACTGGGATTGTTCTTTGACAATAAGTTAAATTTCCAAAAGCACATTGAACATCTCCGGACTACTTGTCAAAAAAAACTGAACATTCTCAGAGTCTTATCAGCCACAACATGGGGAGCAGATCGCCAAAGCCTGCTACATATATATAGATCCATAATCAGATCTCGACTGGACTACGGTGCCCCTGTCTTCGATTCTGCTAGGGAGAGCGCTTTATCTCGCCTCAATCCTATTCAACATTCAGCTCTCAGAACAGCACTAGGTGCGTTCAGAACATCTCCAGTGCAAAGCTTGTATGTTGAAGCTCATGAACCTCCCCTAAATATCAGGAGAAAGATGCTGCTGCTGAATTATGCAACCAAGATCCAAAGCCAGATGACCCATCCTAATTGGCCAATACTCTACAATCCACAGTTTATGACCTTATACAGAAACAAACCACAGACAGTTCGGCCTGCTGGTATTAGATTAAAACAGCTAGCAGAAGATTGGGATGTACACTTCAATAAAATTTTACGAGGTCCTATAGATCCTGATCCTCCATGGTCTGTCATCACACCATCTTGTGACAATTATTTCTACCAGTGGGGTAAACACTCTCTATCAGATATTAATATCCAGCAGCTACACATAGCGCATACTCAACGTTATCCTGACTTCGCTAAAATCTATACAGATGGATCGAAGTCTGAGAGTGGATCAGGCGCAGCAGTAGTACTCCCAGATACTACCATTTCTCTATCTCTCCCAACAGAGTGCAGTAGCTACACAACTGAATTATATGCCATAAAGCTTGCTATAGAAAGTATTTTCCATATGTCAATTCAAAAGAGCTTAATTTACACAGACTCGCAGAGTTCCTTATCAGCCTTGCAAAACAATTCCCCGTCTACTCACCCTCTATTAAAGCTCATTAGAACAGAGTTGATACGTCTGAGAGAGTGCCAACAAAAGGTTATTTTCTGCTGGATACCTGGTCATACTGGAATACCAGGAAATGAAATTGCGGATGATGCTGCCAAACATCCATCTAGAGCAGGCCCAACAAATTTCTTAATACCGTTTACTGATTATAAAATGAAGATCCGAAGTATATGTAAAGATCGATGGACTCTACAATGGCAAGCACAAATTCATAATAAACTTTTTCAAATTAAACCTGTACCAAAATTATGGGCCTCTAGCCTCATTACTAACAGACAAGAAGAAGTAATCCTAACCAGAGCCAGAATCGGTCATACTCATTTAACTCATTTGTTCCTCCTCTCAGGGAATGACCCTCCTGAGTGTAATCATTGTCATACACCACTTACAGTGAAACACATACTTCTAGAATGTACTCTGTATCATAATGCTCGACTAATGTCATTCAGTTCTCTAGCAAGCTTAAAGGTACCATTGTCACTTAGCCATATCATAGGTGAAAAATCAAACATCGCAGAATTCTTCTCCTTCCTAAAACAAATAGGAATGTATAGCCGTTTCTAATTGCTTCTACATGAAACAAACAGGCAGGTAGTTCTCTAGCAAGCTTAAAGGTACCATTGTCACTTAGCCATATCATAGGTGAAAAATCAAACATCGCAGAATTCTTCTCCTTCCTAAAACAAATAGGAATGTATAGCCGTTTCTAATTGCTTCTACATGAAACAAACAGGCAGTATGAACCACTTTTCTAAGTGCAATATGGCCTAAGTAGCCATTGCACTTAAAACCCCATAAACAACAACAACAACAACAACAGCTTTCGCAAAAATAGGTCCTCTCTAGATCTGATGATCAAGGCCGAATCTGAAATTCGCAATGCCTTTGTGAAAATGAACACCTTGTCATGGTCTCCATTGATATAGAAAAGGCATTCGATACTACCTGGCGATATGGCATTCTCAGTGACCAACATAATCTTGGTCTACGAGGCAACCTGCCTATATTCATTAGGAACTTCCTCCAGATCCGTTCTTTCCAGGTTCGATACCAAAACTCCCTTTCTTCTACATTCTTGCAGGAAGAAGGAGTACCACAGGGGTCGGTTTTGAGCGCAACCCTATTTGCCATTAGAATTGATTCCATTTCCAAAGAACTTCCAAATACTGTAGAAGCCTATCTTTATGCTGACGATCTCTCCATTTCTTGCCACTCTCAGAACATGAGATCTATTGAACGCCAATTGCAAATATCCCTCAATAAAATTCAAAAATGGGTTGAATTCAATGGATATCGGCTTTCCCATCAGAAAACAGTTGCTATCCACTTTTGTAACCAACGCAAATTACATACAGACCCTGAACTCCATATATCAAATTCCAGCATCCCGATTACCAACAATATTAGATTCTTGGGATTAATATTAGACAGCAAGTTAAATTTCCTTGAGCACATTAGAGTAATACGTACTACCTGTCTGAAAAAGCTGAACATGCTTAGAGCTCTATCTGCCCAGTCTTGGGGAGCAGATCGTACAACTTTGCTGCTCTTATATAGAGCGCTGATTAGATCTCGGTTAGATTACGGTGCCCCAGTTTATGATTCTGCTCGAAAGAGTGTATTACGCTGGCTGGATCCTGTACAACACAATGCACTGAGGATTGCTCTTGGTGCTTATAGGACATCACCAACCTATAGTCTATACATTGAAGCCCATGAGCCCCCTCTTTACCTCCGCAGAAAAATGTTACTACTTAAATATGCAGTCAGAATACGAAACTGTTCTCCGCACCCCATCCAACCATATCTCTTTAATCCATCATTTCACATTCTCTATAGAAATAAACCAAATAAAATACGCCCAGCAGGCCTACGGCTCCTTGAAATAGCACAAAATTGGAATGTTCCTCTCCAGAGTAGGCAGCACAGAAAGAATTATTCTTGCCCACCATGGACCCCATTTCCTCAACCAGCCTGTGATAATTATTTTCTCCAATGGGGAAAGAATCATCTACCAACTCTGAATGTGCAACAACTCCATGCTAGCCATATTCAAAACTGTTTTGACTTCTTACCGATATATACTGATGGTTCCAAATCTCATTCAACTGTTGGAGCAGCAGCAGTGTTTCCCTCTGCAATCATATCAGCCTCTCTTCCACCTGAGTACAGCAGCTTTTCAGCGGAATTATATGCAATTCAATTAGCTCTAGAAAATTTGAGTCTTCACCCATCTGCAAAATATTTAAATGAAATCATCATTTAAAATCCGACTCCATCCAAAAATGTGGTGGAACGAAGCATGTAGCATTGCTAAAAGAGAAAGAAATAAATCCTGGAATCAGTTTAGAAAACATCCAACCACAGCCAACCTCCTACAGTTTAAAAGAGCAAGGGCTAAGGCTCGTTATATAAGACGGATAAGTAAAAAAGAAGCATGGGCACGCTATGCTGCCACAATAAACAGATTCACAGATACTGATACAGTCTGGAAAAAAATCAAACGTATCAATGGCAAATACCCACTTGTTAATTCCCCAATTCTATTTCTGAAAGGAAAGGAAATTTCTGAACACGAAGAACTTGCTAATGCATTTGGCTCGTCTTTTGAATCACTCTCAGCTGTTTCCGCCTATGAACCAGCCTTTCAGATGCTAAAACGCGATACAGAAAAGTATAAACTGAATTTTAATACCGCTCTCCAACATTCATACAATCTGCCGTTGACCATGACTGAATTGCTTAATGCGCTCACAAAAGTGAAAAACAGTGCTCCAGGTCCTGATGGAATTTATTACTCAATGATTTCCCATTTAAGTGAAAGATCATTAAGTGCTCTCTTACTACTCTATAATAGAATTTTCTTAGAAGAATACTACCCCACCAGCTGGTGCCATTCTTATATGCTAGCCTTCCCGAAACCAGGAAAAGACCACACAGATCCAAAAAACTATCGACCTATCTCCTTAACAAGTTGCTTGGGAAAAACAATGGAAAAAATACTTAACACCCGACTAACGTGGTATTTGGAGACTCAAAACATTCTGAGTCCAAGCCAGTATGGTTTTCGGAGAGGTAGATCGACGCTCGATCTCATTATTAAAGCAGAAGCAAATATTCGGAACGCCTTTCTAAGAAATGAGCACTTTGTTATGATATGCATTGACATCGAGAAAGCATTTGATACAACTTGGCGTTATGGGATTCTTCGGGACTTACATAAATCTGGTCTTCGGGGTCATCTCCCGAAATTCATCCAGAACTTCCTGTCTAACAGATCCTTCCAAGTCCTCTACCACTCGTCACTTTCTGGCACATATGTTCAAGACGAGGGAGTTCCCCAGGGCTCAGTGCTGAGTGCAACACTTTTTGCCATCAGGATCGATTCTATAACTAATAGTATACCTAACACAGTTGATGCATACCTGTATGCTGATGACCTTGCCATCTCATGTCATTCTCAAAATATGCGACTCATTGAGAGACAACTACAAGTCACCATTAATAGAATAGTCTCTTGGGCCAAAAACAATGGCTACAGAATTTCTAAACCGAAAACAACTGCAGTACACTTCTGTCGTAAACGTACATTGCATCCTGATCCAAACCTCCAGTTAGACTCCCATTGTATTCCATTTCAACCAAGCACTCGTTTTCTTGGTATAATACTTGATAAAAAATTAAACTTCCTTGAACATATAAAATATATTCGTACCAGCTGTCTTAAGAAACTAAATATTCTCAGAGTAATCTCCTCTATGTCATGGGGTGCAGATCGGTACATGTTGCTACATTTATACCGCTCATTAATTAGATCCCGCTTAGACTATGCATCTCCTGCATACGCCTCAGCCAGGCCAAGTGTACTGAAATGGCTTGATCCCATTCATCATAGTGCACTTCGTATAGCACTGGGTGCCTTTCGTACATCTCCCATATTAAGTCTATATACGGAAGCCAATGAACCGCCGCTAGACCTTCGGCGACAAAATCTTCTCCTTAATTATGCCGCAAAAATCAGCAGCTTTCCACATCATCCGATATGGCAATATCTCTTCAGACCAAAATGGGAAAACCTCTATCGTACTAAATCACGTCTCAACAAACCATCTGGCATTAGGCTTCAAGCTCTAAACACTAGCTGGGGACTCAACATGAATAACATAATGCAGGACACTAGCATGCAAATCCAGCCATGGCAAATACCCACGATAGATATTGAAAAATACTATCAGAAATGGGGAAAGAATAATCTTCCAGATATTAACATCAGACAATTACATCTGGCCCACTCAATTCAGTTTAGCAGTTACGTGCAGCTATATACAGATGGATCCAAGACTGCTAGTAAAGTTGGTACAGCTGTAGTCCTGCCAGATGCCATCATCGCCAAACAGCTCCCCTCAGAATGTAGTAATTATACTGCTGAGTTGTATGGTATTTTACTAGCCCTGGAGAAAATAAAAGAAGCCTCATATACTCAATCCATAATATATACCGATTCATTAAGTGCCGTGAATTGTATGCAATGTAAACGCCCCAACAGTCATCCTCTGGTACAACAAATCTGGACTCAGTTAATGGCAATTTATGCACGTGGTCACCGCATAATTTTTTGTTGGATTCCTGGTCACTCTGGAATCCCAGGAAATGAACAGGCAGATTTAGCCGCCAAAAATGCTTCAAATCCTATTTCTCCCAATTTCAGGACACCTTATGTTGACTTTAAATCCATTATACAGCAGTCCTCTAAAGAACAGTGGAAACATATATGGGAAAAAGAAATAAATAATAAACTTTTTGAAATAAAGAAAGAACCCAAACAGTGGCGATCCAGTCTAAGGGAAAATAGAAAAGAAGAAACTGTAGGCCCCAAGTGCCAAGCGATAGGGACCAAGCGATTTTCTTAAGCGAATTCTAAAGTGATCCTTCCAAGTGATTTTGTTCTCTTTCATTTCTAGCCGCTCTTATTCTCAGTTCATTGTAAGTGGTTCTTCACTTAACAGATTCTAAGTAGAACCCAGGAAGGAAAATCACCTTTCTTTTTTAGGATATTTATCCATTTTCTCACTAACAAACTAATCCGCCAGCCGCTTGGTCACTAGGTGGCACTGCTCCTGCCTCCCCGTGGTGGGGCCGGAAACCTGAAAGGAAAAATAATCCTTTCAGGGCTAAAAGGAGCAACAATGGACTTGACAAACCAGGCTTCTCCTGGAATTATGGATCAAACTGATCACAATCGGCAGCAAGATGATCCTAATCCATCTACTGCCAAAAGACAAAAGAAAGATGTGACCCACACCATCTCGCCACTCTTTCTAATTGTTCATTCCCTATCAGACCAACCAGTTAGTAAACTTTCTCCCTTTGTTATACAGAGGTGTCTAGAACATATAGCTGGTCCACCGAAAATGGTTCGCCGCTTGAAATCAGGCGACCTTCTGATAGAAACGACAAATCATCGACATTCTGAGCTTCTTCTTGAAACCAAAACTTTTGGAGGGATTCCCATCAAAGTCACTCCACATGCCACTTTAAATTCATCTAAAGGGGTTATCGTGGAATGGGACCTCCTAAATAGCTCTGAAGAAGAAATCGTACAAGAGCTACAAAACCAGAATGTCATACATGCTAAAAGAATCCTTATTAAAAAGGATGGAAACCTCATTCCAACTCGCACCATCATACTTACTTTCAGTACTCCAACTCTACCATCATCAGTGAAAGCCGGATACCTGAATTGCCAGGTAAAGCCATATATCTCCAATCCAATAAGATGCTTCAAGTGTCAAAAATATGGCCATTCCCAAACAGTTTGCAGAGGACAAGCTATTTGTGCCATTTGTGGCTCAAAAGAACATACCTGTAAAGAATGCAATACACAGTCTCCTCGCTGCCCAAACTGCAAAGGAGACCACCCTGCCTATTCCAGAGACTGCAATATATGGAAAAGAGAAAAGCAAGTTCAAAAATATAAAACTGAACATAAGGTAACATATCAAGAAGCCAAAAAGCAAATACCACTATTTCCAGCAGTGAGATCATATGCAGCAGCAGCAGCAACAGCAGCGACTACAGTGCAGAAAACAAAGGTAATTGCAATACAGACTGACATCACAATCCCGCCTAACATCTCAATAGCAGATTGGGCACGTAACATTCTTTTACAAACAAAACAAAAAGTTGATCAGGCAATTAATACACCCATTGTAATCCCACCAGATGCTAAAGATCCAACACCAACAAGCAGTACAAATTCCACCAAACCTGTTGAAAAAACACAAAAAAATACTGACACTATGGAAATTGATGAAAAGGAGAAAGAAGATGAACCAATTCTGGAACTTTACGCAAATGATGACATGGACAGTGGTGGCCGACCAAGCTTCCCCAGAAAAGAAAAAATCAAAACAGATCGATTAAAACAAGCAACTCATCGTAAGTCATCTGAATCAAGTACTAAACCCAAATAATGCGTACACTTCTACAATGGAATTGTCGTGGCATTCGAAGTAATCTAAGCGATATTAAAGATCTAATTTCCGTATATGCTCCTGCAAGTATCTGTTTGCAAGAAACAAACCTAACTCCGCAAATAAGTATTTCAATCAAGAACTACAATGTATATAGGCAAGATCGAAAAACCAATACAGGCCATGGAGGAGTCGCCATTCTTGTTGACTCTAATGTTCCATCCAAGCATATTCAGCTACAAACACCCCTTGAAGCAGTCGCGGTACGCATCGTGACTGGACTTACCCTGACTATGATTTCGCTCTACCTTCCACCTAATCATGCGTATACACTGCAAGAATTTGAGGATTTAATTGAACAATTACCATCTCCCTTTTGTTTGATGGGGGACCTTAATGGGCATCATATCATCTGGGGATCGCTTCATACAGACAAAAGAGGACAGATGATTGAAAAACTTATAAATAATAGGAACCTAACACTCTTAAACACAGGTACTCACACCCATGTCCACTTACCAACAGGGACTACCTCTGCAATTGATCTCACCATCTGTTCCCCAGCTCTCTTTCCTCTCCTTGACTGGTCTGTTTCCAATGATCCCTATAGCAGTGATCATTACCCAGTTGTTTGTCACCTACTAGCAAATGATGTACAGCAACCTATAAGAGGTATAAAATGGAAATTTTGCAAAGCAAACTGGGAAAAATACCAATATGCTGCTTCTCTAGATGAGAAAATCATAAGACATACTGATATCAATAACGCTGTTACTCATATCACAAATCAAATAATTTCTGCAGCAAACATTGCAATACCAAAGACAGCTAACCAGTCCCATAAACATTATAAGCAGTGGTGGAATGAAGAATGCTTGGAAGCAAAGAAAGAAAAAAATAAGGCTTGGAATCAATTCAGAAAGTATCCCACCACCACCAATCTCATAAAATATAAGAAAGCCAGAGCAAAAGCACGCTATATACGCCGGAAATCTCAGAAAGAATCCTGGATATCCTTTGCAAGCAAAATTAATAGAAATACGGACAGCAGAATAATATGGAATAAAATTAGACAAATTTCAGGCAAATATACAACGGTCCCTAAACCAATCATAAGCTGGAAAGGTCATGACATAACTGAATCAGAAAAAATTGCAAATCTACTAGGAGAAACATTTGAGGAATTGTCAGCAACAACGTCATACAGACCAATTTTTCAAACATATAAAGCTCAAATCGAAAAATACAAAATTAATTTCCATGCGGCTCATGAGATTTCATACAATCAATCCTTCACTACAAATGAATTGCATAAAGCCCTAGCCAAATCTAAAGAAAGCGCAGCAGGTCCGGATGGAATCCACTATCAGATGATCAAACTCCTCCCCAAAAATTCTTTATGCATGCTGTTACTGTTATATAATAGGATATACCTTGAGGATTCATATCCAGACTCTTGGCGACATTCGTTTGTACTGGCCTTTCCAAAACCTGGGAAGGACCATTCAAATCCACATAATTATCGTCCCATCGCGCTCACTAGCTGTCTAGGTAAAATTTTAGAAAAAATGGTGAATGATCGGCTAACATGGTTTCTTGACTTCCATAACCTCCTGAGTCCTAATCAATATGGGTTTCGGAAAAATAGATCAACAATAGACATAATGACAAAAGCTGAATCAAATATTCGCAATGCCTTTCTCCGAAACGAACACCTTGTAATGATATGCCTTGATATTGAAAAGGCGTTCGATACTACGTGGAGATATGGTATCCTTCAAGAATTGTACAATTTAGGTCTTCGAGGCCATCTACCAAAGTTCCTTCAGAATTTCATGACTAAAAGAACTTTTCAAGTTCGTTATCACCATATTCTGTCTCTAATATACAATCAAGAACAGGGGGTCCCCCAAGGCTCAGTTCTCAGTGCAACCCTTTTCGCTATCAAAATAAACCCTGTAACAGAAGTTATTCCCGCAACAGTTGAAACCTACCTATATGCCGACGACCTCACAATATCATGTCACTCACAGAATATGCGGACAATCGAGAGGCATCTTCAATGTGCTATTAACAAAATAGAATCCTGGTCCATCTATAATGGATATCGAATCTCAGTACAAAAGACAGCGGCAATACACTTCTGCAGAAAACGAAAGATGCATCCTGATCCAGAACTAAGGATAAGCAATCAACAAATTCCACTGAAACAGAGTATCCGGCTACTAGGACTAATCATGGATCAAAAACTAAATTTCCTAGAACACATAAAATATCTACGTACAATGTGCTTAAAGAAATTAAACATTCTACGAGCTGTATCAGCCATGACATGGGTAGCTGATCGTTATTCACTTTTGCATGTTTATCGTGCAATGATAAGATCTAAATTAGATTATGGTTCTCCCATTTACTCCTCAGCTAGGAAAAGTGTGTTAAACTGGTTAGATCCAATTCATCACAATGCATTACGTGTTATTTCAGGAGCCTTCCGTACCTCACCTGTGTATAGCCTATACACAGAGATCCATGAACTCCCACTCAGTCTTCGTAGACAAGTTCTTCTTATGAACTATGCTGCGAAAGTTCAAAGCCTTCCTGGACATCCAACATGGCAATATCTGTATAAACCGAAATGGGAAAATTTATATACGAACAAACCTAATATCTGCAAACCTGCAGGTATCCGACTAAAAGAAATACTCTCACAATTGAACTTAAGTATGGATAAAATCTACCAAGATACCCCCACAGCCCTTCCACCGTGGAAAATCAGTTCAGTTGACTGTGACATGTTCCTCATTAAATGAAAACAGAGCAATATCCCAAGCCAACATATAAAACAGCTCCATTCCTCTTATGTAACGCAATTCTCTGACTATTCTCATCTATATACTGATGGATCCAAGACGGCCACACACGTTGGTGCTGCTGTTGCATTGCCAAACAACATAATCTCACAGTCTCTTCCAATAGAGTGCAGTATCTTTAGTGCTGAATTGTTTGCAATAAGTCTCGCCCTAGATCACATTGCCAAAACTTCCCTCGCAAAAAGTATTATTTTCACGGTCTCATTAAGTGCAATATATGCTTTACAGACAGAGGATCATCCATCTCATCCGTATGTTAGAAAAATTCTTTCCTCCTTATCACACCTTCGGGAAAACAAACAAAGAGTCAGATTCACTTGGATTCCTGGACATTCTGGAATACTCGGCAATGAACGTGCGGATGATGCTGCAAAACATCCTTCTAACAAAAATTCTCACTTGCATAAAATACCGCTCAATGACTTTAAAAACATCAATCGAAAAGCCTCTGAAAATATATGGACGCAGACCTGGAAATCTCAAACAAACAATAAATTATACCAAATCAAACAAGAGCAGAAATCCTGGAAATCAAGTTTTCGGTCAAACAGACATGAAGAGGTTATCCTCGCCCGGCTCCGCATCGGGCACACATATTTAACACACTCTTACCTCCTAATGAAAGACGATCCTCCACAATGCTCTCAGTGTCTGACCACACTAACAGTGAAGCACATCATCATGGAATGTCCACGATACCAAATTGCCCGCCAATCAGCATTCAAATCGCATTCAAATGAGCCATTAAGCCTTGAACTCATTATGGGAGAAAATTCAAACGTCAGTGAACTCTTATCATACCTCAGCTTAATAAACTTAACTAATCATATCTAATATGTTAAATCAGTAACAATGTAACAGGAAATAACAAAACTTGAAAAGGCGCAATATAGCCGAAGTTGCTCTTGCGCCATTAAACCCCAAACAACAACAACAACAACAACAACAAGAAACTGTACTAGCGCGACTGCGCATTGGTCACACATACCTCACTCACAGTTATTTATTAAGAAAGGAAGATGCCCCACAATGCAGTAACTGTTCATGTCCACTCACTGTAAAGCATATCGTTATTGAATGCCCATTATATTTAAGAGAACGAAAAACTGCTTTCTCCTTACTTTTCAAAAATTGCAATCAATTAACACTAGGTAATGTTCTAGAAGATCGTCAAGATATGGATGATGTTTTTGTTTTCCTAAAATCAATTGATAAATATCACCTCGTTTAAATTTTTATCAGAATCAGCATAAACAACAAAGATATACTAGTCAGAAATCAGTGCATTATAGCCACAGTTGCTGATGCACCAACAAATCTAACAACAACAACAACAACAACATGCCTCCCCTCGACGTGGGCACCTGTACGTGGTGAGGGGACCTCCCAGTGACGCTGCTGGACTTCCAGACTAGCATCACTGGGATCCAACGCCCACAGCCCAGGTTCCAGGCTAACATCAATGGAATCCGGCGTGTTTGCCGTGCACTGCGACCCGTGGAAATTCGGAAAGGGGGATCCTGGTGTTTGAGGGGCCCAGCTTCAGTACACCATTTTGGCCCCTGCTTCGACAAGACGGGTGGTCCTGGAAGGCCCGGCTAGGATCAATCGGCTAGTAGGCTCGCCTGCGAGGGTCAACCGTGTCAAAGCCATGCCCCTACCCTCATGGTCCGAGGGACAGGATTCAGGCTGGTGGCGGTGCGGGTATAGTGTCTGGGTAGCCCTGGCGTCCCACTCCCGAGCGCATTTATTGCATGCCGGGTAGTGGGCGTCCCTGTGGGCTCCGTGGTGGGTGGGGAGCACGGGCACTGAACCATTAAAAAACTATATGAATCCTGATAAACTTATTTCTTCAGGGGCCCCAACCCGGTCCCTATCTGAAAACATGGACAATGATCCAGATAGCATTATTACTAAAAAAAGGCATCGAACTGAAGTACCATCAGGGCCTGCTCCAAGGTTCCTAATCATACATTCCACTGGAGAAAAACCAATTGGTAAAATGTCGCCATTTTTTATTCAAAAAGGGTTAGACGGGTTAGCAGGTTCACCCAAATCGGTTAAAAGGCTTCGTTCTGGAGACCTCTTAATTGAAACTAAAAATGACAAGCAATCAGAACATCTACTCCGAACAACATCAATCGGAGGAATCCCTATAACAGTCACACCACACAGAACACTCAATTCATCCAGAGGTGTCATTTCGGAGTGGGACCTTCTCGACGTAACCGAGGAGGAAATGTGCTCCGAATTAAAACTACAGGGAGTCATTGCCGTCAAGAGAATCACTGCGCGAAGCGATGGAAAAATTGTTAAAACCAGGAGCGTTATCCTGACTTTTAACTCTCCTAAACCTCCTGACGAGATTAAAGCTGGATACATCAACTGTTCATACGTTCCAAACGTTCCATACGTTCCAAACCCTTTACGGTGTTTTAAATGCCAGAAGTATGGACATTCTCAAATGGCCTGCCGTGGAGTCCTTGCATGCGCTCGATGCGGTGCAAAGGACCAGGAAACAACAGCATGTTCAGCCGCAAAACCCACCTGTATTAACTGTGAAGGCGAACACCCGGCCTACTCACGAGCATGCCAGAGGTGGAAAGAAGAAAAAGAGATTCAACGGCTGAAGGCAGAGCTAAATATATCATACCAGGAGGCAAGGAAATCGGTCAAACCCCTGAATATCAACAAACCTACCTACGCCCAGAAGGTAGCAGGGAGATGTTCCGTCGGAACTCAGACGGACGTGACCATTCCCCCAAAGGAGTCTTTCAATCCCATCGCGCGGTATCTCTTAAGTACTCAATACTCAAAAACCTGCACAAAAGGACCAATCAGCTGCCACTCCTATATCGGTACCTCCTAATGCTCCAAAAGTAACAAAGATAATTATGAAAGAAAAGAATAAAAAAGGGGAAGTCTCCCCTAGTACCCAAGAAAAGATGGATGTGGAGCAGAAGGAGGTACCCGAAGATTCAGTTTTGGAACTCTTCGCGGAGGAGGAAATGGACACGGGACAGCGTCCATTCTTCCCCAAAAAAGACAAATCCACGACTGATAAAAGTAAGCCCTCAGCACCTCGGAAGCCGCCTGATGGACCCACCAAGCCAAAATAATGGCTAAATTCCTACAATGGAATTGTCGTGGATTCCGGCGAAATATTGATGACATCAAGGCTCTCCTGCAAAAGCACGAGCCAGTTTCCTTTTGCTTACAGGAGACATATCTAAAGGCAAATGATGATCCCACCATGCACAACATCACAATTTTTCGAAAGGATAGAATTGCGGATGGCTCTGTACATGGGGGAGTGGCTATCCTTGTGGGTAACCAGACCCCAGTGCAGCCCTTGCTAATTACAACCAGCATAGAGGCTGTTGCAATTTGCCTTTCAGTGGGATTTTTAATAACTGTGTGCTCCATTTATTTGCCACCTGGGACTGATATCACCCAGGCAGACCTTGATGATCTTCTAACGCAGCTGCCTCCCCCTTTCTTACTTCTCGGGGATTTTAACGGACATAACACCCTGTGGGGTAGTGCTAAGATCAACGGAAGGGGACGAGTCATAGAGCGTATGCTCAATGACAATGACCTTTCCCTTCTAAATACTGGAACAAACACCTTCTTCCACATGCCTACCCGTACTTTTTCTGCCATTGATCTCTCTATCTGCTCCCCTTCTCTACTCCCTTCACTCCCCTCGACGTGGGCACCTGTACGTGGTGAGGGGACCTCCCAGTGATGCTGCTGGTTTACCAGATTAGCATCACTGGGATCTAACGCCCATACCTTGGTTCCAGGGTTACATCTTTGGAATCCGGCGTGTGCAGCCGTGCGCCGCGACCCGTGGAAGCGGAAAGGGGGATCCTGGTGGTTGAGGGGCCCAGCCTTAATACACCACTTTGGCCCCTGCTTCGACAAGACGGGCGGTCCCGGACCGGCTCGACTGGGATCAATCGGCGGGTGGTTTTATACTGCTAGGGTCAACTGCGTTCCAATAAGTCTCCCTCCCTTTGGTCCTGGGACGGGATAAAGACTTATTGGTAACGTGGGTATGGTGTTCTAAGCGGACTCGGCGTCCCATTCGTGTACGCAGTACCTGCTAGTTCACGAGTGGGCGCCCCCTCGTAGGGCTCCGTGGTGGGTGAGGTACTTAGGCATCAGACATTTTTTCTTTACTCCTATGAGTAATTTAAATTCTTCTTCTGGGGCCCCAACAAGGCCCCTACCTAATCGATCGTCGGAAGAAAGTGAGAGCAATTCTGCTAAAAGAGCCAGTACTGAGGAGAAAACACCATCTGTGACACCGCTTTTCCTCATTCTCCATTCCACCGGAGAGCAGTCAATAGGGAAAATGTCACCTTTCTTTATCCAGAAAGGATTAGAAGGGATGGCAGGTTCACCCAAATCCGTAAAACGGCTGCGTTCTGGAGATATTCTTATTGAAGCATCGAATATAAATCAAGCAGAAAAAATTTTGAAAGCCACATCTATAGGGGGAATACCCATTATTGTAACCCCTCACAAAACTTTGAACTCTTCACGAGGTGTCATATCAGAGTGGGATCTCCTTCATGTTTCTGAAGAAGAGATCTGCTCTGAATTAAAAGAACAAGGAGTAACAGCTGTCAAGCGAATATCCATGCGTAAGGATGGGAATCTTGTCCCTACCCGAGTTCTCATCCTAACATTCAACACCCCAAGTCCTCCAAGTTCCATCAAGGCAGGGTACTTAAACTGCCCAGTGAGGATTTATGTTCCAAACCCACTGAGGTGTTTTAAATGTCAAAAGTACGGCCACTCACAAACAGCTTGTCGTGGTAACCCTGCCTGTGCTCGATGTGGTGCTAAAGATCACGAGAGCAAGGAATGTATAGCTCCTAAGCCTAACTGTATTAACTGCCAAGGAGAGCACCCTGCATACTCTCGAGCATGCCAGCGGTGGAAGGACGAAAAGGAGATACAAAAGTTAAAAACGGAGCTTAACATCTCCTACCCAGAGGCTAGAAAACGCATACAACCAATAAATAGCGGGAAGCCTTCATATGCTCAGAAGGTTTCTGCGAAGTGCACTATCGGTACACAAACAGATATGACTATACCACCAAGAGAGTCATTCACGCCGATTGCCCGCTATTTATTGAGTTCACAAAAGCCCACCACAAAAACACAATCAGCTGCTACTCCAATATCCGTACCTCCTAGTGCCCCACCACTAACAAAACCAAGTGGTAAAAAAGAGCAACCAAAATTAACAGAATCAATGGATGTAGAGGACAAGGAGGTACCGGACGATTCAGTCTTGCAACTCTTCGTGGAGGAAGAAATGGACACCGGACAGCGTCCATTCTTCCCCAAAAAGGATAAAGCCAAGACTGATAAAAGTAAGCCCTCAGCACCTCGGAAGCCGCCTGATGGACCCACCAAGCCAAAATAATGGCTAAATTCCTACAATGGAATTGTCGTGGATTCCGGCGAAATACAGATGACATCAAGGCCCTCCTGCAAAAGCACGAGTCAGTTTGCTTTTGCTTGCAGGAGACTTATCTAAAGGCAAATGATGATCCCACCATGCATAACATCACAATCTTTCGTAAGGATAGAATTGCGGATGGTCCTGCTCATGGAGGAGTGGCTATCCTTGTGAATAATCAGACTCCAGTTCAGCCCTTGCTAATTACAACCAGCATAGAGGCTGTTGCAATTCGCCTTACAGTGGGATTTCTATTAACGGTCTGCTCTATTTATTTGCCACCTGGGACTGATATCTCCCAGGAAGACCTTGATGATCTTCTAACGCAGTTGCCTCCCCCTTTCTTACTTCTCGGGGATTTTAATGGACACAATACCCTGTGGGGTAGTGCTAACATCAACGGAAGGGGACGAGTCATTGAGCGTATGCTCAATGACAATGACCTTTCCCTTCTAAATACTGGAACAAACACCTTCTTCCACATGCCTACCCGTACTTTTTCTGCCATTGATCTCTCTATCTGCTCCCCTTCTCTACTCCCTTCACTCACTTGGGAAGTGGAGGAGAATCCATACGGAAGTGATCACTTCCCTGTGATAACCTTGTTACACAGTGGGAGACCATGTCTTCCCTTCAGGTTACCACGGTGGAAGATTGATCAGGCTGACTGGACTGCCTTCCAACATCAGGCAAATTTTGATCGTAGCACAGTCAGTCAGGAGCCTATCAATGATGCAGTTAAGTACATCACAGAAAATATTGTCCAAGCAGCTGCGAATGCTGTTCCAAAAACATCTGCCCGGTTTCCACCATTTCCCAAACCATGGTGGAATTCACAATGCACAGCAGCCAAAAAGGCTCAAAACAAAGCGTGGGGGATATTCCGTCGATATCCTACCACGACCAACCTTATAGCCTTTAAACGTGCACGAGCCAAAGCACGCTACATCGGTCGTCAGAGTCAAAAGGAATCGTGGATCCGTTTTACATCATCTATTAACCAGTCTACCAACTCTAAGGTAGTCTGGGAAAAAATCCGGAAAATGAAGGGTAAATACACAGCACACCCCTCATCGGTCCTTGAATATAATGGATGTACTATTGCAGACTCTACTGCAATAGCCAATGCTCTTGGGGAAACATTTTCTAAGATCTCTGCAACGTCATCTTACTCCCCAGAGTTTCTGGTCTTAAAGTGCAAGACTGAAAATCAGTCCCGTAAATTCACATAGAAGGGTTCCCACCCATATAATGGGCCATTTACTATCCACGAGCTAAAAACAGCACTTGCCCGTACAAAGGCTACCGCTGTTGGACCAGACAACATCCATTATGAAATGATCAAACATCTTTCACCAGAATCCATGGAGTGTTTGCTTTTCATGTATAACAGAATCTTCCTTGAAGAGCACTTTCCGGATACCTGGCGCAAGGCAACTATACTTGCTTTTGCTAAGCCGGGAAAGGATCCTAAATGTCCAAAAAACTATCGTCCTATTGCTCTGACCAGCTGTCTGTGCAAAATATTGGAGAGAATGGTCAATGCTCGTCTCTTATGGTATTTAGAATCGAACGACCTTCTCTCCCTCTTTCAGTGCGGCTTCCGAAGAAACAGGTCCACACTGGACCACTTAATTAGACTGGAAACATCAATCCGTGATGCTTTCCTAAAAAGAGAACACTTGGTGTCCATCTTCTTTGACATGGAAAAAGCGTACGACACAACTTGGAGATTTGGTATTTTAAAAGACCTTTACAATCTCGGTCTGAGAGGCCACCTTCCCATTTTTATTAAAAACTTTTTATCCTGCCGTTATTTCCAAGTTCGTGTAGGATCCTCCCTTTCACGGCCTTTTTACCAAGAGGAGGGGGTACCGCAAGGATCTGTCTTAAGTGTTACGCTTTTTGCCATTAAAATAAATTCTATTTCTGAACAACTTCCGCCAACTATAAACAGTGCACTCTATGTCGATGACTTCAGCATATTCTCTCAATCATGCAATATGAGGGTTATTGAGAGACAACTGCAACAAGCTATTGACCGCGTTAACACCTGGGCCACGGCCAATGGATTCAGGTTCTCACCGGAGAAGACCGTTTGCGTCCATTTTTGTCGCAAACGTAACCTCCACCCTGAGCCTGAATTACGACTTGGACAAAGCACCATTCCAGTTGTATCAGAGGCGAAATTCCTGGGACTCATTTTTGACAAAAAGTTGACATTTGTTCAACACATTCGTCAGCTACGTACGAAGTGTACGAGAGGGCTTAACATCCTCCGCTCTCTCTCTTCTACCTCTTGGGGTGCAGACCGATGCACTCTTCTACGTCTGTACCGTGCACTTGTACGTTCAAAATTGGACTATGGGTCTCAGGTATATGCATCTGCCAGAAATAGCGCTGTTCGTTGGCTTGACCCCGTCCATCATCAAGCCATCCGCATTGCTACCGGTGCTTTTAGAACTTCGCCTGTCCAAAGTCTGTACGCCGAAGCAAATGAACCATCTTTGTCGCTTCGGCGAATGCAGTTGTCTCTGCAATATGCCTTCAAGCTGAAGTCCCTGCCGGACCACCCCACGTGGACATCCGTTTTCGAGCCACGATGGGAAAATCTTTATAACACACGACGCAATGCCAATCGGCCATTCGGCATTCGTGTTCAAGAGCTACTCAATGAGCTTAACATCTCGGTAGACAAGGTTGCTCGATCATCACAGGAGCCCCTTCCACCCTGGCATGCACAAACACCAGCATGTGACTTCTCGCTCAAACTTGCGACGAAGTCTAATACTCCGCCCTCTGTCTACTTTCAGCTCTATTCACAACACCGTGCAGAACATTCTGACTTCTTGCCAGTTTACACAGACGGCTCGAAGTCGGAATCATATGTAGGATCTGCTGCTGTTTTTCCAGATAAAACCATATCAGAGCAGATACCTGTTAACTGCAGCATTTACACTGCAGAGCTGCATGCCATAGAGTTAGCTCTAGATCACATAAGAAAACACCGTTACCAACGGTGTATTATATATGCCGATTCAATGAGTGCACTACAGGCTTTATCAGCGATGTCACACACCAATCATCCAACCCTGTCCCGAATTCAGCAGATAATATACAGCCTCGATGCAAGCGGATTCGATATCCGCTTCTGCTGGATCCCCAGTCACATCGGGATTAGAGGAAATGATTTGGCTGACACTGCAGCCAAATCGACAGCCCTGACGGATAATCTTGACCTGTTAGTCCCCTATACAGACTACAGGCAAGTGATCCGTAGTAACCTGCAATCTCAGTGGCAAGATTCGTGGCATCGACTGATTACTACAAACAAACTATGTCGAATTAAGCCTGTGATCCATCCTTGGCGGTCCAGCTTTCGCAGGGATCGCAAAGAGGAAGTTGTTCTTGCTCGGCTCCGCATAGGACACTGTTATTTGACACACTCCTTTTTGCTGAGGGCTGATGACCCTCCTATGTGTGAGCAATGCGACACCGTTTTAACCGTCGAACACATTTTATGTGATTGTTCTAGTTTTATAAATGCTCGTTTTACTGCTTTTACCCATCTGACTGATCCGTATACACTCAGTCAGAGCTTTTGTCATTGTACTGATTTTATGACTGTATGCACCTTAAGACGAAGTAGCTTTTTACAAGTTACCAGTCTTACCTTTTTATATTTTAACTTTTTCCTGGCGCACTATAACCCTGCTGTTTTTGCGCCACAAAAAATCAAAATCAATCAATCAACTCCCTTCACTCACCTGGGAAGTGGAGGAGAATCCATACGGAAGCGATCACTTCCCCGTGATAACCTTGTTACACAGTGGGAGACCATGTCTTCCTTTTAGGTTACCACGGTGGAAGATTGATCAGGCTGACTGGACTGCCTTCCAACATCAGGCAAATTTTGATATTAGCACAGTCAGTCAAGAGTCTATCAATGATGCAGTTAAGTACATCACAGAAAATATTGTCCAAGCAGCTGCGAATGCTGTTCCAAAAACATCTGCCCGGTTTCCACCATTTCCCAAACCTTGGTGGAATTCACAATGCACAGCAGCAAAAAAGGCTCAAAACAAAGCGTGGGGGTTATTCCGTCGATATCCTACCACGAACAACCTTATAGCTTTCAAACGTGCACGAGCCAAAGCACGCTACATCCGTCGTCAGAGTCAAAAGGAATCGTGGATCCGTTTTACATCATCTATTAACCAGTCTACCAAGGTAGTCTGGGATAAAATCCGGAAAATGAAGGGAAAATATACATCCCACCCTTCTTCAATCCTAGATTATAATGGATGCGCTATTGCAGATCCAACTGCAATAGCCAATTCTCTTGGGGAAACATTCTCTAACATCTCCGCAACATCCTCGTACTCCCCAGAGTTCCTGGTCCTGAAACATAAACTAGAAAAACAAGCACTTAATTTTAAGACCAAGGGCCTCTATTCCTACAACGGGGCATTCACTATAGAGGAACTGAAAAGAGCCCTCGCTCTTTCCAAAGCAAGTGCTGTTGCACCAGATGGCATCCATTATGACATGATTAAACATCTATCACCAAAATCTATGGATTGTCTGATCCTTCTGTATAACAGAATCTTTACTGAAGGGCAGTTTCCGGACTCCTGGCGAAAGGCAATCGTTCTTGCCTTTCCTAAGCCAGGAAAGGATCCAAAAGTCACCACCAATTATCGTCCTATTGCTCTGACTAGCTGTTTGTGCAAAATCCTGGAGAGAATGGTTAATTCTCGTTTAATTTGGTATCTCGAAACAAATGACCTTCTCTCCAACATCCAGTGCGGCTTCCGAAGGAACCGGTTCACTCTGGAGCATCTTATTAGATTGGAAGCATCCATCCGGGATGCTTTCCTAAAACGCGAACACTTGGTGTCGGTGTTCTTTGACATGGAGAAAGCGTATGACACAACTTGGAGATTTGGCATCTTAAAAGATCTGCATAGCCTTGGCCTTAGGGGGCAACTCCCCATTTTTATAAAAAACTTTTTAGCCAATCGATCTTTCCAAGTTCGTGTGGGATCCTCACTCTCTCGTTCCTTCAGCCAAGAGGAGGGAGTACCACAAGGATCACTATTAAGTGTCACGCTTTTTGCCACCAAAGTCAATTCCATCACAGAACAACTTCCTCCAACTGTAAACAGTGCCCTCTATGTTGATGACTTTTGGATTTTTTGCCAGTCGTGCAACATGAGGGTTATTGAAAGACAACTGCAGAAAGCCATTGATAGTCTGAATTGCTGGGCCCTTGCTAATGGCTTCAGGTTCTCGCCGGAGAAGACCGTTTGCGTACACTTTTGTCGCAAGCGTAATCTTCATTCTGAACCTGAATTAAGGCTCGGACAAAATGCTATTCCAGTAGCAGCGAACACAAAATCCTTGGGACTCATATTCGATAAAAAACTGACCTTCTTGGATCATGTTCGTCAACTCCGCACGAAGTGCACACGTGGACTTAACATTCTCCGCTCACTTTCCTCCTTATCTTGGGGTGCAGACCGATGCACCCTTCTACGGCTTTACCGTGCACTTGTGCGATCCAAATTAGATTATGGGTCCCAAGTATATTCTTCAGCCAGAGACAGTGTACTTCGATGGCTGGATCCTGTCCATCATCAGGCTATACGTATCGCTACTAGAGCATTTCGAACATCACCTGTCCAGAGTTTATACGTCGAAGCAAACGAACCACCGTTATCGTTTCGACGTAAGCAGTTGTCTTTAATGTACGCTTTAAAACTGAAATCCCTGCAAGACCATCCTACGTGGCCCTTCGTTTTTGAGCCACGATGGGAAAACTTGTACAATACCCGTAAGACTGCCAATCGTCCTTTTGGTATTCGTCTCCAAGAGCTACTCAATGAACTGAATATCAAGGTAGACAAGGTTGCCCAAACATCAAAGCAACCCTTTCCACCCTGGCATGCTCGTGTCCCAAGTATATTCTTCAGCCGGAGACAGTGCCCTTCGATGGCTGGACCCTGTCCATCATGAGGCTCTACGTATCGCTACTGGAGCATTTCGAACATCTCCTGTCCAGAGTTTATACGTCGAAGCAAACGAACCGCCGTTATCGCTTAGACGTAAGCAGTTGTCTCTAAAGTACGATCTAAAACTGAAATCCCTGCCAGACCATCCTACGTGGCCCTTCGTTTTTGAGCCACGATGGGAAAATTTGTACAAGGCCCGTAAGACTGCCAATCGTCCTTTTGGTATTCGTCTCCAAGGGCTACTCGTAGAACTTAATATCAAGGTAGACAAGGTTGCCCAAACACCGAAGCAACCCTTTCCACCCTGGCATGCTCATGTCCCGGCATGTGACTTGTCCCTTAGAAATTGGGGTAAGTCGGACACTCCATCGTCTGTCTACCTGCAGCTTTATTCAGCACACCGAGCTGAACATTCTGACATCGCGGCAGTTTACACAGACGCCTCGAAGTCGGAATCATATGTGGGATCTGCTGCTGTCTTTACAGACAGCACTACGTCGGAGCAGATTCCGTCTGAATGCAGCATTTTCACTGCAGAGCTGCACGCTATAGAGTTAGCCTTGGATCACATTAGTGAATGCCAATACCAACGGTTCATTTTATATTCCGACTCTCTCAGTGTGTTACAGGCTTTAATAACCGTGAGATGTAATTCTCATCCAGTTTTGTCTAGAATTCAGCAGAAGATTCACTTCCTTCGTGAACGTGAATACGATATCCGCTTCTGCTGGATTCCCAGCCACATTGGGATTAGGGGAAATGATTTGGCTGATACCGCAGCCAAATCAGCAATTCCCAATAATAACCACTGCCTGTCAGTCCCCTATACAGACTACAGGCAAATCATACAGCATAAGATACACTCCCAATGGCAGGATTTGTGGAATAGACAGACTGGGAATAAATTATATCGAATAAAGCCTGTAATTGAACCGTGGCAGTCTAGTCTGCGCAGGAATCGTAAGGAGGAAGTTGTTCTTGCCCGGACCCGCATAGGACACAGTCATTTAACTCATTCGTTTCTGCTGAGGGCTGATGACCCTCCTATGTGTGAGTCCTGTGGCACAATTTTAACTATCAGACACATTTTAATTGACTGTCCAGACTTTAGTAATATCCGTTTTACCGCTTTTAATCATCTGACTGAGCCGTATACACTCAGTCAGATTTTATCTGACAATGATCATGTGTCTGCTATTTTTAGCTTTTTGAAATCAGTAAACCATCTTTTCATATTTAAAAAAATTTAGTTCGTTAATGTTACTTGTTTACTGATATTTGTCTTTTACCGTTTATACTTGTTTTTATACTCTGACTTGGTGACCTAATTCGTTAGGCCACTGAAAATTTTACTTTTTATGACAAGGTTTTGGCGCATTATAGCCTTAGCCGCTAATGCGCCAATAAAAACCCAAGCAACAACAACAACTTGCATGCGCTCGATGCGGTGCAAAGGACCACGAAACAACAGCATGTTCAGCCGCAAAACCCACCTGTATTAACTGTGAAGGCGAACACCCGGCCTATTCACGAGCATGCCAGAGGTGGAAAGAAGAAAAAGAAATTCAACGGCTGAAGGCAGAGCTAAATATATCTTACCAGGAGGCAAGGAAATCGGTCAAACCCCTGAATATCAACAAACCTACCTACGCCCAGAAGGTTGCAGGGAGATGTTCCGTCGGAACTCAGACGGACATGACCATTCCTCCAAAGGAGTCTTTCACTCCCATCGCGCGGTATCTCTTAAGTTCTTAAAAACCTGCACAAAAGGACCAATCAGCTGCCACTCCTATATCGGTACCTCCTAATGCTCCACAAGTAACAAAGGTAATTATGAAAGAAAAGAATAAGAAAGGGGAAGTCCCCCCTAGTACCCAAGAAAAGATGGATGTCGAGCAGAAGGAGGTACCCGAAGATTCAGTCTTGGAACTCTTTGCGGAGGAGAAAATGGACACAGGACAGCGTCCATTCTTCCCCAAAAAAGACAAATCCAAGACTGATAAAAGTAAGCCCTCAGCACCTCGGAAGCCGCCTGATGGACCCACTAAGCCAAAATAATGGCTAAATTCCTACAATGGAATTGTCGTGGATTCCGGCGAAATATGGATGACATCAAGGCCCTCCTGCAAAAGCACGAGCCAGTTTGCTTTTGCTTGCAGGAGACATATTTAAAGGCAAATGATGATCCCACTATGCCCAACATCACAGTTTTTCGAAAGGATAGAATTGCGGATGGCTCTGTACATGGGGGAGTGGCTATCCTTGTGGGTAACCAGACCCCAGTGCAGCCCTTGCTAATTACAACCAGCATAGAGGCTGTTGCAATTCGCCTTTCAGTGGGATTTTTATTAACTGTGTGTTCCATTTATTTGCCACCTGGGACTGACATCTCCCAGGCAGACCTTGATCTTCTAACGCAGCTGCCTCCCCCTTTCTTATTTCTTGGGGATTTTAACGGACATAACACCCTGTGGGGTAGTGCTAACATCAACGGAAGGGGACGAGTCATTGAGCGTATGCTCAATGACAATGACCTTTCCCTTCTAAATACTGGAACAAACACCTTCTTCCACATGCTAACCCGTACTTTTTCTGCCATTGATCTCTCTATCTGCTCCCCTTCTCTACTCCCTTCACTCACTTGGGAAGTGGAGGAGAATCCATACGGAAGCGATGACCTCCCTCTGATAACCTCGTTACACAGCGGGAGCCCATGTCTTTCCTTCAGGTTACCACGGTGGAAGATTGATCAGGCTGACTGGACTGCCTTCCAACATCAGGCAAATTTTGATCTTAGCACGGTCAGTCAAGAGCCTATGAATGATGCAGTTAAGTACATCACAGCAAATACTGTCCAAGCAGCTGCGAATGCTGTTCCAAAAACATCTGCCCGGTTTCCACCATTTCCTAAACCTTGGTGGAATTCACAATGCCCAGAAGCAAAAAAGACTCAAAACAAAACGTGGGGGATATTCCGCCGATATCCTACCACGACCAACCTTATAGCCTTCAAACGTGCACGAGCTAAAGCACGATATATCCGTCGTCAGAGTCAAAAGGAATCGTGGATCCGTTTTACATCATCTATTAACCAGGGCTACCAGTTCTAAGGTAGTCTGGGATAAAATCCGGAAAATGAAGGGAAAATATACATCCCACCCTTCTTCAATCCTAGATTATAATGGATGCGCTATTGCAGATCAAACTGCAATAGCCAATTCTCTTGGGGAAACATTCTCTAACATCTCTGCAACATCTTCGTATTCCCCGGAGTTCCTGGTCCTGAAATATAAAATCGAAAAACAGGCACTTAACTTTAAATGTAAGAGCATTTATCCCTACAACGGGGATTTCACTATTCAGGAACTGGAAAGAGCCCTCGCTCTTTCCAAAGCAAGTGCCGTTCGACCAGATGGCATCCATTATGAAATGATTAAACATCTTTCACCAAAATCTATGGATTGTCTGCTCCTTCTGTATAATAGAATCTTTACTGAAGGGCAGTTTCCGGACTCCTGGCGAAAGGCAATTGTTCTTGCCTTTCCTAAGCCAGGAAAGGATCCAAAAGTCACCACCAATTATCGTCCTATTGCTCTGACTAGCTGTCTGTGCAAAATCCTGGAGAGAATGGTTAATTCTCGTTTAATATGGTATCTAGAAACAAATGACCTTTAACAAATGACTTAGAAACAAATCTCCAACATCCAGTGCGGCTTCTGAAGGAACCGGTCCACTTTGGACCATCTTATTAGATTGGAAGCATCCATACGGGATGCTTTCCTAAAACGCGAACACTTGGTGTCGGTGTTCTTTGACATGGAAAAAGCGTATGACACAACTTGGAGATTTGGCATTTTAAAAGATTTACATAGCCTAGGCCTTAGAGGGCATCTCCCCTTTTTTATTCAAAACTTTTTAGCCAAACGATCGTTCCAAGTTCGTGTGGCATCCTCACTCTCTCGCTCCTTTAGCCAAGAGGAGGGAGTACCACAAGGATCAGTATTAAGTGTCACGCTTTTTGCCATCAAAATAAATTCCATCACAGAACAACTTCCTCCAACTGTAAACAGTGCCCTCTATGTTGATGACTTTAGCATTTTTTTGTCAGTCGTGCAACATGAGGGTTATTGAAAGACAACTGCAGAAAGCCATTGATAGTCTGAATTCCTGGGCATTTGCTAATGGCTTCAGGTTCTCGCCGGAGAAGACCGTTTGCGTACACTTTTGTCGCAAGCGTAATCTTCATCCTGAACCTGAATTAAGGCTCGGACAAAATGCTATTCCAGTAGCAGCGAACACAAAATTCTTGGGACTCATATTCGATAAAAAACTGACCTTTCTGGATCATATTCGTCAACTCCGCACAAAGTGCACAAGAGGCCTTAATTTGCTCCGCTCGCTCTCCTCTTTATCTTGGGGTGCAGACCGATGCACCCTTCTACGGCTTTACCGTGCACTTGTGCGATCCAAATTAGATTATGGGTCCCAAGTATATTCTTCACCCAGAGACAGTGCCCTTCGATGGTTGGACCCTGTCCATCATCAGTCTCTACGTATCGCCACTGGAGCATTTCGAACATCGCCTGTCCAGAGCTTATACGTCGAAGCAAACGAACCACCGTTATCGCTTCGTCGTAAGCAGTTGTGTTTAAAGTATGCTTTAAAACTGAAACCCCTGCCAGACCATCCTACGTGGCCCTTCGTTTTTGAACCACGATGGGAAAATTTATATAATACCCGTAAGACTGCCAATCGTCCTTTTGGTATTCGTCTCCAAGAGCTACTCAAAGAACTAAATATCAAGGTAGACAAGGTTGCCCAAACACCAAAGCAACCCTTTCCACCCTGGCATTCTCATGTCCCGGCATGTGACTTGTTCCTTAGAAATTGGGGAAAGTCGGACACTCCATCATCGGTCTACCTACAGCTTTATTCAGCACACCGAGCTGAACATTCCGACTTCGCGCCAGTCTACACAGACGGTTCGAAGTCGGAATCATATGTGGGATCTGCTGCTGTCTTTACAGACAGCTCTACATCGGAGCAGATTCCCTCTGAATGCAGTATATTTACTGCAGAGCTGCATGCTATAGAGTTAGCCTTGGATCACATTAGTGAATGCCAATTCCAACGGTTCATTTTATATTCCGACTCTCTTAGCATGTTACAGGCTTTAATATCTGTAAGATATAATCGTCATCCAGTTTTGTCTAGCATTCAGCAAAAGATTCACGTTCTCCACGAACGCGAATATGACATCCGCTTCTGCTGGATTCCCAGCCACATTGGGATTAGGGGAAATGATTTGGCTGACGCCGCAGCCAAATCAGCAATTCCCAATAATAACCGCTGCCTGTCCGTCCTCTATACAGACTACAGGCAAATAATACACCAAAAGATACAGTCCCAATGGCACGATTCGTGGAATAGCCAGACTGCGAATAAATTATATCAAATAAAGCCTGTAATTGAACCGTGGCAGTCTAGTCTGCGCAGGAATCGTAAGGAGGAAGTTGTTCTTGCCCGGACCCGCATAGGACACAGTCATTTAACTCATTCGTTTCTGCTGAGGGCTGATGACCCTCCTATGTGTGTGTCCTGTGGCACAATGTTAACGATTAGACACATTTTAATTGACTGTCCAGATTTTAGCAGAACCCGTTTTACCGCTTTTAATCATCTGACTGAACCTTATACACTCAGTCAGATTTTATCTGACAATGACAACGTGTCTTCTGTTTTTAACTATTTTAAATCAATAAAAGTTTTTAATTGTATTTAAAATTTATGTTATTGTTATTGTTATCTCTTTATTGGTTTATTTTTTATATTCCTGTTATTATATATCTGGACATGGTGGCCTAACTACTTAGGTCACTGAATGTTTTAACTTTTTATAATATGACCGGTATTTTGCGCATTATAGCCTCAGTTGCTGATGCGCCAATAAAACCCAAACCAACCAACCAACCCTCCCACCCTAGTTGGAAATGTCTGTATAATACCGAATGGGAGTCATTTTATAACAGTAAGCCAAATGAAAACCGACCTGCTGCACTTAGACTTAAAGGACTCACTCAAGCATGGAATATAGACATCAGCAATATATTTCAGGACATGACACCTCCTGATCCGCCTTGGACAAATATTTCTGTTAATTACGACGACTATTTTCAACAGTGGGGTAAGAACACCTTGTCGCCCTCCACTATTGCACAATTACATGAAACTCACTCTTCTAACTCAGAGGCCTGCAAAATCTATACAGATGGATCAAAAACTGAGACCCAAGTAGGTGCTGCAGCAGTCTTCCCTTCATTCACCATTTCTGTTTCATTACCAACAGAATGCAGTATCTTTACTGCTGAGCTTTATGCTATTAATTTAGCTCTTGATTGGATAACTGAATTTTTAATTACGACTACTTTAATATACACCGACTCACTCAGTGCTGTCACTGCTATAATAAGTGGTAACAACTCTTCTCAACCTGTAATAAAACAGATTCGTTCTAAGCTACTTGCCTGTAAGGAATTAAACCAAACTGTGACATTCTGCTGGATCCCAGGACATTCTGGAATAGCCGGCAATGAAAGAGCAGATCATGCAGCCAAACAACCAGAAACCACTTTTTCCCAGAATTTTCAAGTTCCATATACAGATTACAAACACATTATCCGTAAAGCATGTTATAACAGCTGGTCATTAATCTGGAAAGGTTATCCAGGAAATAAACTCTGCCAAATAAAACCGGAACCAAAGCTGTGGCCCTCCAGCTTCCAGAAAAGCAGACGAGAAGAAACAATTTTAGGAAGGCTCAGGATTGGGCATACTCATCTCACTCACCTGTATCTGTTAACTAATGAAATCGCTCCACAATGTACATCATGGCAAGTACAACTGACCATTCGCCATTTGTTAGTGGACTGTCCCCACTTTCAAAACATCCGCTTAGACACTTTTAAATCATTTACTAATATGCAGACATCAATAAATTTAACGCAGATTCTGGGAGATGATCCTAATGATCCTAATAAAAAAGAACTATTTACTTTCCTAAACCGGATAGGAATATATAATAAAATATAGTTATTTCATATTCACCATTAGAAAGACACAATATGGCCCAAGTAGCCTATGTGTCGTTAAACACAACAACAACGGACATAAGCAAGGAATCATTGCAACTCTTACAGAGCGTGCTTATATAGCTGAAAGTAACAGCTGATGCAATATTACGTCATCACCTACGCATGTCAATCTTATCTGATGCAATCTGTAAGAAATATTGCCATATACTTACGTTATTCGGACGACAATTACAATTTTAAGGGGTGATGGGCGCAATATGGTCTAAGCAGCCCTTGCGCCAAAAATAACAACAACAAGGGGTGATGCACTTTATTTGAACAACAGTGTATACACTTATATAATATAAACAACTTATTTTGAGTTCTGTACCGAATTTTATTTATTGATGTAAATATTTAACCATTCGGCGAGGTAATATTTTTAAAGGTTACCAAAATCTCGACCTTTTTCAACTTTCTGACGTGCCGCATTATAACCGTAATTGTTTTTGCGCTATAGAAAACCAAAAACCACCACCACCCTCCGTTTGCCGGTGTATTCGATGAAAACCATACAGTAACTAATCGAGTCCCACTAACTTCCCAACGGTGTCAAAAATGCTCATAATATATTTTTACCCATCTAGACGACAGCCTGTTGACAGACAGCGATTGCGAAGTTGTTTTTAAAGTATATTCACCAATTTAGATAATTGTTCAAATCAATTAACTGTATGTCATCTTCAACGTGCAGTGTGTTTCAGGAAAGATTCATTCTCTGTCGTATGAATACTCACATATGGGTTGTTAGTTTAAAATGCAGGTTTATTCTAACGCTGAAGGCATTGTGATTTTAATACGCTATTTGTTGCCCATATTAAAGCTACCACCGCAGTTTGCTTTAAGTATCCAATTTAATGCGCATACTGTATTATTGAAGCTAATCAAAATTGAAGAATTCATCAAAATCATAAATTATCACTTGTAAAAACACTTTAATCTTTTACGATTTTTCTTCTCAAGTCATCAACTGTATGACTCATTTTTAGCATTTTTGAGCATTAACGAGACTAGAAATTTTTCGTTCCATCAGATCAGCTTGACAGATGAGAACTGCCGTTCTTTCTGCTTTGGGCAAAGGTTGTCCGGTTGATTTACCGTCCAACGGGTATTATGAATTCGTTTAACGATCGTACTTGTACGATCATTAACACGCATTACGTCATGTTAGCTATGTACCCCACCTGAGATCATTTATCCTAAAAACACACGATAAAAAAGCGGAAATTGGAGCGGTGTATGTCATCAGGATAAATAAAATTTTCAATTTCTTTTTCTTACTTTCTCATTTTATTATTATTAGTAATGAATTCGTTCTAGCATTGGCGCTTTGATGTTTATCAAAAGAAGAAGCTTTTTAGAAAAAATTAACACCGAAAACGAAATGGAAAACCCAGTTTCCTTTTAAACAAAATAAATCTCAGACTTTCCATTCACCTTTGACCCACATAAAATCTTGGTTACTTGATCCCAATGAAAATATACTGACTGTCAGTTTTTGCTGTCCCTAGGAACGTTTGAATACTGGGAAACGCACATGCAGATTAAACAGCAAGATATCCTTCTGACTTTGATTCCTACATGTAATGACTTGAATACTCAATTATGGCATACCGAAACATAAGACAAACTTCTTCAAAAAAACTTTATCCACAGTTGTGGATATTCGGCTTCTGGTCAGCAAAGCATGAGTTGGTTGGGGTTTTCAGACAGGAGTTCTACGCATTTAACGCATCTCTTTTTACTGTTAGGATAGAATCCTCCACACGGCTTTCATTGCCATTTCCTGCTTACCATTAAACATATTCTCATTTAGTGTGCTCATTATCAACCAGATTCGCATCTAGAAAGAAAGTTCGGAAGCTTGTGATTTTTTGATCACAAGCTTCCAAACATAACTAATCAGCCAGTATTATGTAATTTAGTCTATAAAGCTATCATCCAGTAAACATACCAATGAAAGCAGCTGTGGAAATCTCAAACTAACAATAAACTGTAACAGCTTAAACAAAAGATAACTTTGGGACTTCAGTTATCGAAAGAATAGACAAGAAGAAGTTGCTTTTACCAGAACAGGAATCGGCCACTTACATCTGACTCATCTGTTCATGGAGAACGATTCTCCACAGTACATTCACTGCCATCCCTTGTTAATATCTTCGTAGAGTGCCACCACTACACTTTGACAAAACTGCAGCCTTTGTAATTTACCTGACCCATTAGCACTCCACCACGTCATATGAAATAACGTCAACTTGATCGAATTATTCAGTCAACTGAAACGAATCCACACATGTAGTCTTTAATGAATCCATATACCATTTTCCTTCAGTAGCATACAGGCCATAGCAGCTCTTGCGCCATCAAACCCGAATCACGACAACAACAACAACTTTCTGATAACTTACCATCTTTACGACAAATCATATTACTGGAAATTAGGCTAATTTAACGGAGTTGTTTACTTATCTGAAAACGATCAATATGCGCACCCTTCTAAAATTGTTTCTTTCCATATGCGGGTCATTACTCCACTGGGCAATTTGGCCATAGTAGCCCTTGCATCACTGGACTCCCCGACACCACAATAACAGTATTATTAGTAGTATTATGTTCAATCAAGTTATCAGAAATTCTTGATATAAAATATTATATTAAATAAGAAACGCCACAAGTGTAAATCGTAATACCGATTAAAAGCTACTGCAGAGCCTGAAATATCGGAACTCTAGGTAAATTTAAATATTCAGTCTTTACTGTAACTTTTAACTAATAAGAAATTAAAAAGAAAGAGGAATAAAAGAAGTCAAGAAAGTCTGATTTCACAAGAGAAATAATTACAGATAGGTAATTTGCTTGCTATATCTTTCTGTATTCCACTCTTCTCTTGGAATGTCGTCTAAAGTGTGGATGAACAAAAAGCATCCTAGAATGAAAGGGGGGAGGTGAAATAGCTCACCAAGCCACCAATTCACGTGACTACGAAGAGACTAATAACCCGAGCAAGGACACCGGAAGAGGGATATCTGTCATTAAGTATTCTACGTCATGCTTTGCAGTCCATATTAATCTCAGGACTAAAATATTGAGATGTAATCTGTCCTGACAGGTCTACATTAATCATCTTGTTAATGATGTGCCGGGTATTGTAAAATAACGGGTTTAGGGAAATTTATGGCTTTTATTATTGTTTTAATATGTAGCCACTGAGGGGCTTATCTGGTGATAAGACACATTTCTTTAGTCCCTTGGAAATGTTATATTAGTGAAGTTACTCAGATTTATGCAGTACTCAGCTAACATATTTTCAGTACGATGGATTGCTAGCAATTTATTTTTTTAACCGGCAGAAATCAAAAATAAAGGAGACCATGAGAAAGGACATTATCATTCCAAGTTCATATATAAAGACAGGTTCATTTCCAGTAAAAAGTCAATATAAGTGACTTGTGTATATATTGAGTGAACTCTTAAACGCCTTGCTGGTGTACACATGGTAGCAGTTCCACGAAAAAAGTATCCTAACTTGTAACCCAATACATGGCTTTTCTCTCTACAAAATTATGTCACTGGCACGATCTTTTGCTAACAAATTCCAGTAATTGTACATGTCCATTTACCTCGTACAATAATCATTAAAATCAACAACTACAGCTTCGAATGAAGAAAACTACAAATTCCTACCATCATCGACTGAGATAAAATCCAGACTCTCCAAACGAGTACAAAACAGCGTGAATGTTATGTAGAGTTTGTGTTTTTGTACTGTTTGTGTTGTATGACTGGCTTCTTAGCAACCATCCAACAGAAGTTACCAGGGGAGCTGACGGCTGGTTCCCATCTCTACCGATAGTATGTTCCATACAGACACAATCGACTCTTACAGAAGAAACTAGAACAGTATGGAATTTTAAAAAAGCTAATTGGAGTAAATATATGCAATTAATCAAACTGGATAAGCAATTAATAGAAACCCTGCCAATAGATGATGCTGTCATATATATCAACGATTAACTTCTAGAAGCTTCCAAAGCTAAAAAAAAGTAAAGTGCAGCCATTATCAACCCACTGCAGGATGGAAGCCTCTTCAACAATTCATGCTGAGGGAAATGGACCATAATTTGCCACGCTGGTCCAGTGCGGGTTGGCAGATCGACCGTATTCAGCAGCTTGAACCCCGGTCTACTCAAAGAGCATGTGCTACTGCACTCCCGCTCCTGCCCACACGGCTACGGAGGCCTCCCTATACCTTAATACCTCAAATAAGTAAGTCAAGCTACAATACCTCAAATAAGTAAGTCAAGACAGGCACGGTACAACTCTTGGTGGAATGCAGAATGTGCAACAGCAAAAACAAAACAAAATCGTGCTTGGAATAGATTCCGGAAATATCCAACTACCCTCAATTTGATTGCCTAGAAAAAAGCCAAAGCTGAAGCGAGGAGAATTCATAAAAAAGCAAAGAAAAATTCTTGGATCGTGTTTGCTTCCACACTTACTAGGAACTCGAATCCTGGTTTGGTGTGGAAAAAATTCGGATTTTAAGTGGAAGATATCCAAGCACACGATCTCAAAACTTCCATTGGAAAGGGCAGGACGTTTTTGCAACAGACCAGATATCAGAAATTCTGGCTCAATCTTTCGCTTCCATATTAGCAGTTACAAGCTACAGCACTGACTTTCAAAAATATAAAGAGCAAGCTGAACGGAGTAAGTTGAATTTCTCTACCAAGATATCTCATTCCTATAATCTACCATTTCTAAAAGAGGAATTACTTACAACCATTACAAAATTACCTAATAGCGCACCAGGTCCCGATGGCATTTATTATACTATGATCCAACACCTAAACTCTGAGTGTCTGTAAATCCTGCTAGCTCAATATAATAGAATTGTTCTGAACAACCTGTATCCATCCATATGGCGGCATGCAATTGTCCTTCCATTTCCCAAACCCAGAAATGATCCTTCCTATACATATAATTATCGCCCGATTTCACTGACCAGTTGCTTAGGGAAAATCCTTGAACGAATGGGGCATAATAGACTTACGTGGTTGCTGGAAAAAGAGAATGTTTTATCACTCCACCAATTTGGATTTAGGAAAAATAGATCAACACTTGACCTACATGTCAAAGTGGAAACAAATATTATAAACTCATTTATAAGAAAGCAGCATATGGTGATTGTAAATCTAGATCTTGAAAAAGCTTTTGACACAACATGGAGATTTGGAATTCCACGAGATCTATTTCAGTTAGAATACAGAGGACAACTTCCACAATTTATAGAAAAATCCCTTGCTGACAGAACATTTCAGATACGATATAAAGACTGTTTATCTACAATATATATACAACAGGAAGGGGTCCCCCAGGGCTCAGTATTAAGTGCAACCCTGTTTCCACTGAGGGTGAACAATATCACAAAAGTTATACCACCATCATTGGAAATATATATGTACGCAGATGATCCTTCCATTTCATTTCAATTGCAAAGCATGAACACAATTGAACGACAGCTCCAATTGTCCATAAACAAAATAGAAGCATGGACTGAAAATAATGGATACAGAATATCTGAGAAAAACTCAGCTGTTATACACTTCTGTATAATGCGTGGTCTTCATCCTGAACCGGTCTTATACATAAATAAAATTGCTCTACCTGTTGTTCAAAATTTCTCCTTCTTAAGCTTAACATTAGATAGAAAACTAAACTTTCATGAACATATACTAAGACTTCGAACTAGTTGCCTCTTAAAACTTAACATTTTGCACGCAGTATCTTAAATGGCCTGGGGAGCCGACAGGTACACATCACTATTATTATATAAAACTTTGATTAGATCTCGTTTGAATTATGGATCTTCTGTATATGCTTCAGCAAGAAGGAGCATCTTACATCGTCTAGATACCATTCACCATAATGCCCTCCACATAGCTCTAGGAGCATTTAGAACTTCACCAATTTACAGCCTGTATGCGGATGCATCGGAACTCCCGCTGCACCTTCGATGAGATTATTACTGGGCATGTATGCGGCAAAAATATGCAGTCAGCCATCACATCCAAATTGGTCCATTATTCACGATCTACCATGGACGAATAATTATGATTGCAAGCCAAATGAAAATAAACCAGTAGGACTGCGTCTCAGACACTTAGCTGGAGTTTGGGAAATACCTTTCCAGCACATTTCTGCAGTAGATATAAACTCAGAACTTCCTTGGATTCCGACTGTGCCTTTGTCCATGTCGCATCTTACAAACAGGAATAAAAAAGAGATCTCTCCAATCGTTATACAGAAGCTTCACGCACTGCACAGTTTTGAAAATAGAAACAGTCATCAGATTTACACGGATGGTTCAAAATCGAACAGCTCAGTAGCTGCCGCAGTAGTTTTACCGGAATATATTATATCCGTCTCCTTGCCTCATGTTTGCAGTATTTTCACAGCAGAATTATATGCTATTAAACTAGCACTGGATGATATTACCCAGCATCAACTTCTACTTGCTCTAATCTATACTGACTCCTTTAGTGCAGTAGCAGCTTTACATAAAAGCAAATATTCCTCAAATTCCTTGATTCAGCATATCAAAAAAAAAAAAAAAAAAAAAACTCAGAGTTTTGCATAAAGCAAGAAAACAAGTGTCTATCTGTTGGATTCCCAGCCATGTTAGAATCCCAGGAAATAATCATGGAGACCAAGCCGCAAAAAATCCAGATCTTAATATACAAGACAATTTTCAGTTTGTACCATTTATAGATTATAGGGATGTATTTCGTACCAAATATACTTCCATTTGGAAACAACATTGGAGGGACCAACCGTGCAATAAACTTCGCAGAATAAAAAAAGATCTATGTTCGTGGCGTTCTAGCTCACGTAAAAACAGACAGGAGGAAGTTATATTAACAAGATGCGCATTGGGCATACCTTCCTCACTCACAAACATTTACTTCTAAGAGAAGATTCCCCGCTCTGCTCTGTCTGTCAGATACAACTTACAGTAAAGCACATCCTGATTGAATTGATCGTCCATCCTACTCAGCCGTTCGAACCGCATCCTTCCAATCATTACAAACTTGCAAGCTCCTCTAACCCTCTTTCATGTACTTGGTGACAAATCAAACCTAAGTGAACTCTTTATATATATTAAACATCTAGAAATGATAAATACACGCTGATATATCCATTCATAAATCATTGAAATGAACATAATGACACTGACAGACACATTGGCCACAGTTGCCCTTGTGTCGTGAAATTTTCATAACAACAACAACAACCATCTCTACCACGAGGAGGCGGATCGACCACTCTATTGTTCAAGAACCGCTGGCTGGACCGCCTGCACTCTTGCCTCGACAAGTGTGCAAGCTAGTCCTTGAGAAATAAGGAGAGGATAACATCAAGAAAAGTTTGGATAAAAGAGGAAGGCACAGACCCTTCTGTGCCTTTCTCAGGAGACCTCTTCAGGCAAAAGAAGGGAATATAAGCCTATAGTAAAAAGGGTACCCTGAACAAGATACGCAACAAGATAGATTCCCAATGGCAAGAACTATGGCATAGAGAGAGAACAAATAAATTATATGAAATAAAGCCTGTAATACAAACTTGGCAGTCCAGTCTGCGGAGGAATCGGAGCGAGGAAGTTGTTCTTGCTCGACTCCGCATAGGACACAGTCATCTGACACATTCGTTTCTGCTGAGGGTAGATGACCCTCCTATGTGCGAGTCTTGCGACACCATTTTATCAATAAAGCATATTTTAATAAATTGCGTTAAATTTACTAATTTTCGCAATATATATATTTTACCGCTTTTACTCATCCGACTGAGCCTTATTCACTCAGTCAGATTTTATCAGACAACGACCACGTGTCAGCAGTTTTCAAGTTTTTACAAGCCATTAAAATATATACACATATATAAATTGGATCATTTAATTTTAAACTTATACTGCTTTATATATATTTATAAATAATAATTTGCCGAGGTAACCTTTTTAAAGGTTACCAGAAGTTATCTTTCTTGATATTTTAATATTTTCTTGGCGCAGTATAACTTTAGACGTTTTTGCGCCAATAAAATCAAAATCAGATCAACCCTGAACAAGAGTTTAGGAAATCCAGGAATGGATTGAGGAAAACATAGAAAGTGCAAATGCATGTGATCAGATGTTGTCTTACAAAAGAGCTATTCAAGAAAAGATCCCACATCAAGGAAGGGGTTCTTGATATCAGCGTAATATTCCGATTGCTTGGACACCCAGGAGTCAGCAGGTAAGGTTCTTCTAAAGTTGTGGAGTTCTGGAAGGACATCGGACATCACACAGCAAAATATTTCCAGACTCCATTCAAAGGTAAAGAGTACCCAGTAGTCAGCAGAGAAAGATCCATCATAATCGAGAACGATAACACCTGAGTTAGAAGACAGCCCAGACCAGCAGCAGACAGTAGGAAGAAATTCCTAACCTAAAGGCTATCAAGAGTCCCATGTAGGATAAAGAGGAGGAGGTGGTTCCACAGTCCCTCTAGCTTTCGGAAAAATAGAAAAGAAGAAGTAATCTTAGCCAGAACTCGTATAGGTCACACTCACCTCACACATCTCTATCTGCTTACAGGAAATGATCCTCCGCAGTGTGCACACTGCTCGCAACGACTTACAGTAAAACATATACTCCTTGAATGTAACTTGTTCAGCAATGCCCGACGAATGTCTTTTAGTTTCATTTCAGATCTACAGCAACCTCTCTCTCTGAATAGCATAATAGGTAAAGAAGCAAATCTCTCTGAATTCTTTTTGTATATGAAACAAATAAAAATGTATAACCGTTTCTAACTGCCCACCGTGCAGTTATCATAAGTAACTCAATTAATTTAGGAGGCGCCATATGGCCTAAGTAGCTCTTGCGCCAGAAAACACCACAACAACAACATCCACAGTCCCCACTATCAACATTTGATTTCAGCAAATAAATTTGACAACAAACAATTTTTCTTAAGAAGATCCTGCTCGGTAGAAACATTCCCAGTTTGCACTGTGCAAGGATTCGCACTGAGATCCAAAACAGGAAGTTGTACATAAAAGAAGAAACCGTGTCTGTCTGTCTGAGTCTCTTTAAGCATACTACAGGTTTTATCAGGGATGAGATATAATCTTCATCTATTCCTGACCCGGGTTCAGCAGATGCTACATTCTCCTTTTGATGTTTTTGACATCGCTTTCTGCTGGATCCCAAGCCACACTGGGATCAAGGGTAATGAAATGGCCGACGCTGGAAGCGGGTCACCGCAACTCAAGGCCCCGAGTGCCAAGCGAGTGATCAAAGCGAGTCTAAAAGCGAATCTCAAAGCGCCTTCTCTAGAATTAACTGTTTTCAGAGAATTTTCAAGCTTTTGTTTACTAAGTTATTTCTTTTCTGCTCTTCTCAATAAAGAAGTAAGCTTTTCAAAAGAAAGGAAAGGTACCTTTCTTCTTCCTGTATATAGAACTAACCTCCATAACACACTAACCACTAATCTCTTCTCGCTTGGTCACTGGTGGCACCGCTCCTGCCTCCACGTGGCGGGGCCGGTAACCTGGGGGAAAAGTTATCCTCTGGGACAAAAAGGAGCAACCATGGATTGCGACAACTACCCAGCACTTGAGCCCAGACGCTCATGTCATGACATTAATGAAACCGAACGTGACGCATCCCAATCTAAGAGATTACGCAAAAATGAGAATGAACAGGAATATCCATCATTCCTCATATTGCATTCTCTTTCATCCAAACCTATGAGTGCCCTTTCACCATTTCTAATTCAGAAATGTTTAGAAAGTGTGGCTGGTTCACCGAAAATGGTCAAAAGATTACGTTCTGGAGACTTACTAGTTGAAACAACTAAACATCAGCATTCCCAGGCTCTACTGAAATTGTCAACTTTTGGCGGAATACCTGTACAGGTCACCCCTCATGCCACATTAAATAGCTCCAAAGGAGTAATAGCAGAGTGGGATCTGATGAATGTCACCGAAGATGAGATAGTAGAAGAATTGCAAGAACAAAAAGTTGTTCAAGCCAAACGAATAATGTTAAAAAAAGATGGTGAACTTGTTCCCACTAGGAACATTATTCTAACGTTCAGTACACCAACCCTACCATCATGTGTGAAAGCCGGATACCTTAACTGCCGAGTACGTCCCTACATTCCCAATCCAATCAGATATTTCAAATGTCAAAAATTTGGACACTCACAAACAGTATGTCGAGGGGACCCTATCTGCCCGAACTGTGGCTCTAAAGCCCATTTACAAACTGACTGCACTGCAGAAACGCCACAATGTCCAAATTGTAAAGGCCAGCACCCTGCGTATTCAAAAGCATGTGAACTCTGGAGGTTAGGAAAAAACATCCAAAAATACAAAGTTGACAAAAAGGTCACCTACCAAGAAGCTAGGAAGCAGGTTATGCTCAATATCCCAAAAGTTAGCTGTGCTGCAGCAACCAAAAAATATCAATCAACTGGTACACAAACAGCAGTCACAGTATCCCCATCTATTTCAATTGCCGATTGGGCTCGATCAGTGCTTTCGTCCCCACAACAACCATCTACAGAGCAATGGAAAATAACTTGTGCTAGCAATACTCCGCTAACAGTACCACCAACTGCAAATGATACTTTGCCAGAAACTACAAAATTGAAAGCATCAGCGTCAAACAATGCTGACCAACCATGCTCAGGAAATATAGATATAGATTCTGGTACTCTGCAAGAAGAGACCATTTTAGATTTACACGCGGAAGACGACATGGACACTGGGCGTCCTGCCTTCCGGAAAAAAGAAAGGATGAAACTAGATCGATCCAAACAGGCTGGATACAAAAAACAGACTGAACCTTTTACAACCTCTAAAACTAAATAATGCAGAACATTATACAATGGAACTGTAGAGGTCTACGAAGCAATATTTTTGACATTTATGATCTCATCAAACAGCATAATCCAGTTATCATCTGCCTGCAAGAAACTAATGTAACTCCACAGATGACTCCAGTGATCAAAAACTATAGTATCTACCAACAAGACAGAAGCAGCACTAACTCAAGAAGAGGCGTAGCCATACTTATTGACAACAAGGTTCCTACCAAACAAATCCCTCTACAGACCACTTTAGAGGCTGTAGCAGTACGTACTGTTTTCAGTTTTATGCTAACCGTAGTCTCTGTGTATCTCTCCCCAAACAAAGAATTTACTGTAAAAGAGCTGGAGGATTTTATAAAGCAGCTTCCATCTCCTTTCATTCTGCTAGGGGATTTCAATGGGCACCATCCTATGTGGGGATCTCCTAAGATAGACAAACGAGGAAAACTCATCGAAACAGTTCTGGACAATCAGAATCTCACATTATTAAATACTGGTGCTAACACTTATTTCCACTTTTCCACTGGAGTATCTACTGCCATAGATCTATCAATATGTTCTCCAAAACTATTCCCACTTATTCAGTGGTTAGTTTTAAATAACCCACTGAATAGTGATCATTATCCGATCATTTGCAAATTGCAAACAAATAGAACCTCACATATAACCAGCCACAGAAAATGGAAATTTAACAAGGCAGATTGGAACAAGTTCACCAATGCAATTTTCTTTGATGATCAAGTCATCAAAAGCCAGCCTATAGATGTTGTTACTGACCACATTACTGCACAGATAAAAACAGCTGCAACTTGTTCTATACCCAAAACCAGAGTTGGTCCTCATAGACATGCCAATGTCTGGTGGAATGATGCATGCCGTGATGCCAAAAAAGAACAGAACAAAGCATGGAATCTATTTCGTAAAAACCCAACAACTGACAACCTCATAAATTTTAAGAAACGTAAAGCTAAGGCACGCTATGTGCAGAAAAAAGCGAAAAAAGATTCTTGGATCCGGTTTGTTTCCACCATTAATAAAAATACAGAGAGCAGAAAAATCTGGAACAAAATTAAAAAGCTGAATGGTAAATCGCACCCGGAATCAACACCTATTATAAGTTGGAAGAGTAAAGATTACTCCTCTGCAATAGAAATTGCAAACGCCCTAGCCGAATCCTTTTCTGAAATCTCTGCCACATCCGCATATGAGTCAGCCTTTAAACAGATAAAAGCCAACGCAGAAAAGCATAAGCTTACCTTTAAAACAACGGCATCTCTTCCATATAATCGACCTTTTACACTACTTGAACTAGAGAGCTCCTTAAATAGGTCAGCTAATAGTGCACCAGGGTCTGATGGGATACACTATATCATGCTCAAACACCTAAAGAAGAAAGCTATGAACTCCTTACTGATATATTTCAACCGGATATTCTCTGAAGGCTACTACCCTCTTTCTTGGCGCCATTCAATAGTCCTAGCTTTTGTCAAACCTGGAAAGGATCAATCAAATCCACAAAACTATCGGCCAATATCTCTTAGTAGTTGCCTTGGTAAAACATTAGAAAGAATGATTCACGCCCGATTAATATGGTACCTAGAATCTCATTGGATAATAAACAGGAACCAGTATGGCTTTAGAAAAAATCGGTCAACTCTAGATCTTATGATCAAGGCAGAATCCAACATACGGAATGCTTTTATCCGTAAATAACATCTTGTCATGGTCTGTCTGGATATAGAGAAAGCCTTTGATACCACCTGGCGCTATGGCATTCTTCGAAATCTGTATGCCACAGGACTCCGAGGTCAGCTACCACTAATCATACAGAGCTTTCTACAAAATAGAACCTTTCAAGTGCGTTACTGTAATTCTCTATCCCGCACATTTGTCCAAGAAGAAGGGGTCCCACAAGGTTCAGTTCTTAGTGCCACGCTCTTTGCAGTTAATTTAAACAATGTAACAGAGAATGTTCCAGTTAATGTTGACACCTATCTATATGCAGACGACCTTACAATATCCTGCCACTTACAGAATATGCGCTCAATCGAGCGTCAATTACAGCTCTCAATAAACAAAATACAATCATGGGCATCTCATAATGGCTATCGCCTCTGTACAACAAAAACAACTGCTATCCACTTTTGCAAAAAGCGTCAGCTGCATCCAGATCCTGAACTAAGGTTAGGAATCCAACAAATACCACTCAGTAACAATATCCGGTTCTTGGGACTAGTACTTGACACTAAACTTACTTTTCAGGCACATATAAGGCAATTATGGACGCAGTGCATGAAAAAGTTGAATATCCTCAAAGTTATCTCTTCCATGGCATGGGGAGCCGATCGCGTCACGCTTCTGCATCTATATCGAACCTTAATAAGATCTCGTCTGGACTATGGAGCTCCAGTATATGATTCTGCACGTAAGACAGCTTTGGCTTGGCTCAATCCAATCCAACATAGTGCTCTGAGGATTGCCTCCGGAGCTTTTAAGACCTCCCCAGTACAAAGTTTGTATATAGATGCCAATGAGCCTCCACTAAATCTCAGGAGGAAAGTATTACTTCTTAGCTATGCAGCCAAATTACGTAGCCTCCCTTCTCACCCCATCTGGACATACCTCTTTGAACCTCAGTGGGTAAACTTATACAGAAACAAACCAAATGAAAATAAACCTGCAGGTATCCGGCTACAAGAGTTAACAGAAGACTGGGGCATCTATCTTGGAAATATATCTCAAGCTGCAGATGCAGTACAAGCACCATGGGCAATGTATACACCTCCTTGCGATAACTATTTTCTTCAGTGGGTAAAACACTCCCTATCGAACAACAACATTAGACAGTTACATGCGTCTCATGCATTGGTCAATGCTCACAGTCTCCAAATATATACAGATGGCTCCAAAACTGATATATCCGTAGGAGCTGGAGTAATCAGTCCTACAACCACTGTTTCTGTCCAGTTACCACTTGAATGTAGTGTTTATACTGCTGAACTGTATGCGATAAAAATGGCTTTAAATGTCCTGAACGACCATCTAGACACCCAGATCATAATATACACTGACTCTTTAAGTGCTGTCAATGCCCTACAGAATAAATCACGAAATTTCCATCCACTTATCCCACAAATTAGATCTCAGTTATATCACCTCAGTGAAAATAAGCAAACTGTAACGTTTTGCTGGATACCCAGCCATGTTGGTATTCGAGGAAACGAGCGTGCAGATGAAGCAGCAAAACACCCTACTTGTTTCAATTACATCCCAGTTCCATATTCCGACTACAAACCAATCATACGGCAGATATGCACTGAGATATGGTCTGAAATGTGGCATCACCAAACAGATAACAAGCTCCTTCAAATAAAACAGAATCCACAGCTTTGGAGATCCAGTTCCCGATTAAACAGGCAAGAAGAGGTTGTGCTTGCTAGAGCACGAATTGGCCATACATATCTAACACACTTATTTTTACTACTAGGTGAAGATCCTCCACTTTGCTCGCTTTGTAGTACCACACTAACCGTGAAGCATATTATCATTGAGTGTCCACGTTACCTTTCAGCCAGAATTGCATGTTTCAGATCTCTACTGAATTCACAAAACCCACTGCAACTAAAACATATACTAGGAGATGATGCCAATTTATCAGAATTGTTTATTTATCTGAAAATGATCAATGTATACAACCACTTCTAGACCCATCTATAATGTATTGATGAATTTTCGAAAGTAACAGGCGCAATTTGGCCATAGTAGCCCTTGCGCCAATAAATCCCACAACAACAACAACAACAACAACAGCAACTCAAGAAAAAGGTAGTCTCTTAGTCTCCTAGACAGACTACAGACAAGTAATATGCAAAGATTACTCTCCCAGTGGCAACAATCTTGTCATGAGCATTTCACGAACAAGCTCTATCAGATATAGCTTGTAATTAAACTCCGGCAGTCTAGTCTGCGCATGAACCGCAGAGAAGAAGTTTTTCTTGCTAAGCCTCCGCATAAGGCGCATCTTACTCATTCATTCCTTCTGAGGGCAGATGACTCTCCTATGTGTGAGTAATGTGACACTTTGTTATCCATAAGACATTTTTTTAATGTTTCACTACATTTAGCTATCTGTTTGAGCCTTAGATACTCACTAAGGTTTTAACAGACAACGTCAGTGTGCCAGCTGTTTTTAGTTAGTTTAAATATTTATACGTATTTAAAATTTACTGCTTTTTAATTTTTTAAGGCCCCGGGAAGCGTTATTGGGTACAAGCGATTTTCTGAGTGGTTCATGGAACGTCTACTTCAAGCCACAGTTCTTCTTCCGTTTAAAAAGTTTGAATATGTATTTTTGAATATATACTGCTTCGAAGGTTACCTGAATTTATTTATTTATTTTTAAACCTGTATAACCATGTCTTGGCTCATAACAGCAAATGTGCCAATAAAATTGTGATCCAAACCAAATCAATCCCTCTCTTATGATCAAAATAATGTGGATAGTTTTCACTGCTATACATGATGATTAAATGTTAATGATTCCACTGAAAACTGCTTTAGCAATCTCCCTTCGCACCTTTTTGATACCTATGTCCATAGTAACTTTTAGTTCTATAATATGCTTCTACCTCTGCTCAGTGCAATTTTGAAACACCCAGTACATTCGTCTCTCTCTGTTTCTTATTTTATTGTAAGCTACATATTTATTTTTATTTCATAAATTTATTTTGTTCTTTATATTCTTCCCTCATTTATTTTTATAAATATATGAGCATCTGATGATGTTGCAAGATGGCAAAAAATTGTCATAGCACTTATCGACAACGGAAAAACATGCGAGAAGCTTTAGTGAAGTAACTTAGCAAAAAAACGTTGGATTTAAAACTTACCACGTTTTTCGTGGATGCAGAAGCAAAACAGAAAAGTGCTGTTTGCACAATATGTTGAAATGGTGTTCGCCAAAATATTGTAAGTAAATGATAGCCAATGTAATTCAAATACAACCCCATCTATCTCTCCCTTCTACTCCATTTTTGGTCCAGTTATCCCGACCTCCTGTAGCAGCTGACACATTACGACGATTTCCCTTCCAGCTACTGATGGTAGAAGGGGGAGAGGGAGGTCTTTAAAGTGTATCCGATAACGGAATAAAAAGAGACGGTGGGGGAAAGAAGAATAAGCTATCGATTTTCATTTCGGTTGGGGGGAAACCAAAACGCATCGTTAGTTCACACCGACTGTCCATCTTCACGTCTGTTAGGTTCAGAGACAGTCGTTGAAAATCGGAGTAGAATGTATTACTCAAAGCCGAATGAAGGATACCGTGTAACCCTCGCCTGTTAGCACCTTCAACAAAGAGTAAATTCTCTAAACTTGAATTAGTGAGGTTAGTTAACAGTATTAGTAACAGTCAGATGACTGACTAGTTGATGTCCACACAGGAGGTCCAGGTTGACAGTGATTACAAATACAATAACTTCAAGCTACACCTTTTTATCTCTTTTATGTTTGAAAATAACCGTGAAATAAATTAATTAAGGCTCTTCTATAGAGCTGTGTGCGTGTATTCCACATTTTGGTGGCATACACATATTTTTAATTTAAAAAATCCCACCTATACTTATTACAACGCAAAATATCCTTTTACAATACGACCCATAAATTCTGAATTGTTAATTTTTAAAATTCAGAACGTACTTTTATCATCCTGTATTACTAGTGGTGGCCGAAGCAGCATTTCATTAATAAAATAACTTATTTAAAATAAACAAATATAAATGTACACCATGGCTGATGCATGTGATAAACCGGAATGGGTTTCGATTCGTTCTGGTCCGAGCCCTAATTTTATTAATAAACAAATAAATAAGTCAAAATACTTTGGAATTTGATTTAAATGTTGATTTGTGGCATAATCTCTGAAATATCAGAACCGTTTTTAAAAAAAAAATGGGTTCATTGCGTTTTCATCAATACCAAGGAGTAATTTATAATTCTGTGGTCTAACTCCTGGAACGTGCGTAGCAACCAAACAGTTTTGCCCCGCTGGATTCTTTCTTTCCCTTCACGCTCATCAGTTTTCGCCATTTAATATTTGCACATATCTTGTAATAGGTCTACAGTTTGACGTCACTCGTGTCAAACCCAACGAAACACGCCATCCCATTGTTAAAAACCAGCTTTGCAAAACATTTTGCTGTCATTATGTGTGAGCAGTTGCAGTTAGTGAAAACCCAATGGTAAGAAAAGCATCAGCAATACTTTTCTTGCTGATGTGACGTGGCCAATAGACCAGTAAGGTAGCATTTGAGATTCACATTAAATTTCATTAACGATTAGATACGATTATGTATGTGTAGAATATGAGACCACATTGGTCCATGTTTCAGCAGAGGTTACTTACAAATATTTGAACTCCGCTAATTAACCTCGCATAAATATTGTGGTTGGATTCGTTCCGAAAACACGAAAACCAGTCGGCTCCTGCGGACTAAATGTTTTCATTCTGATGGTAGGTCTAGAGACGCTTAAAATATAACCAATTGTTTTAAAATCTACATCTAGAATTCTAATTCTGAATAATGATTCTGGCATATACTTAGGAATTTTAATATCATGCTATGTCCGTGTGTCTAGATCTGTTTCAAGAAAGTGATCACTAGTAATGAAATACTCGCAAGACCACAAAAACGACTTCTACGGGAGCACCTGTACGTGGTTAGGGGAACTCTCAGTGATAGTCCCGGTCCTCCAGATTAGCTGGCATCTAAAGCCCTCTGGCTACGCTACCAGCAGAGGAATCCCGAGCGTTTGCCGTGCATAACGACTCGTGGAAACCTGGAAAAGGAGGGTCTTGGTGATTGAGATGCCAAGGTTCGGCATAGTCATAGATTTGAGGGTAAGGTGCCAGAGGTAGTTTCCCAAAACTACTGCGCCGTCTGCACTCTTGTGAAGTAAAACAGATCTCTGTGAATGCCATAAATATTAGTATTGTGTAGTTTGTGTATGGTTGTGCTGTGTTGTGTTGTTCTTCTGGCGACTTAGCCGCAGGGCCTCTAGTGGGACCTCACGTTGCCCGACTATCACCACGAGCAGTTGAGCCAGATTGTAGGGATTGTAATTCTCTGGCTAATCCCGCCAGCGTCGCCTGAGCTTTCTGAACACCAACTAAAAAAATAAATAATAAAAAATAAAATTAAATAAATAAAATAAAAATAATAAATAAAAAAGTTAGGAAAAGTGCATGAGGATATAGACTAGAAAGGTGTGGCAGAATCAATGATTCAAAGAAGTAGGCAGCAGGGAAGAAAGCCCATCTTATTGCAAGGTGAAAGAAGGGATGAATAGGGACAAGCCCCACCAATAAATTCATAGAAAGCAGGTTTTTCTCACGTGAGCGCCATTTGAGCCCAATTTGCAAAATACCCACTGTAATACACTGTCAGCAATGAATCCTACTCCAAAAGGGATATGTAAGAAGAAATTGGGCCTTATGATATAGTGGTAGCTGTAGATCCTACCCCCCTTCTGGAGTTTATCGCATCGACAACCCCTACCTCAGGTGGGGTTATCGATGTGATGATCCTTCACTATAGTAGGAGTATCAGCAAGTGTTTCTACCCGAATAGGAGTTTGCATGCGTCAGGAAGTTAGAGTTCAGTTTGGACGCTAAGTCAAGTCATGGAAGGTCACTTGTGAGGTTTAACTTTAGTCTATGTTACGACTGTCCTTTGGATGAAATTCCGTTGATTGTCTCGTCAAGTCTCAAACACAGACTAATCAAATTCTGCAAAGGCAGTATAGTTATGTTCATCCTGCAGGAGCAGATGTTCATTATGCTGTGGATTGTTCTGAATTTTTGTGAAGAGTCTGAGCCGGTAGTCTTCATATTTCGGGTAGGACTAAATAACGTAGTCCTAACTCTCTTCATCTCCACATGTACATAAGGGGTCATGTTCAATTCCCAAGTGTTTTTAACGTCAATTGAAGGGTCCATGTCCTGTCAGGAGAAAAGTTACTTACACGCCTAGCGAATACCATGGTGGAGGCATTAGATTCTTGAATGTAACTGAAGGGAGGAATTTTTTGGTGATCAGTATTTACCCGCATCGTCTGCCAGGCGTATTTCCGTTTCTCTTCTTTTCTTGTTTAGGTTCGTTCGCCAGGTTAAGTAAAATACTAGCTGTCTCAGTACGGATGTTTTCGTTCAGGTGCTGGAAAAGTCCTCTCCGGATGACTTCAAGGTGTAGAAGTATGTGTCCTGCAATTATCTGAAGGGCTGGGGTGCTTACTGTGTGACACGCACAAGTGAGTGAGAAGCATTGCTCTTTGGACTGAGTTCAGCTTATGACTTTCAATCAAAGGAAACCCTTGTGCCAGCTTTAGTTCAATCCGACATCAGGAGGTAATTTTGGCTCGTCTGCGAATAGGACACACAAATATTACTCATGGTTATCTTTTAAGAGGAGAAATACCCCCTCAATGTCATCACTGTAATACAATGCTCTCAGTGAAACACATTCTGGTCGAATGCACAAACTATACAAGAGAACGACAGAAACTTTGCAATTCAGCCACAACAAAAGATCCTACACTTACCTCACTTTTAAACAATGAAACAAATGTCTCAAGCATTTATAACTTTCTCAAGTTGATTAAAGTATATCACCTCCTTTAGGGAAGAAAAAAAAATTACTTTCTGGTTCCTTTTTTCCATTTTCTCTATTTGAGAAGAAATGGCATGCATAGTTACCATATGTATGGCGCACTATGGCCATAGTTGCCGATGCGCCTAAAAAATCCCGAAACAAACAAACAACAAACACCCTTGGGCACAAAGCAGCAGCGACATAACGGCCAATAGGTACGAAGATAAATTATAGATGAGCGTCAAGGTCCGACGCTGGAGGCCCCTGTTCACTCGGCTAATTCGCACAATCATGGCGGTATACTTTTGCATCTGTCAACTAGGTACTTTAAATTTGGAGGAAAGGTAAGCTTCATGTCACGTATGATTCACAAATATTTTTCTTCTGGATAGACCTTAACAGTAGTGATGGAAATTTTGATGACTGGTGGCCTTCTCAGCTGCAGCGTTCCATCGAGAAGTAATGGCTTAGTCTTTTCATCTGAGATGACTAAACAATGGGTGGCTGGTCAGCTCTGCAATTTTGTGCGAGTGTTTTTGCACACACTTCCAATCCTGCTCTAGCGTTAGTATACACTACATCAAGACCGAATCATCGTCAAAGGCGAAAGACTCAACATTCGTCCCAAGAAACTCGTCCAAATCAATAGACCAGAAGAATGGTCCAAGGACAGAGCCTTGGAAGCAACCTCGAGCAACGAATCGACAGACTGATTGGAACTTGGCAGTAATCGCAACATTTCAGTGGTTGAGATATAATTTGATATAGTTATAGAAGTTTCTGAAACCTTGGCGTGCGGACGTCTCCTTAAAATGCTGTGCCACCAAAAACGGTCGAAGGCAACAACAAAATCTATCATAACAGCACTACATTAAGACCGAATACTTGGAATCAGTAGGTATTATCACCCTTAGGATGGCGTCTTCGGTAGTAGATCCTGATCTGAATCCAAATTGCAACAGTGAGACTTGGTTTTCTTCTGTGTAGTAATTGGAAAGCCGGTAAAGAAGTTGTCTTTCTAATAAATTGGCATAGACAGAGAGAAGAATAATGGGGCTATACGACTTTGATTTTTCAGGCGGTTTCTCAGGACTTTTCAATATCAATTTAAGATTAGCTTCTTTCCAAATCGTCGGAAAACAGCCATCCTCCAGTCATTTGTTAAAGGTACCAAGTAAGAAGTTTGGAAAATGGTTGGCAAATTTTTTCACGCTGTTAACCTCGAGGACGTCTCTTCCAGGGGTCTTGCCCAAGTGTAAAGTGTATTAATTGTCTGAGGGCACCGGGCGTTTCCTCCATCTCCGCGTTGTATTCTTTGTAAGTGACACACAACTCTGTGGAGGCCATAGAGTCAAAAAGTATGGGGAGTGGTTTGTTATGTAGTGTTATGTTCTGTTGTTTCTCTGACCATTTAGCGGTTGGGCCCCTATTGGGACCCACCGTTGCCCACACACTGCCACGAGGAGTCAGGTCCCGCCACATATTTTCCAAAGATTTCAGTAGCAGTATATAAAGGGGGGGGATGAACTCTAGAATTTGGAAAGGCCGAAGAGGTTTACGAGAAAGCGGTTGAATTTTTTGACGCTGATGAGAATTTTGCGGCATTGTTAGGGGTGTACTCAGTCTGTTTAGTCAGAGTTGGGAGGGAACTGGAGACGGGGGAAACAGGTAGAAGGATGGGGACGATAGAGTAGGCATCCCCAATGATGTCAGTGGGGACGCCCTCTGGCCAAGTATGGGGGAGGCAGAGAGGAGAGGAGACATAGACCCATCTCCTCCTCGGCCCCGAGTGCCAAGCGATAGTGACAAGCGATTTCCTCTGAGATATAGTGTGCTATTTTTAAGCGACAAAGTTTAATTTTATTTCTAGTGTCGTTTTCTCTTTTGTTTACCTAAACTGTTTCTGTGCTTCAAGCGTTAAAGTAAGAACCAAGAAAGGAAAACTACCTTTCTTTTTTCAGAGTATATATATTAATTACTAACAAGCTACTAAACTTTACAACCGCTTGGTCACTGGTGGCACCGCTCCTGCCTCCACGTGGCGGGGCCGGTAACCTGGGAGAAGAAAGCCACTCTCCCGGGGCGAAATGGAGCAAACATGGAATTTGACAATTTCCCTCCAATTGAGCCTCGGCGCTCATGTCCTAAATTAAATGATAATAACCATTACACATCACAGTCGAAAATACTGAGGACTGACACAGAGCAAAAGGAATGTCCATCTATCCTTATCTTCCACTCCTTGTCAAACAAATGCATGAGTACACTCTCCCCGTTTCTGATACAGAAATGTTTGGAAAGCACAGCAGATTCACCTAAAATGGTGAAAAGACCTAGATCGGGTGATTTACTAATTGAAAGTGTGAGTCGTAAGCAATCAGAGACTCTGCTGGCTGAACTTCTCAGCCTTTTGTAGTATTCCCGTGCAAGTTACCCCACATGCAACACTAAATGCCTCCAAAGGGGTCATCGCTGAGTGGGATTTGATCAATGTCACAGAAGATGAATTAGTCTTCGTAGACAGGTTCTTCTTCTGAACTATCCTGCGAAAGTTCAAAGCCTTCCTGGACATCCAACATGGCAATATCTGTATAAACCGAAATGGGAAAATTTATATACGAACAAACCTGCAGGCATCCGACTAAAAGAAATACTCTCACAATTGAACTTAAGTATGGATAAAATCTACCAAGATACCCCCACAGCCCTTCCACCGTGGGAAATCAGTTCAGTTGACTGTGACATGGTCCTCATAAAATGGAAACAGAACAATATCCCAAGTCAACAAATAAAACAGCTACATTCCTCATATGTAATGCAATTCTCTGACTGTTCTCATCTGTACACTGACGGATCCAAGACGGATACACACGTTGGTGCTGCAGTTGTATTGTCAAACAGCATAATTTCACAGTCTCTTCCAATAGAGTGCAGTATCTTTAGTGCTGAATTGTTTGCAATAAGTCTCGCCCTAGATCACATTGCCAAAACTTCCCCCGTAAAAAGTATCATTTTCACAGACTCATTAAATGCAATATATGCTTTACAGACAGAAGATCATCCATCTCATCCGTATGTAAGTAAAATTCTTTCCTCTTTATCACACCTTAGGAAAAACAAACAAAGAGTCAGATTCACTTGGATTCCTGGACATTCTGAAATACTCGGCAATGAACGTGCGGATGATGCCGCAAAACATCAGTCTAACGAAAATTCTCACTTGCATAAAATACCGCTCAATGACTTTAAAAACATCAATCGAAAATCCTCTGAAAATATATGGACGCAAATCTGGAAATCTCAAACAAACAATAAATTATACCAAATCAAACAACAGCAGAAATCCTGGAAATCAAGTTTTCGGTCAAACAGAAAAGAAGAGGTTATCCTCGCCCGGCTTAGCATTGGACACACACATTTAACACACTCTTGCCTCCTAATGAAAGACGATCCTCCACAATGCCCTCAGTATCGGACCACACTAACAGTGAAGCACATCATCATAGAATGTCCACGATACCAAACTGCCTGCCAATCAGCTTTCAAATCGCATTCAAATGAGCAATTAAGCCTCGAACTCATTATGGGAGAAAAATCAAACGTCAGTGAACTCTTATCATACCTCAGCTTAATAAACTTAACTAATCATATCTAATATGTTAAATCAGTAACAACATAAGAGGAAATAACAAAACTTGAACAGGCGCAATATAGGCGAAGTTGCTCTTGCGCCATTAAACCCCAAACAACAACAACAACAACAAGATGAATTCGTCCAAAATTAAAAGAACAAAAAGTCACACATGCTAAGCGGATTACTATCAGAAAAGATGGCCAGTTTGTTCCAACGCGGAACATCATCCTTACGTTTGGCACACCAAATTTACCATTGAGTGTTAAAGCCGGCTATCTCAATTGTCGTATAAGAGCCTACATTCCTAATCCCATCAGATGTTAAAGTGTCGAAAGTTTGGACACTCTCAGACCGTCTGTCGAGGGAATGCAGTGTGCCCAAACTGTGGTTCAAATTCCCACGCACAAACGGAATGTGATGCTGAAACACCACATTGTTCAAAATATCAAGGCTAACACCCCGCCTATTCAGAGTCTTTTGAACTGTGGAAAACAGGAAAGAAGATCCAAAAATACAAAGTAGAGCGGAAAGTGACTTACCAAGAGGCAAAGAAGCAAATTATGCTTACTACACCTAAACGCACCTATGCAGCAGCAACAAAGAAATATCAGTCAGCAGCCACTCAAACTGACGTGTCAGTTCCCCCATCCATGTCAATTGCAGACTGGGCTAGAGAAATACTCTCAACCTCACATCAATCTACTAAGGAACAGCATGTTATAGATAGTGCCAACAACACACCAATTACAGTACCGCCAACTGTTTTGCAGTCTTCCTCAGAAACCATAAAAACTAAAACAGCAGTCCCAATGCAGAAAAGTCGGCAAAATGTAACAAACATGGATACAAATGAAAACATCAACCTGGATGAGCCAATCTTAGATCTGTACGCAGAAGACGACATGGACACAGCGCGTCCTATCTTCTCAAAAATTGAAAGAATAAAATCGGAGAGGCAAAAACAGGCTGGACCTAAAAAGCAGATTGGATCAGACACAACCGCTAAAAACAAATAATGGATCACATCATACAATGGAACTGTAGAGGTCTACGTAGCAATATCGATGATATCCATGACCTAATCCAACAGTATAGTCCGGTAAGCATATGTTTGCAAGAAACTAACTTACCTCCGCAAGTAATTCCAAAAATCAAGAACTATACTATATATCAACATAATAGAAATAATAATACCGCCGTGCGTGGAGATGTGGCCATTCTAGTAAACTCAGAGTCCCTACTATTCACATTCCACTGCAAACTTCCTTGGCCCCGGGTGCCAAGCGTTATAGTGATCAAGCGATTTCCAGAGTGATTTCTAGAGCGTTTTTGTCAAAGCTACAGTTATATTCATTTGTAAAAGTTTTCTTACGTTCCCATTAATTATTTGTTAACTTAGTATTACGAATTGTAACTAAGTTACAGGAAGGAAATTCACCTTTCTTTTTTTTCTCTTTATACTAACGCATTAACCCTTATACCGCTTGGTCACTCTAGCGGCACTGCTCCTGCCTCCCCGTGGCGGGGCCGGTAACCTGGGAGAAGAAATCCACTCTCCCGGGGCTGAAAGGAGCAAAGATGGAAAACAGTTCTTTTCCACCTTTAGAGCCATCGAGCTCAAGACTAGAAAATGATACCGGAAATGACCACTCTCAACCAAAGAGGTTGAAAACAACCCCACAAGAGGAAATACCAGCATTCCTCATACTACACTCTCTATCAGAGTTGCCTCTGAGTAAACTGTCCCCATTCCTTGTCCAAAAATGCATCGAGTCTGCTGCAGGTTCACCAAAAACAGTAAAGCGGCTCCAGTCAGGGGATCTTCTTGTAGAGACCATGAAATCCCAGCATTCCGAAAAATTATTAAACATGACCACTTTTGGCGGACAACCAATAAAAGTTACTCCCCATGCCACCTTAAACTCCTCGAAGGGAGTAATCGCAGAATGGGACTTGTTAGCTGTATCAGAGGAGGAGATAGTTCAAGAGCTAAGTAAACAAAAAGTCATACAAGCAAGGAGAATTATGACTCGTAAAGATGGTGTTCTTGTTCCCACTAGGAGCATAATTCTTACTTTCAGCTCTCCCATCCTACCATCATCTGTTAAAGCAGGCTATCTCCATTGCCGTGTCCGTCCTTACATCCCAAACCCACTCAGGTGTTACAAGTGCCAAAGATATGGACACTCCCAAACAGCATGTCGTGGTGAGTCAGTATGTCCAATTTGTGGATCGAAGGAGCACAATCAAACTGAATGCACTGCTACGACTTCTGTTTGCCCAAACTGTAAGGGTGATCACCCAGCTTTTTCTAAAAGTTGCGAACTTTGGAAGCAAGGAAAAAAAATCCAGAAATATAAAATTGAGAATAAAGTGACATACCCAGAGGCGAGAAGGCAAATACTAAAAACAGATCCAAAACGCACATATGCAACGGCTGCTAAACAATTTCAGTCAACAGGTACACAAACAGATGTTGCCGTTCCCCCAAATATGTCTATCGCTAATTGGGCACGCTCCATGCTCTCTGTCCCCAAACAGTGTCCTTCGCAACAAAAAATTGAACAAGCCAGTAATACCCCAATTACCATTCCAGCTAATGTAAACCCAACAGCAAAACAAAAAGTGACGGAAACCATGGTACTGAAACCACCAAATTCAACCAGAATGAATATTGACCAGCACAATGACCCAGAAGATGCCATATTAGAACTTCATGCGACTGATGAGATGGACGTAACACGTCCCTACTTTCCAAAGAAAGACAAAGGAAAATCGGATCGATGCAAACAAGTCACAACTAAAAAGCAGTCAGAAACAAAAACAACCAACAAAACCGCCTAATGGAAAGAATTCTTCAATGGAATTGTAGAGGGTTTCGCAGTACAAAAGATGATATATGTGATCTCATCCACCGTTATGATCCAGCAGGCGTATCCCTACAGGAAACTTATTTAAATTCACAAGTGTGTCCTACTATAAAAAATTACTCCATCTTTAGAAGAGATAGAAATATCGACTCTCCAGCCCGTGGAGGAGTGGCAGTTCTTATAAGAAACAACGTACCCTCCAAACATATTGCTCTTCAGACTCCTTTTGAAGTAGTGGCAGTGCGCATTGAAATTGGCATCACTCTTACAATAGCATCTATATATATTCCTCCTAATTTCTCATTTTCTTCAGATGACCTAGAAAAACTAATAGAGCAGCTACCGTCTCCTTTCTGCTTACTTGGAGACTTTAATGCCCATCATCCGATGTGGGGATCTCCAACAATTGACAAGAGAGGCAAGTCAATAGAATCCCTTCTGGACTCCTATCAACTTACCCTTCTGAACACTGTTTGCCCAAATGCCTTAATAAGATTGCTACCTCCGCAATACCCAAATCTTTCCCGGGGAAACGGAAACATAGTAATTACTGGTGGAATCAAGACTGCACACACGCCAAACAGAACAAAAATAGAGCTTGGAATTTATTTCGCAAATATCCCACAACTACCAATCTAATTAACTTCAAAAGACTGAAAGCTCAGTTCCGCCAAATAAGACGAAAAGCAAAGAAAGATGCCTGGATTAGCTTTTCCTCGAGCATAAACAAGGATACAGACAGCAGAATTATCTGGAGAAAAATACAAGCACTAAATGGCAAATACATTCAGTCCCCAGCAACAATACTAAACTGGGAAGGGAAAGAGTTGTCATCCGCGGGAGAAATAGCAAATGCCTTAGCGGAATCATTCGCCAGTATATCAGCAATAACCTCCTATAAACCAACCTTTCAGCGAATTAAAAAAACTGCAGAGCAGCATAAGATTAATTTTTCCACGAGAATTTCACATCCATATAACCAGCCATTCACATTAACAGAACTTTTTGGAGCGCTTAATAAAACATCAAATAGCGCTGCTGGTCCAGATGGGATCTACTATATAATGTTAAAACAACAAACAACTAAACGACAGAGCAAAAAGATCATTGTTAAATTATTACAACCGAATATTCTTAGAAAATGCTTACCCAGTTTCCTGGTGTCACTCAATAGTTCTAGCCTTCCCAAAGCCCGGAAAGGATCGTACCTTTCCACATAACTATAGGCCAATTTCACTGACCAATTGTTTAGGCAAAGTCCTGGAAAAAATGGTTCACAGGCGGTTAATCTGGTTCCTGGAAACTAACAACTTGCTAAATAGTAATCGGTACGGGTTTCGGAAAAACCGTTCCACCTTAGACGTAATGATAAAAGCAGAGTCAAATATACGTAATGCCTTCATAAGGGGACAGCATCTGGTGATGATTAATCTAGATATTCAGAAAGCCTTTGATACCACCTGGCGGTATGGTGTTCTTAAAGATCTACACTCTTTCGGCTTGAGAGGTCATTTACCCCAATTTATACAAAGCTTCCTATGCCATAGAACTTTTCAGGTCAGATACATGAATAATTTATCCAAAACATTTGAACAAGCGGAAGGTGTACCACAGGGTTCCATTCTGAGTCCAACATTATTTGCAATAAGAATCACCAACATGACAAGGGATGTACCAAGTACAGTACAATCATATATGTTTGCCGATGACCTCATTATCTCTACTCAATCCCAGACTATGAACACCATCGAAAGGCAACTTCAAATTGCTATAGCTAGTATAGAATCATGGGCATTGCGGAATGGTTATTCCCTAGCAGAAAAGAAGTCTACTGCTATTCATTTCTGTAAAAAACGGAAATTACATCCGGACCCAGAAATATTTTTAAACAACAGCCTGATTCCAGTCACTAACAATTTCCGTCTGTTGGGGTTAAATCTAGATAATAAACTTAATTTTGCTTCCCATATGGTGTACCTCCGGAATACTTGTCTTAAAAAACTGAATATCCTAAAAGCTGTCTCTGCTATGTCCTGGGGTGCTGACAGAAGCTCTCTCCTACATCTTTATAGAGCTTTAATAAGATCGCGCTTGGATTATGGAGCACCTGTCTACGACTCTGCCAGGAAAAGTTCTCTATTACGTCTGAACACCATCCAGCACAGTGCCCTTAGAATAGCTGTTGGAGCCTTCAGAACATCTCCAGTTCACAGCCTGTATATTGAGGCAAACGAATCCCCTCTGCATCTCAGGAGAAAAATGTTATTGTTAAATTATGCAGCAAAGATTGGAAGTACTCCAGCCCACCCCAGCTGGCAGTATCTGTTTGATCCTCAACACACCCTGCTATATCACAATAAACCTAATGAAAACCGCCCTGCTGGGATTCGACTGCAAGAACTCATGGTCAGCTGGAAAATAAATTTTAAGAATATATTCCAAGACCTTGCCACCCCTGAACCTCCCTGGACTGAATTCACACCGCTCTGTGACAGTTTCTTTTCAAGGTGGGGAAAATCCTCCCTGGCAAATACCAACTTTCAACAGCTACATAAATTGCATTCTTTGGAAAACTCAGAGAAAGTTCAGATCTATACTGACGGCTCCAAAACAGATACGGCTGTTGGTGCAGCAGCAGTTTCCGCCACTTTCTTAACAGCTGCCTCTCTTCCCACTGAATGCAGTATCTATACTGCAGAATTGTTTGCAATAAAACTGGCTCTAGATAACATAGACAAATATCATATTAAACAATCTCTGATATACACAGACTCTTTAAGTGCAATCAGTGCCTTTAAATCTACCTTTCCTCCCTCTCATCCCGTTCTTAAAGAGATCCGGTCTAAATTATTTTACCATCAAACAGCCAACTACAAGGTCATCTTCTGCTGGATTCCTGGTCATGTCGGCATCCAAGGTAATGATCGTGCAGATGAGGCTGCTAAACATCCCGATTCTGGATCTTTCAGTCAACTGAAAGTTCCATACACAGACTACAAATCCATTATTAGAAAAACATGTTGGAAACAATGGTCTCACCTCTGGCAATCTCAAACTAATAATAAACTATTCCAGATAAAAAAAGAGCCTCAACTGTGGACATCTAGTTTTAGAAGAAACAGGCGACAAGAAGTAATCCTGGCAAGGCTTCGCATCGGTCATTCACATCCAACTCATCTGCATTTGCTTTTGGGAGAGACTCCTCCTCAGTGTTTTTTTTGCCAATCGCATCTAACAATAAAACATATTCTCATTGAATGTCCCCACCTTTCATCTGTCCGAAATTCCAGCTTCAGCTCCCTCTCCAATTTGCAGGAACCCTTAACCTTATCACATATTCTTGGTAAGGAAGCAAATTTCGAGGATCTATTTAAGTATTTAAAACGCATAAACTTATATAATAGCATCTAATCATAACGTGAAATCAGAGATACGCAAACCATGAACAAGCGCAATATGGCCCAAGAGGCCCTTGTGCCAAAAACCTCAAATACAACAACAACAACAACAACAGCAAACTTCCTTAGAAGCAGTAGCAGTACGTGTCTCCTTAGGAATCACGTTAACAGTAGTTTCAATCTACCTATCACCAAACAATGAATATACTTATAATGACCTTGAAGTACTTCTGCTACAGATCCCTCCTCCATTTTGTTTATTTAGAGATTTTAATGAACACCACCCAATCTGGGGCTCCCCACTTACAGACAGACAGAATGGCTTGTCTGCTAACCCCTCGAAGTGCAAAGTTATCTCTTTCTCATCTTGCAGATCTCCACAACTAATGAATACGGAGTATAGTATTAACTCTGTGATCATCGAAAGGTGTGACCAAGTTAACGACTTAGGGATTCTCTTTTCCAGCAGTGCTAAATTCGATGCCCATGTCCTTAAAATCACCAGCAAAGCATTCAAAACACTGGGATTCATCAAACGGAACACATACAAGTTCAAAAACTACAGATATGCGGTTATCCTTTATAAAACTATTGTACTGCCAATCCTTGAATTCAGTTCACCCATCTGGAATCCTCACACAAAGACTTTAACTAACAAAATTGAAGCAGTCCAAAAAAACTTTATCCGTTACCTTACGTACCGCAATCCTCTATTCTATCACTCAGTGTATTATGAATCGCTGTGTGATTACTTTCATCTAAGGCCTCTGTGCACTAGAAGAGTTACTGCTGACATCGCCCTCCTAGCCAAAGTAATCACTGGAATTTATGAAGCATCTGATATCCTGAGTAAAATAAACTTCAATGCTCCCTGTAGACAAGTCAGGAACCTTACACCGTTTCGCCTTGACTCTGCCAACACGGACTTAATGAAGTTCAGTCCACTGAACAGAATCAGCAAATCAGCAAATGACTCTCGCATTGACTTCTTTGACAACTCCCAATCACTGATGAACTCCATCCACAAGTTTGCCTCTTCACTTAAACTGCAAAGTGACTAGCTCACATCTAATTATTGTAGCTTATTATTTGTTATATTATTTTTCTATTCTCTAACGGATTAATTATTACTTGTTTTACCGGTAACTTAACTTAATACAATCCTCTTTTGTACATATGCTTTATTGTTTGAATTTGTATCAATGTTTATCGTCCTGTAGGATTTCACATTATTGTTATTATGTTTATTGATCTGATCTCAGATACACTGTTAATGGTTACCTGTTGTGTATCTTTTTATTAATAAAATAAAATAAAAAATAAAATAAAGACGAGGAAAAGTTCTGGAATCGCTGCTTGACAAACACAACCTAACACTGTTGAATACTGGCGCTGATACTTACATGCATTTCTCCACTAGAACAACTAAAGCTATAGACTTGACAATCTTCTCTCCAACATTGTATCCACTCGTCAGCTGGACAATTCTGGACAATCCGCTAAACAGTGACCATTATCCGATAATTTGTGAAATCCAAACAACTAGAATCCCTCAGGCAAATAATTCCCACTTAAAATTGAAATTTTCCAAGGCCGGTTCAGTATCTCATTCAATGATGAAATTATCAAATTCCAATCCATCCATGATGCCACACAGCACATCACATCTCAGATTCTAAATGCCGCGACCAAGGCCATACCAAAAATGCGTACTGGTTCGTTTAAACATGCCAATCTTTGGTAGAGTGAAGCGTGCCAACTTGCCAAAAAAGAGAAACACAGGGCATGGCACCTGTTTCCTAAACACCCAACTACTGAAATCCTTATAAATTTCAAAAAACTGAAAGCAAAAGCGCGATTCGTAAGGAAAAAAGGCTAAAAAACTATTCTTGGATTCATTTTGCCTCTATATATAACGAAGAACACAAACAGCAGAATAATGTGGAATAAAATAAAAAAACTAAATGGTAGATTTCTCCCAACATCCTCTCAAATACTGAGATGGAATGGACAAGATTTATCATCTTCAGTTGATATAGCTAATGCTCTGGCAGAAAACATTGCAAAAATCCCAGATACAGCTGCATATGAACCATCTTTTCAGCAACATAAAAGAAGGACTGAGCAAAGCAAATTAAATTTCAGTACAAGAATAGCACTCCCATATAATCAACTCATTACAATGTTGCAGCTACAGGATGCTCTAAACAAATCAAGAAATGGCGCATCAGGACCTGATAGTCTTTATTACCTCATGTTGCGACACCTAAATAAAAAGGCACTAAATTCCCTATTGCTTTTTCTAAATCGGGTCTTCTCCGAAAGCTATTATCCTCGCTCATGGTGTTATTCAACAGTGCTAGCTTTTCCAAAACCTGGGAAAGATCAAACGATTCCATGCAACTATAGACTGATATCCCTTACCAGCTGCTTGGGCAAGACATTGGAAAAGATGGTAGACAATAGACTTGTATGGTACATAGAATCCCACTCAGTCATCAGTTGTAATCAATACGGCTTCCGCAAAAAACCATCCACATTAGACCTTATGGTGAAAGCTCAGTGTAACATACGGAGCGCCTTTATTCAAAAAGAACATCTTGTCATGGTGTGCCTGGATATTGAAAAAGCCTTTGATACCACCTGGCGCTATGGTATTCTGCAAGACCTCTATGCCATAGGACTCAGAGATCGACTCCCAATGATCATAGAGAGTTACCTTAAAAATAGAACTTTTCAAGTGAGCTATCGTAATGCTGTTTTGCAAGCTCTTATCCAAAGAGAAGGTGTACCACAGGGATCGGTACTCAGCGCTACACTCTTTGCTCTTAGGATAAACAATTTAGCGCAGAACATTTTGGGTAACATACAAATCTATCTTTATGCTGATGATCTTGCGATATCTTGCCATTCACAGAATATGCGTTCCATTGAACGACATTTGCAGCTCGTAATAAACAAAATAGTGTCATGGACCTCACGTAATGGTTATCGTCTATCAGCAATCAAAACTGCAGCCATTCACTTTTGTAAAAAATGCCAAATACATCCAGAACCTGAATTATCACTGGGAAAACAACCGATACCAATTACCAGCAATATCCGATTCTTGGGCATAACCCTTGACACTAAACTGACATTCCAGAAACACATACTACAAACACGAACTGTCTGTATGAAAAAGCTGAATATACTTAAAGTCATCTCATCTATGACATGGGGGAGCTGATCGCTATACTCTTCTCAGATCTCGATTAGATTATGGTGCCCCTGCTAACCTTAATCAGATCTCGATTAGATTATGGTGCCCCTGTTTATGACTCTGCCCGAAATCTATCTCAACACAATACAATATAGTGCGCTCAGGATTGCTCTTGGGGCGTTCAGGACTTCGCCGGTGCAAAGCTTATATATAGAGACCAATGAACCTCCACTCCACCTTCGGAGAATGATGCTGCTCCTCAATTATGCGGTTAAAATATATAGCCTTCCATCTCATCCTATCTGGTCATACCTCTATGATCCACAATGGGTAAACTTTTCAGAAATAAGCCTCTTGAAAACAAACCTACAGGAATCCGTCTACGAGAACTGGCTCAGCAGTGGAATATGCAGTTGACCAATTTGCATCAAGACAGAGAAATTGTACAACCTCCGTGGAAAGTGTGTATACCTTCATGTGATGACTACTTCAGACGTTGGGGGAAACACTCCCTGAACAATCCAACCATTCAGAAACTACATGCAGCTCACTCTTTGGCAAATGCAGACACTTTGAAAATTTATACCGACGGCTCCAAAGGTGACACAGCTGTGAGAGCTGCTGTGGTGCTACCAACATCAACAGTGTCTGTTTCATTACCACAAGAATGCAGAGTTTTCACTGCAGAACTCTATTCCATTAAGATGTGTTTGACCTTACTTGCTCATGTTTTCACGCCGAAGACTATTAACTATAAACTCTCTTTGAGTGCAGTGACAGCCCTCTAAGGCAATTCTCGCTCTCGACATCCATTGATAAATCAAATAAGAACTCAAATATCCGAATTTCATAACAATAGGCAGACTGTCACATTTTGTTGGATTCCAGGGCACACTGGAATACCAGGAAATGAGAGTGCAGATAAAGCAGCAAGAAATCCCACTGATAATAACCACATCCAGATTCCTTACCCAGACTATAACTCAATCATACGCCGAATTTGCAATTAAAAATGGAGAGAAATTTGGCATAATCAGGTAAATCCACAGCTATGGAAATCTAGTTTCCGCTCAAACAGACATAAAGAGGTTGTGCTTGCCAGAGCACGTATAGTTCATGCCCATCTTACACATCACTATTTATTGCGAGGAAATAATCCACCACTGTGCTTCCACGGTAATTCAACGCTAACCGTAAAACATATTTTTATAGAGTGCACTCACTACCAGTATTCCAGAATCACATCATTCCGATCCCTATCTAATTTAAACGAATCTCTTCAAATTAGACATATGATTGGGGCAACTCCAATTTACCTGAGTTTTTCCACTATCTAAAACAGATTAATGTATTTATGCTCATATAAACCCTTTTATTAATCCGTACTGTGTCTCTCCACAGGAACAGGCGCAATATGGCCAAAGTAGCTTTTGCGCCAAAAAAGAACCAACCCAACTCAAGTGCTATTCGAGATCTTCCTCTAATAAGTAATGTAAGATCATCTGCAAAAGCAATAGATTTGCTATTTTCAAATTCCGTTGTCCAACTACAACTCTATGCTGCCCATCGATCAGCATACTGCGATTTCCTGTAACCTTCGACCACATTAAAATTAATAATTATAACAGGAGTGGTGTACACAGATTTATAAGTTCATTACAGGCCTTATAATGAAGATATATTATCCTCATCCAGTCGTGTCTAGGATTCAGTGGAAGTTATATTCTCGTTATGAATCTATGTTTGACATCCGCTTCTGCTGAATACCAAGCCAGATTAGGATCAGGAGTAATGATCTGTCTGATGCTGAAGCCAGATCCCAACAGTCCCAGAATAATCACAGCCGGTTGGTCCTCTATACAAACTACAGGCAAGTAATAAGATATACATTCTTTGATCACTGAATTGTGACCATCTACCTAATACCGTGTTGAGCCTCAATCACACGAATAATAGCCGCTATTCGTCTAGGCATTAACTTAACTAGATGCCTGAAGACGTCTGTAGAGGGCTGTAGATCCGCTGCTTGCAAGGCTTTCTACAGTTGCAGAGTCGGAATAGATAACTGTTACCTGTCCATAAACTCACTTCCCGTTCCAAAAACACCTAACAGCGTAATCCTTAGATCAGATTGAGGCCAAGCGAATTTTGAGGCCACTCAAGATGGATGATATTCACTGTGTTCTTCGAACCTCTAGTGCGAACTAGATGACATGACGCATTATCGTCTTGTAAGATCCCCTTTCTGTTCACCAATGAAACAAGTGCAAAGTGTGTTAAGTGTCTAACGACACCAGGGGTTCCCCCCCATCTCCGCGTTGCTTTCATTGTGAGTATACCAGTTCACTGGGAAGTTTTTTTTTTTTTTTTTTAGTTAGTTAGTTGTTGGCGCATCGGCTTCTGTGGCCATAATGCACCTCCCAAGGTTTTTGCAGTACTGTGATCCAAGCCCGAGGCGGGATTGGAACCCGCGACCTTTGGGTTGCCAGGCAGGCACTTTACCCACCCGGCTAGCCCGGTCGGCTCACTCACTGGGAAGGCCACAGATTTAAAAGTGTGTGGATCATGTGAGTGTGTTATGTTATGTACCGTTGTTCCTCTAGCCATTTAGCCGCTGGACCCCAGCTGAGGCCCAACGTTGCCCGCACTTCGCCCCGGGGAGGCAGACCAAGTAACCACTAGTTTAAATTTTCACTCTGGCAGGTCCTGCCACCTAGTTGCCTGAGATTTCAGTGGCTAGGACCTAAAAAAAATTGTATGCGGATATTGCGCTACAATTGGAAAAGCCAAAATGGTGGGCGAACAGCGTAATTTCGATACGGTTATTTTTGGCGTTTGGGGCATTCGCTTGCATACAGATAGAGTTGGGTAGGGAGAATGAAGAATGGGGGGGATAAAGAAAGAAGAATGAGGTCAATAGGGAAGACGACCCCAGATGGAATCAGTGGGGCATGCCCATGCCCCACCAGAGAGAAGAGTGTGGTCAGCGAGGAGGGGAGGAGACAGAAAAGCCATCACCTCCACCCCGCCGGGGTGAGGGAGAAGAAAGGGCCGAACAAGAGAGCCGGCTCAGATCGCCAGCATGGCGTGTATGCAGCAAAGCTGTGGCTTCGTCAGGTCCGCGACAGTATCCCATCCAATAGTTGGTCAGTGTTGGGATAGGATCTCGTCCACTGCTGGTCCAATAATCAGGGTGTCAGTGTGGGATGGTGTCACTAATGGGACCTAGATCTCATCCAGTAAAAGGCGTCTCCCTAGCCAGGTGGGAAGGAGCAGTAGTGCGTAGCACACGCTTCTTGATTAGACCGGGGTTGGAGCCCGTCACCACCAAATACGGAAGATGCGGAGAGGTCAGGGAATGACCACCGCATATCCCCGGAGCAATATGGCCTTAGTTGCTAATGCTCCTAAAAACCAAATAACAAACAAACAAACAATCATCCAGTAAAGTCCTAGTCATTGTTGTCAGAGTTCCAGTGTCGAGTCTAGGGAAGTTGCGGTAGTGTTCGTAGTCTGCTGAACAGTTCGTGCGCAAATTGCAAGAGGGCTCTGTAGTACTCCTCCTTCCCCCAGTACAAGGTGTTCCCGATCCTTCGGGTTGAAACATATTTTTGTTATAAAGTGACATCTTATATCCTCAAAGAGGGGACATTCATGCATCAGATGTGTCCATGCCTGATTTTCACCGCAGTGGCATAGTGGTGATTCTTTTATTCCGAAGGTCGAAAGTTTGGCATTAAAGGAACCGTGCCCCGTTAGAAGGAAGGTGGTGTAGATCCCCGGTGAGAACCAGGCCGGCTGATGTGGGTAGACTTGGATAACGTCCGGGATAAATTTCCGGGTTATGGGGCCTTTAGTTGATTCTGCCCATCGGGACTGCCAGGTTTACCGGAGAAGGTTGATAAGAGGTTTTTTCTCTATGTTGTTGTTGTTGGCTGGATCGGTAGTGAAGCCGATGCAGGATACACTTTTACCTCTGGACAGTTGAAAGAGCATGCCGCAGCCGACAATTTCCAGGTCCAGGGGGAGTGATCCCGCCAGGGCCTGCAGTGCATGAGAGCTGACAGTGCAGCACGCTCTTGTGATGGTGAGCAAGATGCTACGCTGTATTGATTCTAATTTCCTTTTGTTGACAGCCATGGCTGCTTTGTTGTACCAAATACCTGCAGCGTAAGAGACGGCAGGGATGAAAAAAGCTTTGTAAAAGAGAGACAGGGTCCTTTTCCTTAGTCCCCAATCTTTTCGTGTGACTCTTGCTATGAGGGCTGAGTAGTTCCTGATCTTTCTCTGGAGATAGACGAGATGTGGGGTAAAGGATAAGTTTTTATCCAATACGATTCCGAGGTATTTTAGTTCTGTAGTTAGTTTAATCGTGGTTCCTTCTATTTTGCTTTGTGGTGGCCTTCTCGTGTCATGAGAATCCTTCAGGAGTATTGAGGATGTCTTGGTTGGTGATATCGTTAGGTGGTTCTGTTTTGCCCACGTTTGCAGGGAGTCAATTGCCCGATTTGCAGTGGCTTCCAGTTGTGCCCGGCTGTCCGCCTCCAGCATCAGGACGAGGTCGTCTGTAAAAGCTTGTGCATCTGCCCCATTGAGATTCTGATTGAGGAAGCCGTCCATCACCAGATTCCAAAGGAGTGGCCCCAGGATTGAACCTTGTGGGCACCCCGGAAGCTAGGCCGAGTAAGTTGAGAGTAGGGAGCATATACTGAGATCCTTCTATCAGATAGGTAGGTTTTGATACAGTGGTACAGGTTATTGGGGATATTTGCCTCCCGGAGTCTGCCGAGGACACTTGGCCACCAGAGCGAGTCAAATGCCCCGGCAAAATCGACAGAGATCGTCAGGAAGTATTTGCGGTTACAGTTGGTAGCTGCGGTTATTATACGTTCCAAGGCGTCTACAGTGGAGCAGCCTCTACGGAAGCCAAATTGTTTGGGGGATCGAAGCTCTGCTTCTAGGTAGTGGGTTTCTATTCTGTTGTGGAGTAAGTGTTCAAATAGTTTGCTCAGTACCAGTAATAGTGCTATAGGTCTGTACGACTCTGGAAGTTCCCGTGATTTTGTCGGGTTCTTCAAGATCAGTCGGATCCGTGCAGATCTCCAGTCATGAGGGAAGTAGCCTGCAGAGAGACAGTGGTTGAACAAATTTAGGATAGTTGTTTGCATGTATTCTACAGCCTTTTTCACGATCTCTGGTTCCAGATAGTCTTCACCAGGCATCTTCTTGTTTCGTATTTTGGCGGTCGCCAAGTAGAGGTCTGAAAGTGTGAATGGGTCTTCGCGTTGTACTGGATTGTAGTTTGCGTTTTCTTCGCAGAGACGGAGCTGCTCCTGGGAGTGAGCTGTGGGGAGTTGCCGAAAGATAGTATTGAGGATATTGTCTATTGATTGGTGCCATGATTTTGTATAGAAGCCAGCAGTTGTTTTAGTCGAGGGAACTACCTCTCCTTTGGGTAGCTTGTTCATTGCGACTTTATATACAATCCCCCAGGGGTACTCGTTTCCGGTAGTTGAAACTAACATTTCCCAGGATCGTTTCTTCCGTGTTCTGATCAAGGCGGTGTATTCATTCCTGACCTCGCGGTATTGCTGCCTGAGGACCTGCACCTCTGCTGCCGGCCAGGATCTTCTTGCTCGTTGAAAATTTTTCCTGCGTGTATTTACCTTGTATCGGAGTCTCTGAAGCTCCGGGCACCACCAGGGGACCGCGCCTGGGATGGTTTCTTCCTTTGAAACAGTGGTCAGTACGCAACAGGGGTCCTAGTTCTTGCCAGAATACGTGTCCCATAATAAGCAGCCATCGCCACCTGCCTGTCTAGTGCGCAACATGCACGATGTGTCCGTGAACTCATGTTACTTGCGCCACACACGAAAGAATCGGTCGGCGTGTAGCATCAGTATTTGGATTCATCCGACCAGTATCCTCGTTTCCACTCCTGAAGTGTCCAACCAACGTGTTATTGGCATCACAGTATTGCCCGTCGACTATGATCAGCGGTGAGGAGAGGGTGTCTTTTGGGTTGTCTGCTGTGGAATCCAAAACGTCTTTGTGCGTGGCGCATCATCATATGGGATATTGTTCTTGCATTCTCCATATTGTATTGCGATGTCAACTGTAGCATTTTTACCTGCCGTACGTCCCATTATTGCTACTTAAATCACTCTGGCTTGCACGACCAGATGCAAATTACCACTGCTGTAGCATACGAAGCTGTTCGGTTCTTTATACTGCGATCTATGCGGCATAGTCCATTACAGATGGGGTGGATCCAATTCAATGATCACTGAGTGGATATTACATTCCTAGTGGCAACAAACATAGCACCAACAGGTCACAAACAAGTTATATCAGATTAATCATGTAATCCAAACATGCCAGTCTAGTCTGCGCAGTAACCGTAGAGAAGAAGTTTTCCTTGCTCGCCTCCTTTTCTGCTGAGGGCGGATGACTCTCCCATGAGCGTGGATTGCGAAATTTTAACTAAATGTCCACATTTTAGACATGGACAACGTATATCTTTTATTGAGTATTGAGTTTAGGTAACTGATTGAGTCCTATACACTCAGATGCTATCTGACAATGACCACATGTCTATTTTTAACTATTTAAAATTGATTAACTTGTTCAGTTCTGTTGGAAATACGCTCTTTTATTATGTATACTTATTTATGTAACGTTTATATCTTTTTTGGACTTTTTTCTATTTTTATAGCTTACAAATTCGTTTTCTTTTGCTATAATAACGTGTTTATTCATTTACCTGTCTGCCAATGTATAAAATTTTTACTCAAATTTTTATAAATAAAATTCAAAAAGCATATTGTTTAATAATCGTTACACTGCATTAAATTTTTAAAAATTTTCGCTTTGGATGCGCGAAAATTTTCTTTCAGGGTTGGAGCATTTCTTTCAGCCAGACTTCCACTTAATGTTGTGGTTTGAATAAATTTTAAGAAGGATTAGAAAAATTATTATAAGAAGATAGACAGATCAGGCGGGGGTAAGTTTTTTTGTTGCCAGACTCCTTGTCAGGATAATGATTTAGCCACTTTACAACGGCTTGGAAACATCTCTTTAAATTGCCCAAATAGATCGAAGGAACTCGGGCAATGTTTTCACTCTGGTTTCAGTTTACTGTTCTCAAGTGACGGTGCAATTTTTCTCGGTGAGGTTACCTCAACGAGCAAATCGTTGAACACATGCGGCTACACACCACAGAACTGCACTCGGAAATCACCTTCATTCTCACATCCCCCGAAATTGAGGGCTTCCCTTTGAACAGAACACTCACAATAAAGAACTTGCTTCCCAAGAGACAGTTTTTCATTTTATGAATTCTACTTATCCAGTGAAACGACTGACCAATCTTTAAAGTGTAATACAAAGGCAGCTGGAGAGACAAACTACCCGGTAATATAAGGAAGTCCAAATTACCGGCATTTAAATGAGCCCAAAATCATTTAGCTTGGAAATAAGGCAACAGTTTTTCATCCACCCTGGTTAGTTAGCTTATAAAAGTATCACGTCTCTATTTCGAATCATTAAAAATATTTTCCAACAGTGTATTATCATAGGAAGGGGGGGCTAGAAGCTCTTTTATTTTTTTTAATATTGAATTAAAAAGTTAGTCCCCAACTTTGCCACTATTTTATCGTCTTAACACGTTTATTTTCAGCAATCAGATTCGTGATTTTCAACCTTACATTTATTTCCATTATTGGCAACAATTCAGTTTCCACAGTGGACAGATAGATGCCACTGTCTGCCGATGCCAAGCTGTACGGGGCAGGTGGACGTGTTTGTGTGTGAACTTTACGAAAGACTTATTTTTCATAAGTAATAATTTACTGACGGTATTGTAGTTGTTCATAAAGACGATTACCTGGACAGATGGGTGTCTCCAACTATAACAAGAGGAGGAGAAAGCTGACGCTCTGTAATGTGTGACGTCCTTGAAAACCAGACACTACCTGACATTTATCTCGCAACAGCTATGTGTACACTAGCCTTTCCATGTGTGTGTGTGTGTGTGTGTGTGTGTGTGTGTGGTCATAATATACGAAATCAGGAATAACTGTTTAGTCATGGTGGAACTGCCTCGTGGACACGCTGCCATCATGTGACATTTACCTAGCGCCGTGTCCTACCCGCGTCAAACGGACAAACAAATGGCGAAAGAGGTCACGGGATGAATAGGCGTCTCTGTCGAAGGTCGTATGGGGCGCTGTGGTAACGTTATTCAGCGCCTGGAGTTTCGACATGTGCCATTATTTCCGTGCCGTAGCCTTCAGATTATCTGATGCTTATGAAACCTTCGAATCGCAAAGTACAGGTAGAAATCGAGGGTAGGTCATATGAACAGTGCACCTGTTTATCTCTTTCTCTCTCTCTCTCTCTCTCACTTAGGCATGTGTTGGAACCTTTAATAAATGATTATATGAGTGAGGTGTAGAACGTCTCATGAAAAACAAATATCCTCAGAAGGTCTGAACAACATATATTTATTTAAGTGATCAGAGCAATCCAGATTAAAATAAGTTTAGCAATGCATTTTCCTATTCAAATACGTGGTTAAAATAATCTTTCTTCTCAGTCTCTTCAGTTCCTCTGAATGGACAAAGCCCTCGCATTTATGAAAGCTGTGTTATTGACAAACGTTCCAGAAAATGGATGTTGTTGATGGGAATCAACGTCTTAGACCATATTGTCAAATACAATGTACAACTGTATGTTCAATGACCGATATGCATTTCAAATGGGCTGAAAAACCCAGGATAACTCAAGGGGGAAAACCCTACCTGTTACGCCAGAGATTGGCTAACTACAGCTCCTATTGAAGATGAATTTAGAAATTCTTTCGGTCCGTTTTCGGGACTCGAATCTCTCGACACTCTGATGAAACCATTATACTGTCATGGAGGATCAGAGAATCGTGAATTCGTCGCGCTGAATGCTGCTTTAAACAAAATCGGCATTCCCTTTGAATTATCTGCTTTAGATGTTTCACTGAAGTGGCTATACGCTATACTTCAGCAAATTTTCGAAATCAGTTTCCGTTTTTTGAAATAGCAGGATTATTGCGAACATCTCTCTAAGGAGGAACTGATCAGAGATCTTGAGACGAGGCCCCGAGTGCCAAGTGTTTCTAGTGATCAGGCAATTTCTCTGCGATAAGCCGATTTCGATATTGATAGAGTATTAGACATTACAAGGGTTTGAAGCACTCCTCTACTGTATATATATATATATATATATATATATATATATATATATATATATATATATATATATATATATATATATAATTATCTAATTGCACAATTAATTGTGGAATGTTTTAGGTAAATGCTAGGGCTTCATATTGAAGTATTCTGTAGCTGGATTTTAGCTTAATGATGGACATGGCAGAGTCAATGAGGGGGGGTGTGGTTGTGGGTCTGGGCATGAATTGTAAGTTCTGTAACAGATTGGTTAGACATGAGGCTATGGAAATGATAGTATGCACGGGTGTTGGATGCTTTTGATGAGCCAAATTTGGTAGTGGTACTTCCGATGTAACATGTGTTGCAGTTTGGTTGACAATTAATGAGGTATATTATATTATTGAGGTCGTTTGTAGGATATTTGTGTGTCTTTATGAGCTCTGAAGTAAAAAAAGTAAAGTGCAGCCATTATCAACCCACTGCAGGATGGAAGCCTCCTCAACAATTCATGCTGAGGGAAATGGACCATAATCTGCCACGCTGTTCCAGTGCGGGTTGGCAGATCGACCGTATTCAGCAGTCAGGGGCTTGAACCCCCGTCTACTCCAAGAGCGTGCTACTGCACTCCCGCTTCTGCCCACTCGGCTACGGAGAAAGGATCCTAATTTGTTGTAGGAGTAAAAAACAAGGGAGATATCAGTGTCGTTAAATAGACGGTGTAACTGTCCTACGAGTTCATTGTGATAAGGGAGGACTATGCGGATGTTTGTTGTCTTTGGTTGGGTTGTTAAGTTTGATTTTATTTTTAGCGATGGAGATTGTGTTTAAATTAAGTTGTTGGGGGTAACCTCTGGATGTAAATTTGTCGGTGAGATATTGGATTTTGTTGTAAAAGTCGGTTGGTGAGGAACTGTACTTTAGTGCATTGTGAATTTGATTATATAAAACTGATTTTTTAGTGTTTAGGGGGTGATGGGAGGCAAAATGTAGGTATTTACCGGTGTTTGTATTTTTTCTGAAAATTTTCGTATATAATTTTGTGCCTGTTATATAGATAGTGAGATTGATGAAATTTATCTGATTGTTTTGTCCAATTTCAAGGGTGAATTTAAGTCTGTCGTGTATAGAGTTGAGTTTTACGAAGAGGTTATCAATGATGGATCTGTGACCTATCACAAGAATGTCATCAGCGTAGCGCATGTATTGTTTTAGGGCCCCGGGTGCCAAGCGTTCCGTGGCCAAGCGATTTGTAGTGCATTTCTAAAAGCGATTTCTGCAAAGAGTATTTGAGCAAACAGATTCTATTTTTGTTTCAAAAACCGTTTTCTTAATTTCTTTGTATATCCGAGTAGCACTTTCACTCTACAAGAAGTAGGGAAAGGCCCAGAAAGGGAATCCACCTTTCTGTTTTTTTCTATAAATACTAATTACTAACCCAGCCGTTTGGTCACCTCGTGGCACTGCTCCTGCCTTCCCGTGGCGGGCCGGTAACCTGGGTGGAAAAGATAATCCCCCAGGGCCAAAAGGAGCCATCATGGATTCTACAAATTTTCCACCCTTAGAGCCTTCAAGCTCAAGACCAGAATATGGTAATGAAGACAAGGAAAATAGCCAACCCAAAAGGCTTCGAACAGAAACACACTGTTCAGATATTCCCAATTTTTTGGTGATGCACTCTCTGTCTACCCAGCCTGTGGGTAAGTTATCTCCGTTCGTGATTCAAAGACATCTAGAATCTATTGCAGGATCACCAAAAATGGTAAAGCGACTCCAATCCGGAGATCTCCTGATTGAAACAGCCACCACAAAACATTCGGAGTGGCTATTAAAGACAACGACATTTGGTGGGTTGCCAGTATCTGTTACTCCCCACAATACCTTAAATTCATCAAAGGGCGTCATCACAGAATGGGACTTAATTACTGTGTCTGAGGATGAATTAGTACAAGAACTTAGCAACCAAAAGGTAATCAGCGCTAAAAGAATAATGACAAAAAAAGATGGAAATCTCATTCCAACTCGTTCCATCATTTTAACTTTTAGTACTCCTGATTTGCCATCCTCAGTAAAAGCTGGATATTTAAACTGCCGAATTCGTCCATACATCCCAAATCCTCTTCGCTGTTTTAAATGCCAGAAATATGGCCATTCACAGCAGGCATGCAGAGGTGACGCCATCTGTCCTATTTGTGGAGCAAAGGATCATACGCAGGCAGATTGTCCAGCCGCAATTCCCATCTGCCCCAACTGCAAAGGCAATCACCCCGCATTTTCTAAAACATGTGAAATGTGGAAAACAGGTAGGAATATCCAAAAATATAAAGTAGAACACAAAGTCACATATCCTGAGGCACGCAGACAAATAATGCTGACCATGCCAAGTCCATCTTATGCCTCTCGAACCCGAAGTTTTCATACAACTGCAATTCAAACAGATGTGTCGATACCGCCCAACGTCTCGCTAGCTAATTGGGTTAAAGCAACCATATCAACCACAGGAAAAGAAAATTCTAAAACGAAAACCAGCAATGCCACCAACACCCCAATTAGTATCCCAAATGATACTGAGACAGTCTCAAATGACACAGAAAAATTCCCAATTGAGACTCGGACAGTTCTGCATAACAAAGAAAAACTTAAAACTGCTAAAGATAAGAATAAACCTGAATCATCAGCCAGTAGTATGGAAGTAGATGTAAACCCAGATCATGAAGAACCCATACTAGAACTTCATGCAAATGACACGATGGATACTGGACGCCCTACTTTCCCGAAAAAAGACCGAAAAAAATCCTCTTCAAGCAAAAAACAGTCAGATGATTCATCCTCAACTAAACCAAAATGAACCACAACATCTTACAATGGAATTGCAGAGGCTTTCGTTCCAACACAGACGATATTCAATACCTAATTAACCAATATTCTCCAGTTGCCTTTTGTTTACAGGAAACTTACCTAACCACACAAATTTCTCCTTCGATAAAGAACTATTGGATTTATCGAAGAGATCGAAATACTGCTAACGCTGCCCATGGTGGTGTGGCAATACTAGTAAATTCAAAGATCCCATCAAAACATATTCCACTCCAAACTGAAATAGAAGCTGTTGCTGTTCGTATAACTCTCCATGGTACAATAACACTAGTCTCAATCTATCTACCACCAAACTGTACTTGCTCTTTAAAAGATCTTGAAGACCTCTTTATACAGATACCTCCACCTTTCTGTATATTAGGGGACTTTAACGGGCACCACCCATTATGGGGCTCTACTAAATTGGATAGACGGGGTAGACTAATTGAAAGTTTTTTGGAGGCACTAAATCTCACTGTACTCAATACAGGTGCACCGACACACGTACAGCTCCCAGCAGGACACACCTCAGCAATAGATCTCTCAATTTGTTCACCAGTACTAGTCCCAACCATAGAGTGGTATGTAATAAACGATCCCATGGGCAGTGACCATTTCCCAATAGTATGCAACTTTCTGAAAGCAAAGATTCCTTCATTTCAACCCTGCAGAAAGTGGAAATTTGTCCGAGCAGACTGGGCAAAATTTCAGTCATCAATTGACCTTGACGAGGAAAAAATCCGCCACCAGCATATTGATGATGTGACAGAATACATCACGTCGCATCTTCTAAATGTGGCTAAAGACACGATACCACTATCAAATCCGCCGGGCCGAAAGCATTATAATTACTGGTGGAATGACAAATGCACCACAGCAAAGAGAGCAAAAAATAAAGCCTGGAATTTGTTTCGGCAGTGCCCAAGCACAGTCAATCTCATTAATTATAAGAAATTAAGGGCAAAAGCACGCTTTATACAAAAGCAAGCAAAGAAAGAATCCTGGACCCGTTTTACATCCAGTTTTCACAGAAATACTGATCCCAAAATAATATGGAAAAGAATTAGACAGCTGTCTGGTAAGTTTCCTCCCATACCTCCTCCAATCCTCTCCTGGAATGGGCAAGATATATCTAATCCTGTAGATATAGCCAATGCTTTGGGCAATATTTTTGCAGAAATCTCAGCAACATCAGCATATACTAGCTCATTCCAAAGAATTAAAAACACTAAAGAAAAGCATGGTATTAATTTTGAAACTTCAAACCTTCTCACATATAATAAACCTCTGCAATATTCTGAACTATTACATGTCATTAGAACAGCCCGCAATCGTGCTGCTGGACCAGATGGGATTTATTATATCATGCTACAACATCTTAATGACAAAGCTTTGCGCCTCCTCCTAGTCTTTTACAATCGTATATTTTTAGAAAATGTTTTTCCAGTTTCTTGGCATCACTCTACAGTTTTGGCATTCCTAAAACCTGGAAAAGATCCATCCAACCCATATAGCTATAGACCCATATCTCTCTCAAGCTGCCTCAGTAAAATCCTTGAGAAAATTATCCACAGAAGACTCATCTGGATCATCGAGTCGGAAGAGCTAATGAGCCGTAGTCAATATGGCTTTCGTCAAAACAGGTCATGCTTAGACCTTATGGTCAAGGCTGAATTTGCCATCCGTAATGCTTTTGTCAAACATGAACATCTAGTAATGGTTTCAATAGACATAGAGAAGGCATTTGATACTACCTGGAGGCATGGTATACTTAGTGATCTGTACTTTCTCGGACTACGTGGCAACCTTCCTGTATTTATTAAGAACTTTCTACATACTAGATCATTTCAAGTTCGATACCAACATGCCCTCTCTTCAACTTTCATTCAGGAAGAAGGTGTTCCACAGGGATCAGTATTGAGTGCCACTCTTTTTGCTATTAGAATTGATTCCATCACCAAACAGCTTCCAAACACAATTGAGACTTATCTATATGCATATGACCTTTCCATCTCCTGCCATTCCCAAAACATGAATTTATCACATTCAAAGATATATTGATGAGATCTATTGAAAGACAGCTTCAAATTTCACTAAATAAAATACAACAATGGGCCAGCCTCAACGGCTACCGACTCTCTCAGCAGAAAACAACTGCAATCCATTTTTGCAGACAACGAAAACTTCATCCGGATCCTGAACTTCAAATTTCCAATGTCTCCATCCCAATCGCTACTAACATCAGATTCCTAGGATTAATCCTTGACCACAAATTAAATTTCCTAGATCATATTAAAAATGTACGGACTTCCTGTCTGAAAAAGATAAACATACTCAGAGCCTTATCTGCCCGAACGTGGGGTGCAGATCGTACCTCCCTGCTTCGGTTGTACAAAGCATTAATCAGATCCCGTCTCGATTATGGGGCTCCAATCTATGATTCTGCCAGAAAGAGTGCATTACGCTGGCTTGATCCTATTCAACACAGTGCTTTGAGAATTGCAATTGGTGCGTTCAGAACGTCGCCAGCACATAGTCTCTACATAGAAGCTCACGAGCCCCCACTAACTTTACGCAGGAAAACACTGTTATTGAAATATGCTGTCAAGATACAAAGTTGTGCCTCTCATCCCGTTCAGTCATACCTTTTTAACCCACCGTTAGAAAACCTATACAGAAACAAACCCAGCATAGTTAAACCAGTTGGTCTTCGCCTTCTTGAACTGGTGCAGGTTTGGAATATTTCCATCCGGAAAGTACAGCAGATACCAACCTTTGCTCAACCACCATGGGCTCCTCCTCCTCTTCCAACATGTGACACTTACCTCTGCCAATGGAGAAAGAATACTTTGCAAGCAACAAACTTCAAACAAATTCATGATGTTCACATTCAAAGATATATTGATTTCTACCAAATTTATACAGATGGCTCTAAATCTAATTCAAATGTTGGAGCAGCTGCAGTGTTTCCAAATACAGTTGTATCAGTATCCCTTCCATCAGATTTTAGTATATTTTCTGCTGAATTGTATGCAATAAAACTTGCTTTAGAAAATCTCTATTCCGACTGTTCTTTAAAATCTGTTATTTATACTGATTCCCTCAGCTCAATCATGTCGCTAAGTAATTGCGAAGATAAAGTTCACCCTGTTCTAGATGAAATCAGAAGCTTGTTACTACAAATCAAAAAACGTCAACAACTGGTTGCTTTTTGTTGGATACCCGCCCATTCCGGTATTTTAGGCAATGAACTGGCTGATAAAGCTGCAAAAAATCCAACTACCTTTGATTTAACCAATATCCCTGTTCCAGCATCAGATTGTGTACTAACCGTTAATGCAGCTTGCCTCTCACAATGGACAGCACTCTGGCACTCTCAGACTAATAATAAACTCTTTCAGTTTAAACAAGATCCGAAAATTTGGCGTTCCAGTGTCCGTACATCGAGACGAGAAGAAGTAGTCCTTTCAAGGGCAAGAATAGGTCATACTCATCTGACACATCTTTATTTACTCACAGGAGGTGATCCACCACAGTGTACACATTGCTCTAACATCTTGACTGTTAGACATATTCTCATTGGCTGCCCCTACTATAAACAACACAGAGCTTCATCCTTGATCTCACTGATAAATGTTCGTAAACCAATAACTCTTGAAAATCTCATTGGTGATAAGGCAAATATTTCTGAATTTTTTGACTTCCTCAAGCAAACTGGACTTTTTAATAATTTCTGATTTAAAATTTTCTTTTGATTTTATGGAAATTCCTCATCTCTTAAAATAATAAGTGAATAGGCACATTATAGCCATAGATGCTTATGTGCCATTAAGCCTCCATAACAACAACAACAACAACAACAACAGTATTGTTTGAGTTCAGGGGGAAAGGGGTGTAGAATTTGACTCTCAGTGGCGGCTAGGTAAATTTCGGACAAAGGGGCCGAAATGCCTAGTCCCATTGGTAAGTCAAATATTTGTTGGAAATTTTTTTTGTTAAATCTTGCTTCTAATAGAAGGGTGGTGAGCTAAAGAATATGGTATATATATATTATTTTTTTGGTAGTTGTTGGCGCATAGGCTTCTGTGGCCATAATGCACCTCCCAAGGTTTTTGCAGTACTTTGATCCAAGCCCGAGGCGGGAATCGAACCCGCGACCTTTGGAGTTGCCAGGCAAGCACTTTACCCACCCGGCTAGCCCGGTCGGCAATATGGTTTATAGGAAGGGAGGTACGTTTTGTTAAGGTATCGTCTGTTTCTAAAAACTTGCGTAAGGCTTGTAAAGTAAATGGACATTAGTGTAGAGAGAAGTGGCGTCATAGGAAGCTAAGATGTCTGTATCTGATATTGTAATATTATTGACTTTTTGAAAAGCTTGATTGGTGTTATTGATCTTGAATGTGGAAAATGTAGTAAGAGGTGTTATAATTTTGACCAGAAAAGAGGTTAAATTAGCGAAAGCTGATTTGCTGCTGTATGAAACAATTGGTTTTAAAGGATGGTCGGTTTTGTGTAACTTAATGATCCCAAACATGTGGGGGAGGATGTTATTGCGGATTCCAATTTGCTGTAGTGTGGAAAGGTTGATTTCCTTATTTTGCCTGAGCTTCCTGAGAATTATGTCCAGTTTTTATGATGTTATGGTTATTTTCATTTATGTATGTATTTGGATCTGCTAAGATGGATTCTAATTTTTCGTTGTAGGTATCTTTATCTATTATAACAATCGCGTCTCCTTTATCAGCTTTTTGAATAATAACGTTAGAAGTTTTACTGAGTTTGTGTAAATCCATAAGCTGTTGTAAAGCCTCACTGGGCAGTGAGGCTTTACATCCCAAACCCACTGAGATGTTTTAAATGTCAGAAATGCGGCCATTCACAAACAGCTTGTCGTGGTAATCCTGTCTGCGCTCGATGTGGTACAAAAGACCATGAGAGCAAGTAATGTTCAGCTTCCAAACCAATTTGGCTAATTTGCATAAATTGCCAAGGAGAGCACCCTGCCTATTCTAGAGCATGGCCCCGGGTGCCAACCGAATTCGAGGTCAAGCGTTCAAAGTGCGAATATATAGCGATCTTTCCCAGTGATAAAAGTTCATTTTAAGTTATATCGTTTTTTACTGGAAGTTCATTTATAATTCAGTTCTATACTTGAAAAATCACAAGTAAGAACAAAGAAGGAAACTCACCTTTCTTTTTCATCGTGGCTTTATGTAATTTCTCAGATAAAGTTCACCCTGTTATAGAAGAAATACGAAACATATTACTAAAAATTGAAGAACGCCATCAACAGGTCATCTTCTGTTGGATTCCAGCACATTCTGGTATTTTGGGCAATGAACTGGCTGACAAAGCCGCAAAAAATCCAACTAGCTTAGACTTAACTAATATCCCTGTTCCGCCATCAGACTTTGCAGTAGCTATTCAAGCTGCATGCTTGTCAGAATGGACAACAATCTGGCACTCTCAAACAAATAATAAATTCTTTCAATTTAAACACGATCCAAAAAATTGGTGCTCCAGTATCCGTACATCAAGACGAGAAGAAGTAGTCGTATCAAGGGCAAGAATAGGACATACCCATCTAACCCATCTTTATTTACTTAGAGGAGACGATCCACCACAGTGTCCACATTGCTATATAAATCTGACTGTTAAACACATACTCATTGACTGCCCCTACTATAGACAAGACAGAGCATCAACCCTGCTATCACTGGTAAATCTTAATAAACCAATAACTTTAGAGAATCTCATTGGTGACAAGGCAAATATTTTCGAATTTTTCAACTTTCTGAAGCAGATTGGACTTTTTAATCTTTTCTGATTTTAAAAAAATCTTTTGATTTCCCTATATAAAAATTGAATAGGCGCATTATAGCCACAGTAGCTTATGCGCCATTAAACGCCCATAACAACAACAACAACTTTCTTTTTCATTATATATATTACTCTATTTTACTAATCAACTAACTTATCTAACCGCTTGGCCTCTTTGCGGCACTGCTCCTGCCTCCCCGTGGCGGGGCCGGAAACTTGGGAGGGAAAGTCAACCTCCCAGGGCAAAAAGGAGCCTAACATGGACTACGACAATTACCCAGAGCTTGAGCAGCCTAGGCGCTCATCTAGTACCATCAAAAATGCTGATCATGAAATTTCTCACGATGTCACAAAGTCTAAACGACTGCGTACAGACACAGACCAACAGGAATGCCCATCATTCCTTATCTTACATAGTCTGTCGGACAAATCTATGAGCACTCTCTCACCATTTCTTATACAAAAATGTTTGGAAAATGTGGCGGGCTCTCCCAAAATGGTGAGAAGACTATGATCTGGAGACCTCTTGGTAGAAACAGTGAGTCGTGCACATTCTGAGAGACTGTTGAAACTAACAATATTTGGCGGACTACCCATTCAAGTTACCCCTCATGCAACACTAAATACTTCCAAGGGAGTAATTGCAGAGTGGGATCTGATAAATGTAACAGAAGATGAACTGGCCCAAGAACTCAAACATCAGAAAGTGATACAAGCCAAACGCATCATGATCAGGAAAGATGGAGAACTTGTTCCCACCCGCAACATCATCCTGACATTCGGAACACCTATCTTGCCATCCAGTGTCAAAGCCGGCTATCTCAACTGCCGAGTACGACCCTTTATCCTGAATCCTATAAGATGCTACAAGTGCCAAAAATTTGGTCACGCACAAATGGCTTGTCGAGGAGATCCAGTCTGCCCAAACTGTGGATCGAAAGAACATTCACACACAGACTGTGACGCCAAAACACCACACTGTCTTAACTGCAAAGGCGTGCATCCAGCCTACTCCAAGTCATGCGATCTATGGAAAACTGAAAAAAAAATCCAAAAGTACAGGGTAGAACGAAAAGTCACATACCAAGAGGCAAGAAAGCAAATTATGCTTAACGCACCTAAGAACACATATGCAGCAGCAATGCAAAAATACCAAACAACAGCAACGCAAACTGAAGTATCAGTTCCCCCAACCATGTCGATTGCAGATTGGGCCCGATCTATACTGTCACCATCAATGAAACAGACTCCAAAAGAGCAAAAGGTAGTAGACAGAGCCAACAACACCCCTGTTACAGTCCCACCAGCAACCCCACATAGACCATCAGATATTTCAAAGTCAAAAACCGACTCAGTTACAGATAGGAAGACAAGCAATATCACTTCAGCAAATATGGACACTGATAACAATACTGACCCAAATGAACCTATCCTAGATCTTCATGCAGAAGATGTCATGGATATCGGACGCCCAACCTTTCCAAGAAAAGAGAAAATAAAACTCGATCGCCACAAACAGCCTGGGAATAAAAAAGACTCAGAATCTACCTCAAGTAACAGAACCAAATAATGCACCAAATCATACAGTGGAACTGTAGAGGAATTCGCAGTAACATTGATGATATCCACGAGTTAATTAATCGTTACCATCCCGTAGGCATCTGCCTACAAGAGACAAATTTAACACAGCATGTATCACTCTCAATTAAGAATTATGCACTCTTTAGAAAAGACAGAACTACTACAAATAATGTTCACGGAGGGGTAGCCATATTCATAGACTCACGAGTACCTTGCAGATTAATTCCTTTACAAACCTCCATCGAAGCTGTTGCAACACGTATTGTCATTGGTATTACTTTGACAATTGTTTCTATCTACCTATCACCCAATCACTCCTATACCATCCATGAACTGGAAGATCTTATTCAGCAGTTGCCAACCCCTATCTGTTTATTGGGTGACTTCAATGGACACCATCCATTGTGGGGTTCTCCCAATGCAGATGGACGAGGACAACTTATCGAACAGCTTGCTGACAGACAAAATCTGACCATACTAAATACTGGCTTGCCAACTTACATCCATCTCTCTACGGGTAGAACTTCTGCAATAGACCTTTCGATATGCTCTCCGATCCTCTTCCCTAGTATTGAGTGGACGGCCCTCGACAACCCGCTAAATAGTTATCACTTTCCGCTAATATGTAAGATTCAAACAGGACATTCCATAATTTCCCAAAACTACGTAAAATGGAAATTCCACAGAGCAGATTGGGCAAAATTCACTTCCCGAGTGTCCTTTGATGAACAGATAATCGAAACCTGTCCTATTGACAGAGCTACTGATCACATCACAAGACAAATACTGGCTGCTGCATGCACTGCGATTCCACAATCACAGTCAACAACCCATAGAACCATAAACTATTGGTGGAACGAAGAGTGCAAAGGTGCAAAAAAAGAAAAAAACCGAGCATGGAATCTGTTTCGAAAATATCCGACCACCGCCAATCTTATAAACTACAAGAGACTCAGAGCCAAGGCCCGTCACATTAGGAGGAAAGCTAAAAGAGAATCTTGGATTCGATTTGCGAGCTCGATTAATAAAAATACTGATTCAAGAATAATATGGCGGAAAATAAAACAACTAAGTGGCAAAGTTCCCCGATTATCCTCCCCAATTCTCAACTGGAATGGACAGGATCTTTCTTCTCCTACAGATATAGCGAATGCCCTAGGGACTGTTTTTTCACAGTTATCTGCCTCAACAGCATATGATCTATCATTCCAGAAGATCAAAGTATTAGCTGAAAAGTCCAAACTGAACTTCAGACCTATGAGTAAATGTACTTTACCTTATAATCAGCCGCTTACAATGCTTGAACTTCAAGAAGCCATATCTAGCTCAAAACACAGTGCTGCAGGCCCCGACGGAATATACTACATAATGCTCCAACACTTAAATAAAGAATCGGTCTCTTCACTGCTCACTTTTTTCAATCGCATCTTTCTTGAACATTGTTTCCCCAGTTCCTGGCATCACTCCTATATAATAGCAATTCCGAAACCAGGAAAAGATTATTCCATTCCTGAAAACTATAGACCTATCTCTCTCACCAGCTGCTTAAGCAAAACTCTGGAAAAAATAATTCACCGTCGACTTACTTGGTTTCTCGACTCTAAAAATATAATTTCTGACAATCAATTTGGATTCAGGAAAAATCGATCAGCCCTGGATCTCATGGTCAAAGCGGAAACAAACATCAGGAATGCATTCATTCGAAATGAACATCTCGTCATGGTATGCCTTGATGTAGAAAAAGCCTTCGACACCACATGGCGTTTTGGTATCCTAAGAGATCTGCATTCCCTTGACCTGAGAGGCCACTTACCGTACTTCATGTTGAATTTCCTTCAGCACAGATCTTTTCAAGTCCGATACCGACAAGTTCTCTCTCAAACATATATACAAGAAGAAGGGGTCCCACAAGGCTCTGTGCTCAGCGCCACCTTATTCGCAATAAGAATAAACAATATGACTAAATATATGCCCAGCACTGTGAATTCATACCTCTATGCCGATGATCTCACTTTTTCTTGCAGTTCTCAAAACATGACCTTCATTGAGCGACAGCTCCAAATTTCAATTAATAATATTCAGTTATGGATGGCACAGAATGGGTATCGACTCTCTTGTTCAAAATCTAAAGTAGTTCACTTTTGTAACAAAAGGAAGATGCATCCAAATCCAGAAGTACACTTAACAAATCAGCCTATCTCAGTTGTGAGCAGCATTCGTCTGCTCGGTCTGACTTTTGATAGTAAGTTGAACTTCATAGAGCACGTTAAACATCTAAAGACGTCTTTCCAGAAAAAAATGAACATACTCAGAGTCATTTCTTCTACATCATGGGATGCAGATCGGTACACGTTACTGCATTTGTATAGAGCCCTAATCAGATCTCGCCTTGATTACGGTGCCCCGGTGTATGATTCTGCTAGGGAAAGCGTGCTAGCGCGACTTGCACCAATTCAACACTCTGCCCTGAGGATTTCTATAGGCGCTTATTGAACTTCACCAGTTCAAAGTCTTTATATTGATGCTCATAAACTTCCTCTAACCCTCAGGAGAAAGATGTTAATTCTTAACTATACAACTAAAATCCAAAGTCTACCTACCCATCCCATTAGGCCAATACTTAACGACCTACAGTTCACAACATTCTATAGAAATAAACCTAGAGCAATTCAGCCTTTTGCTCTCAGAGCTCAAGTATTATCAGAAACTTGGAATATAGATCCCGATAAAGTTCTTCAAGATTTAAGCAGTACGGATCCCCCATGGAGGTCTATTAAACCACTCTGTGACAATTATTTTCTAAACTGGGGAAAACACTCTCTTGCAAATGTTAATATACAACAACTCCATATAGCCCATACACAAAATTATCTGCATTTTTCAAAAATATATACTGACGGATCAAAATCTGAGAGTGGAGTGGGTGCTTCAGCCGTTTTCCCTCATAAAACCTTCTCCGTATCACTTCCCAATGAATGCAGCAGCTATACAGCTGAATTATACGCCATCAAACTTGCAGTGGAAAATATCCTCCATCTGGCCATCCATAAAAGCATGATATATACGGACTCCCAGAGTGCGATTTTAGCTTTACAGAACAATTCTTCTAAAACACATCCTTTAATAAGGCTCATAAAATCCAAACTGATGCATCTTCAAGAACTCCAACGAGTGGCCATTTTCTGTTGGATCCCAGGCCATGCTGGGATACAAGGAAACGAACGTGCAGACTATGCCGCTAAACATCCATCCGACAGAGAATTATCACAGCATTACGTCCCATATCTTGACTACAAAAGTAACATTCGAAGAATGTGTAAAGAACAATGGAGAATTCAATGGCAAGCCCAAACGCACAATAAACTCCGCCAAATAAAACCTGAACCGCAACCGTGGACCTCTAGTTTCCGTATAAACAGGAGGGAGGAAGTAATTTTAACTAGAGCGCGAATTGGCCATAGTCATCTTACCCACCTTTATCTCCTCACAGGTAATGATCCTCCACAATGCACACAGTGCAACTGTCCACTCACGATAAAGCATATTCTTATTGAGTGTACTTTATACACCACTGCCCGCCAAGTCTCTTTTAGCTTTCTGCCAAACCTTAAAGAACCTTTGACACTCTGCCACATCATAGGTAACGATGCTAATCTACTGGAGTTCTTTCACTTCACAAAAAAGATCGAATTATACAATCGTTTTTGAGTAATGCCATCACAATCACCATGCATATTTAACTTTCATAACGGGGATAGGTGCAATATGGTCTAAGCAGCCCTTGCACCAAAAAACAACAACAGCAACAACTGTCTAGTATTCAGCAGAAGATTCACTTCCTCCGTGGACGTAAATATGATATCCGCTTCTGCTGGATTCCCAGCCACATTGGGATTAGGGGTAATGATTTGGCTGACACCGCAGCCAAATCAGCAACTCCCAATAATAACCGCTGCCTGTCAGTCCCCTATACAGACTACAGGCAAATAATACACAAGAAGATACACTCCCAATGGCAGGATTCGTGGAATAGACAGACTGGGAATAAGCTATATCGTATAAAGCCTGTAACTGAACCGTGGCAGTCTAGTTTGCGCAGGAATTGTAAGGAGGAAGTTGTTCTTGCCCGGACCCGCATAGGACATAGTCATTTGACTCATTCGTTTTTGCTGAGGGCTGATGACCCTCCTATGTGTGAGTCCTGTGGCACCATTTTACTAATTCGACACATTTTAATTGACTGTCCAGATTTTAGCAGCACCCGTTTTACCGCTTTTAACCATCTGACTGAGCCGTATACACTCAGTCAGATTTTATTCGACAATGACCATGTGTCTGCTATTTTTAGCTTTTTGAAATCAATAAACCTTTTTACTGATATTTAAAAAAATCTTCCTTGCTATTGTTACTTGTTTATTGATATTTGTCTTTTACAGTTTATACTTGTTTTTATACACCGACTTAGTGACCTAATTCATTAGGCCACTGAAAGTTTTACTTTTTTATGACCAGGTTTTGGCGCATTATAGCCTTAGTTGCTAATGCGCCAAAAAAACCCAACCAACCAACCAGCAATGCTGGAACATCTATTTTGGAAATATATCCTATGCCGCAGATGCAGCACCAGCACCATGAGTAATATATATACCTCTATGTGATAACTGCTTTCTTCAGTGGAAAAAATACTCCCTATCGAATCAAAATCTTAGACAGTTACATGATGCTCATGCATTGGCCAATGCTCACAGCCGTCATGTATATTACAGACGGCTCAAAAACTGAAATGTCCGTAGGAGCTGCAGTGGTCCTTCCTACATCCACTGTCTCTGTCCAGTTACCAATTGAATGTAGTGTTTTTACAGCTGAACTGTATGCAATAAAAATGGCTTTGAATCTCCTTAACGACCTATTAAATACCCAGGTCATAATATATACAGACTCTTTAAGTGCAGTAGGTGCCTTACAAAAAAAAAAAAAAATGAAGGCAAATACCCACCGTGCCCTTCGGTGATTCTCGAGCGCAATGGATGTATAATTGCAGACCGAACTGCAGTTGTAAATACTCTAGGGGAAACATTTGCGAAAATATCTGCAACAACATCATTCCCTCCAGAGTTCTTCGCCTTGAAAGAAAAACGTGAGAAACATCCATTAAACTTCTCTTCAAAAGGGCTCGAACCATATAACAAGTCCTTTACACAAGAAGAGTTAAATGCAGCACTCTTTCATACGCATGCAAGTGCTGTCGGGCCCGATGACATCCACTACGAAATGATAAAACATCTGTCACCACATTCTAAAAATCACTTATTAATTCTATTTAACAGAATTTTTCTTGATAAACAATTTCCAGATTCCTGGCGGAAAGCAATCGTTCTTGCCTTCCCAAAACCAGGAAAGGATCCTAGATATCCAAGTAACTATCGTCCTATTGCTCTGACAAGCTGCTTGTGCAAGGTCCTGGAAAGAATGGTTAATGCCCGCCTTGTGTGGTATTTGGAAACAAATGATCTGCTTTCCAGGACTCAGTGCGGCTTCCGAAGAGACAGAACCACTTTGGATCATTTAATCCGACTTGAAACATACATTCGTGACTCTTTTATTAAATCCGAGCATCTGGTAGCAGTTTTCTTTGATATTGAAAAAGCGTACGACACAGCCTGGCGATTTGGAATATAAAAAGACCTCTACAACTTTGGTCTTAGGGGTAACCTTCCTCTCTTTATCAAAAACTTCCTTTCCAATCGTCATTTTCAAGTGCGTTTAGGATCTACTCTCTCGAGAGAGTTCTGTCAGGAAGAGGGAGTCCCACAAGGGTCCGTTCTAAGTGTCACGCTTTTTACAATCAAAATAAACTCTATCACGGAACAACTTCCGCCCACAATAAACAATGCCCTCTATGTTGACGACTTTACTATATTTTGTCACTCATGCAATATGAGGGTCATTGAAAGGCAACTGCAGAAAGCCATTGATCACCTTACATCTTGGTCATTGGCTAATGGGTTCAGATTTTCATCACAGAAGACCGTTTGTGTACACTTCTGTCGCAAACGTAATCTTCGTCCTGAACCGGATTTAAGGCTTGGGCAAAACAACATCCCAATCGTAGCAGAAGTCAAATTCCTTGGACTTATCTTCGACAAAAAGTTGACATTTGTTCAACATATTCGTCAGCTTAGGACAAGGTGTGTTAAAGGGCTTAACATCCTTCGTGCCCTTTCGTCAACTTCATGGGGCGCAGATCGCTCTACTCTTCTTCGTCTCTATCGAGCCCTTGTCCGTTCTAAACTCGATTATGGGTCCCAGGTATATGGATCTGCTAGAGATAGTGTACTTCGGTGGTTAGATCCAGTTCACCATCAGGCCATTCGGATAGCCACAGGAGCATTTCGCACATCTCCCGTCCAAAGCCTTTACGTCGAAGCAAATGAACCATCCCTATCTTTTCGACGTAAGCAGTTGTCTTTACATTACACCTTTAAATTGAAAGCCCTGCCTGATCATCCCACATGGGCATCAGTTTTTGAGCCACGTTGGGAAAATCTCTATAACACCCGTCGGACTGCCAACAGACCTTTTGGTATTCGGATGCAAGGGCTATTAAATGAACTAAACATGACGGTAAACAATGTTGCCCAGTCACCAAGGCAACTCCTTCCACCCTGGTATGCACATTTGCCAATGTGTGACTTCTCTCTCAAGATCATGGAGAAGGCTAATACACCGGCGGCCGTCTATCTGCAACTCTTCGCATCACATAGAGAGCAGTATTCTGACTTTCTGCCAGTCTATACAGATGGCTCAAAGTCAGAATCTTATGTGGGATCTGCTGTTGTATTTCCTCAGAAGATATTATCATTCAAGATCCCACAAGAAGCTAGCATTTATACTGCAGAGCTGCATGGAATTGAAATAGCCCTTGAGTTCATTATAAATAGCGATTACCAAAGGTACATGATTTACTGTGATTCATTGAGCGTGTTACAGGCTCTAGTATCGATGAGGTACAACTCTCATCCGGTCCTGTCCCGGATCCGGCAGATGCTTTGTTCTGCCTTTGAAACAGAATTTGACATTCGCTTCTGCTGGATCCCAAGCCACATTGGGATCCGGGGAAACGAATTAGCTGATACCGCTGCCAAATCAGCCATTTCCCTGGATAGTCATTGCCTGTGAGTCCCCTATACAGACTACAGGCAAATAATACGATGTAAATTATATTCCCAATGGCAAGACTCTTGGCACGGACAGACCTCGAATAAACTACAGCGTATTAAGCCTGTAATCATGCAATGGCAGTCCAGTGTACGCAGGGTCCGAAGAGAGGAAGTTGTTCTTGCTCGGCTCCGCATAGGTCATAGCCATCTAACACACTCCTTTTTGCTGAGGGCGGATGGCCCACCTATGTGTGAGACTTGTAACGTTATTTTAACTGTTTCTCACGTTTTTATTGAATGTCCTGTTTTTAGACAATCTTTTTCTAGAACTTTTAGTAATCTGGCTGAACCCTTTACACTCGGTCAGATTTTAGGTGACAGAGACAACATGTCTGACGTTTTTAATTTTTTACACTCGATTAATTTATACACAAAGATTTAAGTTTATATTTTTTTACCTTTTCGACACGGTAGCCTGTTCTAAAGCTGACCAATATTTTTGTGTTAGTTTTATTTTTGATTTGGCGCATTATGGCCACAGCTGCCAATGCGCCATTGAAAACCAAACCAAACCAGACCAAAGCCTTACAAAATAAACTACTACATGCCCATCCACTTCTCACACAAATCAGATCACTTTTATGTAACCTTGACGAAAAGAAGCTGACTGTAAAATTCTGCTGGATACCCAGCCACGTCGGAATTCCAGGAAATGAGCGTACAGATGAAGCTGCAAAACGCCCTGCTTGTTTTGACTCCATCTCAGTTCCTCACTCTGATTTCAAACCAATCGTACAACGGATATGTACTGAGATGTGGTCTGAAATGTGGCATACCCAGACAGGAAACAAACTTCTTGAGATAAAACAGAATCCACAGTTGTGGAGATCCAGTTTCAGACTAAACAGGCATGAAGAGGTCGTGCTTGCAAGAGCACGAATTGGCCATACACATCTAACGCACCTCTTTTTACTGCTAGGAAAAGATCCTCCACTTTGCTTACACTGTAACTGCCTACTTATCGTTAAGCACATCCTAATTGAGTGTCATATTATCATTCAGTTAGAATTGCATGTTTCAAATCACAGCTAAATTTACAAAAACCTCTACAACTGTCCCAAATACTTGGAGATGATAGCAATTTCTCAGAACTTTTTACTTACCTGAAAACGATTAACGTCTACAGTCACTTTTAGACCTATTTCCTATAACGTATACAGTCACTGCTAAACCAAAGTAAGAGGCGCAATTTGGCCATCGTAGCCCTTGCGCCATTAAACCCCACTCCGACAACAACAACAACCAACAGCAATTGCCAACCCCTCTAGGGAAGTCATTTGCCAGAGTGCTGCCAAAACATCATACACCCCTGAGTTCCTGCCCCTTAAAAAAAAACTGAAAGGCTGCCTTTGTTTTATGTAAAAAGATTTTTATGTTTAAACCAGCTTTTCTTTAAGTAACAAAACACCTAAACAAAGAAAAAAACTTGCTTTTTCTAGAAGAAAATATGTTCATGTCTAAAAGAGTTCTACTGAGTTATTATTGGCAAACCTCGCAAAAAATCCTTCGTATACATAAAGTCTGCAAGAGTTCCATTCACAGATGAAAACAATAGTTTTTTTCTGGCTGACGAAAGCGACACCTGGCGACTGTTATTATTAAAGTTTCAGATCCCACGAAAGCGCCACAAGACGACACTGAAATATCATTCTTTTGCCTGAAAATGCTTTTCATTTAGACGTAGTTAACGTCCCATTTTGTGAGCATTCCTGGACTTCCCTTGGTGTAAGCGAAATTCAATAGATGGCAACAAGCACCTTCGGTTCATTAAAGACGAAACATTAAACTCGCTGTCATTAAATCAATCACGATTTCAGCGCTTTCTGCTCGCGTCACAAGTACAGTGATTGTCGGATGATATACACGCTGTTCGGATAGGGGTAGAGCCACTGATGACTAAGGAAACTATCCAGCGCTATCCGAAGACGATCTCCGGAGGCGACTCGTCCCCGTCACACAATCTTCCAGAAAGTGAAGCCTAAAGGGCACAACAATATCCTTCTATTCACTGTGAGCGAGTGGGTACAGGCGAAGCCTAGTCAGACGCGACGAAGCAACGGATAAGGATGTTTACAGAAGGGAAGGACTGTAAATGTCAAAAGCATACAAGAGCCAGTGAATGCCAATGAGACAATTCATTGAAGCAGGAACCTTTAAAATAGCGCGAGCGTATAGCTTGCGGGCTTTAAACCATCTCTGTGTTGTCAACATTAGGGAGAGGATGAGGAGTACGGGGGGTTGTGAGGGGGAGGGTGGGTGGGAGGTCTTCCAAAACGGATGAGCCGTATATGAGAAGTCAAAGTACGAGAATGGAACGTGATTAAGATTTTTAAGAGGTATCGGTAAAGTTTTTGTTGCTTCTTGTCAGCGGTAATGACAAGGTAAGACTTTGCCACTTATCATATAAAGCGATCGGGTGAATGCGAGGGCCGTGTGCCACCTACAACGCATAGATGCGCTGGTCAAAGTTGAACAAATTACGTGGATAAACTAACAAAGGAAACTGTCCCCCAACTAAATGAATATGCAATCGAGTTATTTGGAACTGGCTCCCATTCGCAATGGCCTTATCTTTCAATCAAAGGGGCAAGCGAGACATGCAGCGAAACTGGTTTACAAGCGTATTTTTGTTAAAAGACCTGTCAAGACATCAATAAACAGATGTCTTGACGGCCTACAAGTCTAGTTATTTGTCGCATCTCGTGTTTTTCCCTCAGTAATCCAGTCATTAAATATCTTTAACAAGCTTGCCAGTGATGGAGCTGCAATAATCGGTTGCGACTCTTCGAGAAATTCAACAGAAAAAGGCATTTCTCGAGAAATATTAGGAAGCGTAAGTGATGATGGACCGCTGTGTGTAAACCTCTCTAGCGTACATGATGGCACGATAAAATATTCCCCTCCCTAAAAGTCGATCCGTCATTTTATAGTGACAGGGAGTGGCAACAGGGTGAATAATGATTGCTGTCTGCGAGACCATCACGGGTACTCCGATGCGAAGAACTACTGGCCTTCAGAATCATGGATAAGTGAGCAGTGCTACCAAGAGATGAAAACTCTCTCTTCCCCTTTTCCCTGATATTTATCCTCTAGTGGCTGAATAATCGACCAGCCAGTCACACGATGCAATGGTAGTGAGAAGATTTATTATTTATTACTACATTTATTGCTTCTTATAAATTCCAAGCCAAGACGTATAGAAAGTCGACACGTTTAAGTGTAAGAAAGTTATAGAAATTGTCGCACACCGTGAATAGATTGATGCGTCATTTCAGTGGAAGTTACGTGTCAAACGTTGCGTACCTACCAGATCAAAGGCAGCCCAACGACTCGCGATAGTTTCGTATTTATGTGTGTGTTTTTGCTGGGGCCGGCAGTTTTACTCGAGTGGAAACGCTTTCCGCCACCTGTGTATACGCTATTTCACAACACGAAGCAGATTCAAGAAATGCAGCTCTCAAAGCGAGCTTTTAACTAGAAGGAGCAGCCTGTATTATATGAATAGTGTACATTAATGTAAATCGACATCAATGTTGATTTATGTGTCGATTGTTGAATGATAGATCCATTATTAAGTAATCTAACAATCCAAAATATTACATGAAGGAACTCGCGGTCTCATTTGATGATATCATCATCACACACATATTCAGGGTTTCAGCCTTTCAGTTTTATTGCTTGAAGAAATACGTAATATGCAGGTTATTACGAATTTTGGATCTCTGTAGCTATTTGGTCATTTAATATGTTCCTTTTGACATATCAAACAGCACCTGGCTGACGCGAGACCGATGCATATACTGTGTATGCGCCCTTCTTAAGGTTAACAATTTCTGAACACTGAATTCAGCGCTAGTTTTTTCCCCTAAACGCTTGGTTTTGTTCATCGTCAACTGAACACTTCAGGGGGCGCTGGTTAAAGCCGTATACTTTTACACAGTTTTATTTGTTCTTTGCTTGTGTTGTGGTTAGCTTATGTACTTGATAATGACAAACTTTTGGTAAAATTCGTCCCACTTTACAGCCAAAAGTAAGTGTTCGTTTTTAGCTATGAATTCCAGGCTTTTCATTTTCAAACAATATTTATTTATTGATATTTAAGGAGTTTCGAAAATTACGGTACATGGAATGCACTCTCTCAAAAATAAGGTTGTTTTCATAATTATTTATTATGACATTACCAGAATCTGCAAAGACGAACAAATAAAATAAAGTGGCAATAAAATGCACGTAATATTTCGTTGAATTATTACAAAAGTTCTAAATTTTATTAAATAAATTTTATCTTTGAAATTTTTATAATAAATTTCGGAATCGATGTTAGTAGTTATCAACCTTTTTCGTTCTGCGATAACCTGCCCCTCCCTCCCCCTAGAACCACAATTCCTACGATCCCCCTAATCATCCGTTATGTTTGAAAGGGCCTCAATAAATTTTTCTTTTCTCCTACCAGAATTAAAACCGAAACTTTCGAAACACACTGCCTGAATAAAAGGATATTCTTATTTAAATAATTATAGCCAGATTTAAGTGACTTTCCATTATCCTTTAAACCCAGTAATAATTCTACAAATCCACTATTCAGTCCACTATATAAGTGATGGAGCGTCATGGGGTATTCTTATAGCGAGCTAAGAGGGGTCGAAGAATGAAAATAGAAAATTTAATAGTTATTTATATCTGTGATGATATGAGTGATAATGTTCTGGAGAGTCTCGACCAATCTGCTGCTCCCTCTGGCTATGCCCATGAATTTTCAGGGATTATTTGCGACTGAATATTAATCAACAAAAAACTAACTGAAAAATAATTCAGATTGTAGTAACTAAATCTAATAAACTAAGTATTTGTTTCAATAGAGGCCAAGAGCGTAATCAAGTATCAGCATAATTTTTTTTTCTTCTCCTCTTCTCTATTGTATGAAGTTTAGGATACATTTCTAGATAAATGCAAAAAGCCTGTTGTACAGTTAACATTCACGTAAGGTAGTGGTCGGAAGTTTAAGAGTTTGTTGTAGATGGCGTAGGTGTATTTGCCAGCGGTCGGACAGTTGAAGAAGAAGCAGGAGATGGAGCAGCCAACAATTCTCTTCTTTTTGTGAATACTTCTAGTGCAAATCTCCTAGCGCTGCTGGCTTTCCAACAGACTGTGAACAGATGCAGATCTTTCCAATTAAGTTTGGACTTCGTCTGAAATTTAATTATATGTATATTTTATTTTTTATGTAATTTGATTATTTTTCAATTTGTTCATATCGATCTTTTTTGGTAATGGCAGGTATTTTCCCTCCCTGTACTTGGGCAAACAGGAGAGGGAGTATATAAGAGTACTGCTAAATTACGTGTAACTAACCGCGGGGTTGCCATTGGTTGGCTGGGACCGCTTTAAGTAATAAATATCAATCAATATCAAATCTTTGAAATGGCTGAAAGGATTCTTCATTTTCCTCAGCAAAATTATTATGATAAGATTTTATTGTTGATCTTTGGTCATTGTAGTTGGAGCAATGATAAATCAGATGAGCCCGAGTTTCCTCGGACCCGCAGGAGCAAAGCTATGAATTGACAAGGCCGAATTGAAATAATTTTGAATTTAGGGATCCGTGACCAGTGATTAAGTATGAAGAGTACAGACTAGGGCTGGACCATTTCTTAACATGTCTTCCTGTGGCAAAGGTAACATCTGATATAAAGTTTCGTGTCATATGCCCTGTTTGGCTGGTATCGCATCTGGTTTGCCAGATGTTTATCAAATTTTTCCATATTCTGAGTTTTTCTTGCTTCACATCTGCATCTATATTACAAGTTATGCCAAGAATTTCAGTGGGAATTCTCTGTTTAATTCGGTAGCAGAGACCTTTGTACACGAGGTGAAGGTCCATTGGAAGCACACCTCCTAAGACCTGCAGTGCAGCAGAGGATACTGTCCTGCAAGCGCGAAGCATGGAAAGGAGCATAGATCTTTGAAGTGTGATTAGTTTACCTTTAAATTTGATGTTTATTGCCTTGTGAAACCACGCTGTTGAGGCGTACGTGGCCATTGGGACAAAAACAGCCTTGTAATATAGGGAAAGAGTTTTCCTATTTAATCCCCATTCAGTCTTGATAATTCTGATTAGAGCGTTGGTATACTTTTTGATCTTTGAAGTTAGATAGTTGACGTGGGCCACAAAATTTAATCGGTCATCCACAATAACTTCGATATATTTGAGCTGTGGAACCATTGAGATGGAACGGCCATTAATTTTAATGAGCCGAGGTCTAGCGTAACCAAATTTTTCCCTGAAAGTCATTATCTTGGTCTTTGAAAGAGATATACTCAGTTTATTAGTGGTTGCCCAAGCAAGGAGATCAGAGAGGATCGTGTTGGCGAGAGATTCAAGATCCAAGCGAGATTTGCCTGCAAAGATGAGTCAAGTCGTCGGCATATGCTATTGCGTGTGTTTTATCAAAACTGCGAAGTAACCAACTGTCTAGGACTATATTACAGATGATGGGTCCCATGACAGAACCTTGTGGACACCCTCTGGAAACTTTTCTTGTTAGAGACTGCTGTTTTGAAATGACTCTGATATATCTGTCTTGAAAGTAGCTTCTAATTAAGTGGAACAGTTGTCGGGAGCATGATGATCGATCAACTCGCATAGTTTCCAAAGGTTCTCCATCACAGTATAATGGCATAGTGTTTGGGTAAGGCGCAACCGGTGGTCCCCACAACTGCGCCATCAGTATACAGAAGTTTACTCATGTATAGTATACAGAAATCCGTAAATGCCAGAAATATGTGTATTGTGTTGTATGTGTATAGTATTGTGTTTTGTTCTGGCTACTTGGCCGCGGTGAATCGGAATGTCTATCACTCTCTGGCTAGTCTCTGCCTGGGTCGCCAGAGCGTCCCTGGTAGGAGGCCAAGTAAAAAAAAAAAAAAAATTAAAAGGAATTTTAAGGTAAATAGCAAAGAAGGGTGTATCAGAGAGAATCATTCAGAGAGAAGGGTGTATCATTGATCACAGAGAATAGGGTCGGTCCACTAGAGGTGGGAGGCGAATGTTGGGAAAGGTATTAGCCCCAGGGAGTCAAGTCATAGAGACAGGAGCTCCCAGGTGATCGACATTTCGCCCATATGGTTTCGCAGTTTATCTTATCCCGGAAGAGGTCAGCTGTTCATCCTAGCGATCACGCGCTAGAAGTTTATTGCCAGTTGGTTTCCAAGTTCAGTTTTCAATCATCCCACACTTCAGGTCCTAATCCATGAGGGGGTTTGCTAGTACCGAGAGATAGTGCTCCTTTGAGCTTCCAAGGAGTATTCTTCGTCTTTAGCGAGGTTCAGTTGTTGTTCCGTAGTAGAGTTTCCTGGTGTCAAAGACTGACTAGGCAAATTCTAAAAAAAGCTATGTAGTGTTGCTCCTCCATGATAAGTAAGTGTTCTCTGTTCCCCGGAAGTTCTTGGATCTTATTGATGAGTCTCAGTCAGTGGTTTTCATAGTTTGGGCAGCTGTACATTATATGGCTCAAAAATGTCGATGTCTCCGCATGTGCAAAGAGGGTTGTCCACTCCAACTGAAGTTGGCTTTTCCTTAAAAGGGTCATGACTAGTTAAAAGGAAGGTGGCTTGGTGGCCTGGTGAATACTAGGGAGGAGGCTTAAGGCAAGCGAAGTAACCGACGAGAAATTTTTTTAGTAATTAACCCCTTAGTAGTCTTCTCATGATTCTTTCCAGATTCTAAGCAGTGTTTCCGTTATTCTTTTCTATTCCTCTTTACGGTTATTAGCGAGGTCTAGTACTATGCCATACACCTCAGCTGGAATACTCTTCCGTAATATATGATAATGACCTCCAAATAGAGGGGCATAAAGCCAGCTAACACCTGCAAAACAGAAGAGTTGACTGTCCGACATGTTCTGGTAATAGTGAGAAGCAGAATCCCCGTATTGAATCCAGGTTGCGTCGATTACGGTCAAGTCTGGTACATCAGACTTGACCGTAATCGACTTCACTTACGCTTCAGTCTGGTACATCACACTGAAGCGCAAACAATAGGAATGAAAATGACTTTGTAGATAAGTAGAAGTGCTTGGCACCTTATCCCCCCCCCTCTCCATTAGTCCCCTACACAGACTACGGGCAAGTAATAAGAAATGCATTACACACCCAGTGGCAACAATTATGGCACGGACAGTCCACAAACAAGTTGTATCAAATGAAGCCTGTAATCCAAAGATGGCAATCTAGTCTGGGCAGGAGTCGTAAAGAGGAAGTTGTTCTAGCTCACCTCCGCATAGGACATAATTGTCTGACGCACACTTTTCTGCTGAGGGCTGACAATCCTCCTACGTGTGAGTACCGTGACACCATTTTAACTGAATGTCCACGTTTTAGACGTGAACGACGTATATCTTTTACCGCTTTTAACCATCTGACTGAGCCCTATACACACTCAGTTAGATACTCTCTGTCAGCTGTTTTTAACTATTTAAAACTGATAAACTTATTTACATCTTTTTAACATATACTCTTTTGTTAACATATACTTTTATTACATTTTATATATCGTTTATTCCCCTTATTGACTGCTCTTATATATATTTTTGCAGAAATCTTTTTGTGACATAGTGACCAATATTCCCGGATAACTGTAATATTTTAACCTTTGTTTCTCTACTTTTAATGTCTACTCATTCATCGTGGCTGGCGCATTACAGCCTAGGTTGCTGTTGTGCTAGTAAACCCCAAACCAAACCTTAAACCCCCAATCTGCAAGACTAATTCGGATTATCATAGCTGTAGTTCTTGAGTTTTTTTTAGCCAGGCAGACAAGATGCGGGTAGAAGATCAACTTCGTGTCCAATATGAGGCCCAGATACTTAACTTTCGGCTATAGTGGGTTTTAGCTGATCCCCCGCGAAGAGTGGGGTTCGCCCATGGAATTATTACGGGTTATTTTTCAGCCCGTATAACGTTCACATCAGCTCTTGAATACACGCTGCATAGATATAATACACCCTACCCCCCAATAAACTGAAATATTCATGCGCCTTAACAACGCCAACCAAATTCGTACAGAAATGTTTTGACAGTCAAATTACGAAAGTGCCAAAGGAAATAAGGCTGTGAGATGCCAGATATCGTGTTTAGAATTGCGTGGGTTCTCCAGTCGGTTTGCTGTTGTGTTGGACAAAAAGCCATACAACGAGTTAGTCCCCTGAGACCGACTAACCCAGCCACATTGCGAAAAAAAGCCAAAAACGCTTCGTTGAATCATTAACGAGATTTCAACTGACGCCTTTTTTTCCACACGGAGTAAAACGATGGTGATTATAACCACTGTGCTACCCGTGAGGGCTGTTTCGAATGTATATTGGTAGAAAAAGATTTTCTGTTAAAAGAAGTCATTGCGAGAATTTCCAGAGGGGGAGTGCTCCATGCAGGAGTAAGGAGGGGTCAATGCAGGCTCGAAACCCCCGTTTCCAGCCTCCCATCAAAATGTGTTCAAGACATTATATTTAGCAGCGGTTCAGAATAACTCAATTGTCAGTTGGAAAGAGGGCAAGATTAAGTTAGTTTAAGCCTCGTAGATAAAGAAAAGAATGATAGATCACGGATTTTGTGGCTTCGGGCAGATTCCAACACACCACGCGACATCTACCTGCACTTGACCAGGGTGAAGACACTTATAAAATGCCTTATTAGAAGTTGATTACTTGATAAAATAGAAAAAACTGTGCCATATGGCAATATAGGCCCGTGCATACCTTAAATTCAAAACTAGTCAACATTATTTGACATTTTTGAGTTTTGTAAGGAAGGTGACATATTCTATTTCGTTTTTAAGTGGAACTACACCTCTATAAGTCAACCACTAGCACGCGCACTGGATAACAGTAAGTCTTATCTATATGTTATGTTACAATCGTGGGGAATTGATATTTAGGTTTTGTGACATACAGCTGAGTCTTGAAGGGGGCAGGCATTATTGTTCAGAAAGTCAGGGGATGGAGGATGCCACAAAATCATTTATTCAATCGAAAAGTTTGAATTTTCGCCAAAAGCGTATTAAGAACTGTATAGCTCAAGAATTGGCCACTAAAGCATGGCCAGTTGGCTCCACTATAGCAAATTCCTGGAAGTAGCTAAATTTACCTTCTTAAATTAAGAAAAAAGAAAGAAAAACTCTTATCACCTTCAACTTAATTCAGAAATTAACTACTTTCCGCCTCATAAGCGTTGCTTATTAGAACAGAACGGAATCTGGGATTACACTGAAGCCGTCAAAATCCTTTATGCGTGTCCCTTCTTACAAAAATCACATTGCTCTCTAATTACCTCTCGCATTAAAGCCACCTCTCTGGGGTTATTAGAAGAGTAGCTGCGTGCCGCTTGTAAGACTAAGCAGGTAGCCCGGTTCGTAAGGGGAAAAGGGGGGTCGGGAGAGTTAGGTTAGGTTCCTTAATTACTTGGCAGTGCCTCGTTCTAAAACAACTGGCTGACTAACACAAAGTCACATGACAAGATGAATCGACAGTTGCACCGAGAAAAGGCTCGCTTGTGCTTTTCAAAGACCAACTTTGAAGAAATTAAGAAGGAAAATGCTCCAAATGTTTTCACTCTTATTATGATAATGCGTTGAATGTGGCCGATGAAGCCGCAGTCTACCACTAGGGGCTGAAGAGAAGAGAGAGCGAGATTTGACTCTGGTTCTCGGTAATTAGGCTGGGTAGCTACACCCTAGTGTCCCTCTGAGTTTCTTATGAGGCACGCAACCTCTCGGTTCTGCGGTATCGTGTTTTATTTGATTAACGCAGCAATAAAGGATGCCTAAATAAAGAGTGGAGCGAGCCAGTTTCTGGTCCTAATTGCTCGTGATAGTGAAATGCGGGGCCATCTTCCTCGAGATTTACACGATTGCCGCTCACTTTACTGGATGACTTCAAGGTTCATCATTTTTAATTTTCCACTTATTTTCTCCTTTAATGTGGTAGCCATACAATTTTCATTACGGGAAAGAAATTTCGGGACCCCGAAGCGAGCCCTGTGTAGAGCACCGGGTGTTCTCACTGTGTTAAGGTAGCAATTTTAGCGGCTCTGTTCCAGCGAACGTTCCATTAATAACGGCAGATGAAACGAAATGAAGGCTTAAAGGCTGCATAATTTGCTACACCGTAATAAAATGCGACTATGCAGAAAAGAAATTATCGCAGAGGGTCGAGCTCACAAAAGAAGGACTCGAGCCTTCAGAAACATTCCAGTGTTACGAACTACGTCTCTGCCTCTCTCTATGTGTAGGGGGGCGTGTCAAACACGAATCTTGAGCTTTTACGGAAATAAGCCTCCTTTTTTTACGTATTTCCTGTACATCAAAAGCTTCATAAAACCTCATTCAATGAGCAATAAAGCTTTCCGATTTTTAACAATGGAACGCTTTGCTATTTTTTTTTTTTTTTTTTTCAATGATGAATGAAACGCCACATAATCTTGAAATAAAATAATTTTAGAAAACCCCGTGTTAATGCTACTAGTGTATACTGAAACTATGGTTCCAATACCCAAACTAAACAGAAACACATAAAATAACTGTAATTTAAGTGAAGAGATTCGTTTAATTGATGAAGAAGACACATGTATCGATGAAAGACCCACATGGAAAAAAAAGCTGAATTAAAATAATAACTCAAAATAATCTCTATATAAAACTATTGTATATATTATTCTCTTTTTTTAAATTATTTAATTATTTTAAAATTACTCAATGTTATTCACTAAAAACATGATAGAGTATTAGACAGCTACAAATATCAGATGAAATGCAACTATTTATTTTTATCGTTAAAAGTTGCTCAATGTGGTTTACCATTTAGACTGATTAATACTTTCTTAATCTTCTTGTGTGTATGGTGGTTTATCCCACATTAATCCATTTTAAATGTTTGAAAAGCGTTAAATAGAATAACACTTATATTGCTGTTTCTCTTTAAAATAATATATTTTTTTAAAATTGTTTTTCGTATTCTTCTTGTAAATATTGTTTTGTTTGTTTTTTTTTTTTTTTTTTTTTTTTTTTCAGTCTAGACCTGATTATTTGCAATAACATCATCAGGTAGCAACTGTTAGCAGCTACACTGTAATTTCAGACATTGTGCGCAAACATTGCTGTCCTTAAGATGAAGAGTAGACGTTACGACTATAAACAGTAGCTGCAGTAAAATCACAGATGCGGTGTGCAAACTGCAAAACCGTTCTGCGGTCACTTACAAAGCTTTCTCTTTCTTAAATTTTTAATGTTAAGTTCCCGACCGTTACCACCAGCTGAATATCAAATATCTGTGAGCATTTTATTCGGAGTTCGTTTCATCCCTAGTTTTATACGATGGAGAAAGTATTTCTAAATAAATGCTATTTAAAATTTAGTATTTTTTGTTCAAAAGTAACCTTCGGGAATTTTATTCTGACATTTGTTTTGATTTGTTTTGAATTCATGTGCCATCTCGTTCCATTTTTGTAAAAAAAAAAAATTAATACCACAGTTTACTGCAGCCTTCTGCGATGCAATTCTTTGAACGAATATATTTGCTCATTTTACACAATTAACATTCATTTATATATATGCGATATTTTACTTAAAAACATCTCTAGGATTCTTCTTTTATTTCTTTATTTAAATGCTTTAACCATTTCCTAAAATAATGCTTAGAAAATACATTTGCGACTTGCTATAGGATCGCGATTAGTGGTATTTCCGTACACCATAAAATCTCTCATATAAACTATGACTAATATTCAAGCATCTTTCAATCTATAAATCATTAACTAAAAAATCAAACTGCTCGACTTTTGTTCGCAAAATTCAACTATAAGAACTCGTACAAAGCAATTTAGGGCATGATTATACTTTTAGATATAAACTACGTTATTTTTAAATACGAGTACAGACACTAATACCCTCGAACACGCTTTCTATTTTCGCAACACGAAAGGTACACCCCCAAAAATTATGCGTGAAGTCCACGTATTTTCGTGCAAAATGAACAACATTCAGAAAACAGATTCTGTCAGCCGGTTCCACGTATATGGAAAGAAACGTTTCGGTGTTAGACGATCTGCGTACATCCCTTTAAAGGGAAATGGTATTCGTTTCGCAAGGAAGGACAGGTTTGGTATTCTCTACAAGCGGCCCACGACTAGCAGGTCACCCGAAAATGCCGTTAGACGGTTACTAATTTAATGGACCTTTACGTGTTTGCCTCAAATCCCCCTCTTTCCCACCCCCTCCGGTCAGTGACACCGTCACCCCAACCAACTCTCCTATTCTCCAAACTAATCCCCCCCGCCGACCTCTCACGACGAAGACTGACGGGAGTGTTGACACGACAGCCGTTCCATTCGTGTCGTAGCGCCGTTAAATTATGGTATCCGCAGCTCCGTGGCGAGCCTCCGTTCAAATTTGACTGACTTTCTCAGTTTCCGCAAGAAGCAAGCCAAGCCATAATTAACAGCTACTCTCTCTCTCTCTCTCTCTGGAATCAATTCTCATTTTCTCGAGGGAAAGGCAAAAACGCAAGAGAAATTGGTTTTGCTAATGGTGAATGGTTGTTGAGTTTTTCGTAGCGATTTCGCACCGTTCAAGCACCTTCATGTAAAATAAATCGAATTTTTTTTTTCGCCCTCTTTCTCTCTGATGGTTATTTATTTCTTCCTACTTCCTCAGCAGATACAGATGCTACTCCACTGATATTTACCTAATCTGTCAGCTTACGCTCCAAATAGCGTCGTTAGTTAACCACCCTGTAAATTGGCTGTCGTTAAAGAATGCTGGAGTCTAATCAGGATATTGTTCACCGGGGTTATTGGCAAGAGTGAATAAACAGATGTTTCAAATGAACTTCGTCAGTAAAGGAACATTAGGAAGCTAGTTTGGCCTTGTTTGCATTTCAAAGAGGCTCTTTTCGAAATGTTAAATTCCGTGTAAAATAATTAAAAAAAAAAAAGAACTCCATCGATCACGGACAACTCTTTATAGAAAGCTCAAAATATTTTCTTAAGAACTCCACAGTGAAACTAAGGCTCTTTTTGTTTAGTAATTCCCCTTGCCACTGGGTTGAAAGCCTGAATTGATCCCCCTCCCCACATAATGACTTTTTTGGTTGACACCACCATTTCGATTGGCCATGGGTGCCAATCCCAAAGAGTTATTCTAGAAAGAAATTACTTTTTGTCCAGATAGAAGCCTTCGAACCAAAAATGGTTCGAACGCTTCTATCTGGCGACATGTTTATCGAAATCATTAACCACAAACACTCGCTGGTGAAACTTACTTCATATGGGGGAGCTGCAATTAAGGTATCCCCTCGTGCTACACGCAATACTGTACTTCCAAAAGTACCATTGCAGAGTGGGATTTAATGAATGTCTCTGAGGAGGAAATTATCCATGAACTACATGAGGCCCTCTCGTAGCAAAGCAGATATATAAAAAAAAATAATAAAAACACTGATGTCAGAATAACCTGGAGAAGTATTTTAAAAAAATTAAATCCTAAATTTCTCCATTAGCTACTACACTGCTTAACTGAAATGGACAGGCTCGAACCCCGGTCTAATCAAGAAGCACACGCTTCTTGATTAGACCGGGGTTCGAGCCCGTGACCACCAAAGACGGAGGATGCGGAAAGGTCAGGAAATAACCACCGCATATCCCCGGAGCAATATGGCCTTAGTTGCTAATGCTCCTAAAAACCAAATAACAAACAAACATCGCAAAATGCCTAGGAGCTGTATTTTCTGAATTGTCTGCCTGTTCATCCTATAATTCTTCACATATATAAATGCCAAGAAGAGCAGGACAAACCAGATCGGACCTTTATGTAAGGGAAAGGGGATAGTAATAAATACACCAGCTGCCGTTGCAGATGAACTCAACAGTTATTTTGCATCGATATTTACAAATGAAAAGCCTTTTGTGGCAAAGGGAAATTGTGGGAGCGAAGTTAAAAAATATGTAATTAATGATATTGAAATTTCGCAAGATTATTTAATGAAAAAACTTTCGAGCCTACAGACCAGTAAGGCTCCTAGAGTTGATGGAATATACCCTATAATCTTAAGAGAGGCGGCAAGCGAGTGCATTGAACCATTGAGGCTAATTATGCGAGCATCATTAGACTCTGGGGAGATTCCCTTGGATTGGAAAAGTGCAAATGTATCTCCCATACATAAGGGTGGCTCTAAAAGTGAAGTTGGAAATTATCGACCTGTCAGTCTGACTTCAGTAGTAGGGAAAATCATGGAGGCAATGATCAAGGGTGGAATTCAGGATCATTTGGATCGAATTGAAATTCTCAAGGATACTCAGCATGGTTTCGTAAAGGGAAAATCATGTTTAACAAATCTGGTTCGCTATTTCGAAAGGGTCACTCACGAGCTGGATTTAGGGAATAATTTCGACATTGTTTATTTAGATTTCAGCAAAGCTTTTGACTCTGTCCCACATGAGCGGTTGCTTTATAAGCTGGAACAGGTTGGAATCACTGGGAAAATCCTTAGATGGATAGAAGGATGGCTTCAGGGCAGGAGGCAGAGGGTTGTGATAAATGGCTATTCCTCAGATTGGGTTGATGTAAGAAGTGGGGTTCCCCAAGGATCAGTATTAGGACCACTGTTGTTTTTAATTTTCATAAACGACATTGATGAAGGGATAGAGGGCGTGATGTCTAAATTTGCAGATGATGTTAAAATTGGGAGAGTAGTTAATGATCACTGTCAAGCTGAGCTTCTTCAGAGAGACCTAGATAGACTTCAGGAATGGTCAGAAAAATGGCAGCTGTGCTTTAATCCAACAAAGTGTAAGGTATTACACCTGGGAAACAGTAATCCCAAAATAACTTATTCACTTGGAGTTCAACTAAAGCCAGTAATGGAGGAAAGGGACTTGGGTGTTACGATACGGTCAGACATGAAATTCTCTGAGCATTGTAAACAGGTTGCAAGGAAGGCCCATGGTGTCCTATCAATGATCTATCGAACTTTTGCAAGTAGAGATAGGGACGTGATAATCCCATTATATAAGGCTTATGTTAGACCACACTTGGAATACTGTGTTCAAGTATGGAGACCGCACCTGAAGAAAGACATCGAGCTTCTTGAAAGGGTGCAAACACGAGTAACTCGCCTGGTGAGATCGGCAAAAGGGCGTCCTTATGAAGAAAGACTTCGAATATGTGGGTTGCAGAGTTTGGAAACTAGACACTTTAGAGGAGATTTGATTGAGGTGTTTAAGGCTCTGAGAGGCATCAGTAAAATGAATGAGGACAAAATTTTCAAGATTATAAATGATGCTAGAACTAGGGGACATAAATTCAAGTTACGGGGGGAAATGTTTAGATTGGATTGCAGGAAGTTCTATTTTAGCCAGCGAGTTATAAATTACTGGAATAAGTTGCCTTCATGGGTGGTAGAGGCCGACAGTTTGGGGAAATTCAAAGGTCATCTGGATAGTACTTTCGGGTAAGGGAAGCACATAGGATGATAGGTTTAATTTCCTTTTTATTTATTTTTTATTTTATTAATTATTATTATTTAGTTATTTATTTTTTTGTTTTTATCATTGTTTTGTTCGGATTTATTTTTTTTAATTTTTTTTTTTTTTTTTTTTTGGCTGGTGCAGCATAAGCCATAGGCTTTCTTGCACCGTGCGGCCGTTACTAATACTAATAATAATCAATCATTTCAAAAGACTACAACTATCATCAGAAAGGAGAACTGAAAAATCCAAGCTAAATTTAACTAACACGCATTCTTTACTTTATTATCAACCATTTACAATTTTTGAACTGCAGCAATCGCTTTCCACATCAAAAAACAGTGCTGCTGACTCTGATTAGCTGTATTGTGTAATACGCCAACGATTTGATCAAAAATAATTATCCTCGCCGCAAAAACTTGTAAAGATAAATGGCGTGAAATCTGGCAGACAAATTGACAGCAAACTTCTCGAGATAAAACAAAAACCACAACTATGGCAGTCCAGTTTCAGAAAAAATCGACAGAAAGAGGTTAAATTAGCCAGAATGTGTACTGGCCACACACACATTTGACTCATTAATATAGCTAATCTGAAATAATGCAAACCTAAACGATATTTTCGTTTAGTAGATCCAGAAGTATAGTCGATTATATCTTAGCATAAAACCTGTATAAGTACATCTTGACCTTAGTAGCCCTTGTGCCGATAAACGCATCAACCAACACAACCTTCTGACTCTGTGAGTGGACCCAGTCCGTGCCAACGAAACATACCCCGTGCCATAACGTGCCAACTCCAGCCGCTTGAATTGTGGACATGAGACAATCTGGATGATGGATTCACGCCGCACTTACAACCTACCATCGACACAAAAAGTTAAAATCGAGACTCGTCAGACTACATGATCTTTTTCCATTATTCCACAGTCCAATAGAAACATACGAATTCATAGAGATTCCGTATAGGCATAAGACTATCGCTTCCAGAGGAAACTACCTCACTTTTTGGTAACATTAGGTTGGGTAGAGTCTCGAAATGAGACCGTACGTGCTCTCCTGGTACTGTCCCACCTTCTCGTCATGTAAACAAGTATCTTCTCTCCAGGTGACTGATGCTTCTGGGTAGCCAAGCGTCCAGAACTACACAAACACACATTAATTGCACACAAACCTACACTAAATTACATATCTGGCTCATTTACAGTGGTACTGTTCTTCACAGAGAAACCAGGCGGATTTCAACTGACGTTCTAGGAGTCACCCTTTGCAAAAACACGTGTCCACAGCTGCAGACACATAATTCGGTTGGAAATGGGTCGTTCTTTGCCTAAATTAAATATTTTTAATCGTTTGCTGGACGATGGGCCTTCTGTTCTGATGCACAATGCGCTTTAAATTCCTGGGATCTCGTTCTTGGAGTACCAACATGCCTCGTTTCTTTCTTTTAGAGCTGCATTCTCCTTTTGTCTTCCAATCACTGTATACTTTTGAGATGGTTTGCTTTCGACAAACCAGCGATTTCTTTTGTTTTCTCAATGTGGCTTCTGCTAAACGTGCTCCAACAATAAGACCTTTTGGAAAATCTGAAAGACACTTGTCTTCCACACCACCACCAGCTCGACCAAGAAGCCCAAGGAAAGAGTACATTATCATACCGTGAAACATGTGATAACTTATATTTGCATAGCGTACGTTTAACTATCCGCTGATGCTAATTGCACAAAGTTTCTAATTTTTTTTTAATTGGTGAATTTACATTCGGCTTCTTTTACTTAAAAACAAAATCACGATCTCATGATGACATTGAGTGAAAAATCATATCTGTGGGTGTGTTTTCATTTTACAGAGTACATTAGTTTAATATTAGCCAACAAACTAAATATTATGTTATCAATAATTCCATTATGAGTTTAAAAATCAATATGCAAACAGAAATACAAAGTGCTTTGAAAGCGATATTTATTTTACTTTTGAATACATATTGTCAACATTGTCGCAAGCATTTTTTAAAAAAACATGAAGACCGACATTCTTTATAAAATTATAAAACTATCAAATACAAAGAGTAACAACGGAAATGGAATCAGGCCAAATTCAAGCAGATGGGTGGTAAGATGATTGAATGTCGACAGCATCAAAGCAACAAGCAGGTTATGAAAACAATTTCTAAAATTGTGTCACGACTACCTATCCAAGGCCGTCCTAGGTCAGTGCGTCGGAGTACGACCGATATATTGTCATAGCTGCAAGACGATACAAACAATATGTTCCACCCCTACTCAATTTGAACTTAACCATGTCACAAGAAGATTTATTTCTTAAACTGTTTATACGAAGATTCAAGTTAGAGATCTCTATGCAAGATGACCAGTATTCTGCATCACTTTAATCCTAGTTGAGTAGAACATTCCACTTAATCTGGAGTCGTCAACACCTTACCTGGGATGAGATCAGATAAAGCCATGAGCTATTCACAAATGACTCATCATTCGGCCCACAATCAGAATCTCGACGGATCTGTCTCCCACCCCCTCCCAACGGAGTGAAGGAAGAAGTTTCTGTAAGGTATGTAATACCATAGGATGGAACAAAATTGTGGAGGTGGTGCGATCATTTGATAGTGAGGTGGAAGTGTTACCATTAATGGAAGCACAAAGAAGTTTTCCTGGACAATAATATACTGGCACATGGACTCTAAGGTGAACTTAAAGTTCACCTTTTGCAAAAGCTGCTGGTTCTTTATTTTAATGGATGATGACGCAACTTAGAAAATCTTCATTGAAACCGTACAGAGTTTACTGGATCGTCACTCCCATCCCACATGGCAAGCCTTGAATACTTCAAGAAAAAATCTGTGTTCCCGTTTCACCCACAAAGATATTTCCACGAACTTCAAACTGTTGAAATCAGACAATATAGATTTATAGGCTTCCATAGAAGAACGCAGGAGAGGGATCCGTGTGCTCCATTTTGCACGATACCACAAAATACCCGTTCTAATGTTAACTGTAATCTTAAACTATTCTAGCACTATATAACTTTTTATTTATTTATTTATTCACCAGTATTCGAAGCTCTCTTTTTCATTATGACCAGGATACAATATGGCCCTGGAGGCCCTTGTGCCAAAAACTCTTAATTGCAACAACAACATCATGACGAGAACATAAGGTTCTCGTCATGAGTTGTTGCAGCAATTACCCGTATTTGGCCTTTATGCTACTTAAATCTCATTTCTAACTTTTAAATTCTGTTAATTTTTTTTCCTATCAAGTCAAATTTTTTTCTTACCCGTACTTCCTTCAATTCCTCAACACACTAACAGTAGATCTCGTTATCTGCAGAGGTAGTTAAAGATGGGCACTGATTACTGCTTAGGCATTGACCATATCCTCCGAAAACATTGTATTTATCTCTTCACTCAGCTGTTCTTAATTCAAATAGGCCAAGTGTATTAGGAACAGTATTCATGATTGTAATTTTTTTTTCTCTAACTTAACTACTGTTATTAACACGCTGAGTCGCTACAGTAAAGCTCTAATGTACCTTGATATTTCAACGTGGCTGAAGCCCAAGACAATTAACAGAGACCAGAGTGGTGTGCCAGCTTTCTGGAAGTTTCTATTATAAAGATTCAGTCAGTGTTAACAAATATGACTGTATGTGCCACATATTTTTGACCGATACTTAGTCTTCCTTTAAATAAAAAGAAAAAGAAAAACACTTTGGCTCGTTTAAAGACCAAGATAACCCTCACTAGTTTGCGTTCTCCAAAACGGTATAGTTATTACTCGTATTGAGGTCTGGTTCAAATCCTGTCAAAGACTTGGAGGAATTCTTAAAGCCCTTGTCAACCGGGCCTCTAGTTAGCCAATTTCCGGTTTTCTTTCCAAAAGGGAAGTAAAGTTTTTTTTCCGGTGAGTTACTTTAGGTTTTTAACTACATATTGTGATTATTAATTATACTCAGCCAAAAAAAAGGGGTGAGTCTAAACGGTTCTGAAAAGTCGAAATTTAACAATTATTTTCCTGTGGGATGGGGGAAGAGTACTGGTCAGAAAGAACCCAGGTGCGAGAGGGTGCCTTTGAGAATATTTAAACAATTTTAACGATTCATTTCAATTAAAATTTTAAATTTCAAACAACATCGATATGCCTGATGGGTACCCTGTTTTTCGACTGAGTTCAGAACTGTATATTGCTTAAGAACCAATAGGCAGTATAATACAGAAAATTTCTGTATAATAAAGAAACTATAAGAAGTTTAGATAGTACATATTATGTGATTTTTGAATAAATAGTTATAATAAAAAAATTTAAAAGCTTCAATTACAGCAAAGCATGCTTCTAGGTGTATTTCTAATTGACTATATATACAGTACATATGAAAAAAGAACTCCCAGTGACGGCCAAATGTTCTTTTCGTAGAATACGTGGGTGTAAATGCATAACAAGAACAACCCATGCAGAATCTGTTGTAATCTTATCTAGAAATATCGGCGCAAAATTCAGCAAGTTGTTGATTGTGAGTAGCGTTGAACGCTGCAACGTCAAAGGGCTGATCTGTATTAGCAATTGACATGTGGAGATCATCGTTGGGTTTGCTACATCACGATTCATTTGTAACACCTGTGACACAATCTCCACTGGGGTCAATGGCCTATACCTTTACGATGGGCATCTTCCACGTCACCAGAGGACTTCAATTGCTGAGTGAATAAGACTATTGCTTGTCCGCATTTCATCAAGTTACATGTCAATTTTATTACGTTATTTAGAACTTGTTTTAGCTTGAGAAAGCAATGACAAGATGGAACAAGGTCGTGCCTTATAGGTATGGGAAAGATGGGTGTCATCTTAGTTACCGATGACGGTTGAGAATTCAAATCCATCTTGAAGAACAACATGAATATAAATTTGCCCTTAAAAAACTTTGCTGTAGATGAAATGTTGCTTATTTAATTAATAACTGTATCCCTCCATCAGCCTCCCTTTTTTTCCGTTTTTCGTGAAAACTGGAAAAAGGGAAGTCTGATGGAGAGATAATGAACAGAAGTAGGGAAAATATCGTTCCACTAGTACCATCAAAACGCACTCATGGCTTTAAATTCTCAAAGAAAGGAGCATTTAACCCTGGCAGGAACGACAATGACTTGGTCTTTTTTTAAAGTGCGATTCATCCAGAAAAAAAGAACTTGCACAATATACTTGTAATGCAAAGCAGAACACCATTGGATAAAGACTTATCCACCTTAAAAACACACAAATTAGAAACAAAGAAAAACTCTAATGGCTCTAGTTTCCGCAGACAACTTGTAGACACGGCCAGAAGGTGAATTAATTCATCAACAGAGGTTAGAATCGTTTCTGTCACGCAGTGATAAAATGGCATTAGCAAACACTCTGAGCTTGTTACAGCTTTGTACAACAACAGTAGCCTTTCACAGATGGCGTATTCATGGGATCATTAGTAAAAGTATAAAATCGTGATATTCTGCTTGGTATGGATACTGTGGAACTTGAAAGAATACACGAAACTCTATCTTCAAGAAGGGAATGACATCATCAAAATTAAGTCATTTCCTTCTTGTTTAATTTCTGTTTCTTCTAATGTATATAACTGTACACAATGTAATGAGCTCATTATATGTTGTGTCATTGTATGTTAAGATTTTGATCAAAATTGCATACAACACACAACAGATTGTGCATCGTAATTTTGATGGTGATGGCGCCTCAAGCGTTAATCGAAACCACTAGAGATAGAAGACGATTTCAAAGAAAAATCTTGCCATTCTGCTATTATGCAAATATAGTTGACGAGTTAAGAGTTGGGTCTTCCAACTTTTAGTGATATGATGGCTGTTATTAAATTAATAAATAATGTCCAATATTCATCTGTTTTCATTTATATATGATGTATATAATTTATTTTAACTTGTGTTTTTGCAACTGCCCTCCATATCTGTTCTCAATGCTACTGCGATGGCTACATACATTGTCCTCCAAAAAGGTATCAGGACACACTTTACCTTACTCAGTAGGCTTCCACCAGCAAACGATAGACTAGAGCAAGTTTGGTCCTCCATTCCTCCTACAGAACAGTGGCCAGTTTTGCTAGCGAAGTGGCATATGCTGGTCTGGACTTCATCCGACCAATTCCTGTAGAAGTTTTTATACTGGAGCACATTAACCACCATTGACGCTACTGATACAAAACTTTCCAATATCTGTTCCACTTTATCAAGATAAAGTCCATTCCGGATTATCCAGTATTGGAGCTATTTTTTCTCCGAGTTATGAAAACATCTATCGAGTACATCCCTCAGGATACCTCTGAAACAACTGCTTTTAAGCAGATATCTTCTTCTGAATAATACTAGAAACTGGACTATACAATTGACTTCAGCATGAGAATTGATTCAAACAGCATGCAATTTCTACTTTGAACAATGGGGAAAAACATCTTTATCCAAAGTAAACTTTCTATAGCTGCATTATATGAATCCAAATCCACACTACACTCAATTTTAAACTGATGTCTGAAAAACCCGGACCAAAATAACCAAACCGAGACCAAAGTTGAGGTAGAAGTGCAGTAGTCAAATACGATCCAACAGACCCGAAATTAATGCAGTATTTGTGCTGCTGAATTGCAAGCCAATCTACAAGTCTTAAACTAACCTTGGAAAAAATTAATTTTAACTATTATAATTCTTACAAACTCGCTCAGATTAAGTCTGTGAAAATTATGCCATAAATAATTTAAAAAAACACTCTTGAACAACGAGCGTAATTGAACTATACAAGCCATTCACGGACAGGAGGCCAGGGATTAAAAATTCTATTTATAATCCAGCACGACCACTGTATCAGAGGTGTTTACAGTTAATAATTTCGAGGGCACCTCCGTAGCCAGGTGGGAAGGAGCAGCAGTGTGTAGCACACGCTTCTTGATTAGACCAGGGTTCGAGCCTGTCACCACCAAATACGGAGGATGTGGAAAGGTCAGGGAATGACCACCGCATATCCCGGAGCAATATGGCCTTAGTTGCTAATGCTCCTAAAATCCAAATACCAAACCAAACCAGTTAATAATTTCGACAGGGAATACAATCGTTAATCATATTTAGCAGTCACGCTAGTTTGCACCATGGTCCCCTCAAACGCGCATGTTACTGCCCTTGCTATATTTCTCTCAAAACCATAAGAAATGCAAACTTCACGACATGCCCAGTTCTACAGAAAATTCTAAACGAGTTAGCTAAAATAAATTTTGATATCAGATTATGTTGGATTTCAGGAGTCATCCGAAATGAAGAAACAGATAAAAGCAGTCACAGTAATCCACATATGCAATGGAATGCCCTACACCGACTATAAACCTAGCATATGACCTAGGGATATGAAACAGTAGGGTTGAACATAAAGTATGGCAATTGAAAATCACGCTTCAAACATGATTCATAATCGATTATGGGAATAATTCGATAAATCGGTCTCAGGCCACCAATCACCTGAGACCGACTAACTGGGCCACGCTATATATTAAAAAAAAAAAAAAATTCCAACCAGTGTGGGATAGCTGGTGATTATATCCACTGTTCTACCGCTGGGTTGTACTTCAATTGCCAGCCGTCTTTGTCTTCGTATCACTCTTAAAGTTCTCATTTTATGTCTTATATGATGCGCCAACTCGTGGGAACTAGCATTTCAGAATACTGAAATAAAACCACTTCGAAGATCAAAATAGATCTCGTGATTTTTGCCTTACGTACAACGTTTTAATTTCTTTAACACGACCGTTAAAACAACACCTTACCTTATCTTATCTTATCTTTTCTCTTTGAAATAATCAAAGCTAACAGCAGGTAATTTAATGCAGTCCTTCATGAATTCCAAACCAACGAAAAACATGGCATTTAGAGTTTGCATATCTCGTTTGGGTGTATCAGGGTGGGTTGAAAATAAGTTAAGGAAATTGCGACCTGTCAAAAAATAAGAAAAGAATGCAAGAGGAGATGCTGGACATCGTAACTTTCAATGCAGACGATTTAAATCTTAAAAACAAGTTCTTGTCTGAAGGCCGAAAAGCAAGAGGTATACAACTTCCTCCAATAACTTATTTGGTTTCACTAAATGATTTGCTGTTAACTTTTTGAATATATATTTTGTTTCTTCTCTTCGTCATTTAATTATACCTAGTAGATCTGCTTTAATTATTCTTAATTCTGCTCGAAGTTTTTCTGCAGACTACTAAGATGATCGTGTCCTTTCGATGTTTATATTTGCATGATTGCACCTCAGATGAATACATCACACCCAATAGCCAAAGAAATAAAAACAAAAACTCGTCAAATTATTAATGCAAGTTTTAAGTGCATTCACCACACATTCAAAGCAATAAAAAAGCATCTTTTGAAGCTCTTGCCGTTTCGGTTTCAGTCAGGGAAATGGACGTTTTCAAATTTCTTAAGTTAAGATATTATAATAGCGTAAAAATTAGATAAATCAGCAGTGTAAAGTCGAGAGAGAACGCTCGATTTTCCATCGATTGATAGAGAACACCCTCATGGAAGCAAAATCACCAACAATTCTTTGTAAGTTTGCCTTTTATAAAGCAGATTAAGTAGTCAATAGTTTTAATTTGATCACATATATGCGTCGACATAGCTATTTAAAATATTAGCTGAGTCACACAGATGCCATGAGAAGATAATTAATATGTGAGGAACACACGACCAGAATTTATGGGACTCATTTACTCTGATTATCAAGGTGAAGTCCTCCAAGTGTGCATAGAAATGAAATCAAATCTAATTTTGATTATGTTAGGACTAAAAATCCTAAGGCAAGCAACTATAATCCATAAAATTCATAAGGACCAGACCACAACTTACTCTGCAGTTCTGTAGAGTATATGAACTAGACATTTCAGCAACATTGCTGTGGAAACTTAAACATAAAGAACTGTCCTCTGGCAGCATTTATTCCTGGCATCAGCCCATGCTGTTGTATGTGCCCTCCTGAAAAGCACAGTTGGCAGAACTGCAATCCTCAAAACACCGTGTGGAAAGACCAGATTTGGTATTCCGTTGATCATGAGCTGAATTTTTAATCGCGTTTTTAAAAAACGTGGCAATTAAATCGGTCTCAGCCAAGTTAACAGGGTTTTTCTTTCCAACAAAAAAGAAAATCGCCACAGAACATGCAATTTACAAACTAAATATACGGCGTAATGTGGGCCGTAGACCCTGATGCACCTAAAACTCTAGAACAAACCAGTCCGGTATGTACACGTTCCGAAGTTGTATTTTTCCGGATGAAAAACTTTCACAGAATGAAATTTACTGATGTAAAATTTAAAAAAATAATCCTAAGCCGCTTTTAGATTAAAAATATATCAGAACCTTAATCGTATTCTATGATGAGAGTCTACGACGAGGATTGAGTTTGGAATTGAGGCCAGTGGTGAACCAAACAGTTATTGCAAGATTAGAAGAATGTGGAGTTTTCATTACCTCTTCGCAATAAAGGACCATAAAGTGAAGGAGAATAAAAATGGTTTCATTTTTAATAATGATTGAGTTCACTCATTACATGGTTCTAAAATTGCTGCAAGAGACTGTGAAGGCGTTCAAATGGATTGAAGTTCGGGTCGGCAGTTACGTTTTGCTTCCCTTTGAGGACAATTTTCCACCTTGAGAAAAAGGAAGAAGTCCGCTTTTGCTAAATCGAGAGAGAGAGTATGGTAGATGGTGATCTGTGCAATGTCACGTTTTGTCAGAAATCTCTTCACTACTCCGGAATGGGCGGTAGGATTGTGGTGCATCAAGGACCCGCTGCGTTTCATTGGAAATTATGGCTTAACCGTGAAATCCATTTCAGTAGTCTTTGAAGCACCTGTACGTAGAAGGCAGTATTGAATCTCTCTCCCCCTCTCTCCCCTTAAGGTACAAATTCCTTGTGGTTCATGCTATGTTGAGCATAAACATGATCAGCATCGTATTTATCCTCCACTTCTGTAAAGGAACCTTTTTTTTTCTGCGTTGGTAATGATTTTGAAATCCACTGCATGATCTGACGCTCTCAAAGAAGGTAATTCTTTCGTAATTTTGGCTTTTAGTGCAGGAGGTAACAAAGGGAATCAGCGTTCATTGTAATACCATTTACCAGTCTGTGCAATAGCAGAGAGACAATAAATTGTGTGGGTGCCGAATGCGCATAACGGAAGTTATGTGAAGCCTCTTTAGGCGAACATTTATCACTTGACCGTGGATCCCGTATTGACCGTATGAATGCCTCAGGTGACGAATCTACATGAATGGGAGCCTCGGCTATATGAGACGTTCCGTTACCAAATCTAGTTTCGGAAGTGCTGTGGCATCGCATGATATTTAAAACCATTTTACCTCGATAGAACCGGAATCACTTTGTTCTTGCGAGAGCCACGACAGCTGTTACAGGCCCACATTTGACTTAGATCCTCATTTGGAAATGCTGTTTGAAGCAGAGCATGATCTCGAGCTGCTACAATCTTCACATCGTTCTTGAACCAAACACACGGAACAGACTGAACCGAAATCATTATCCACGAATGTACGTTTAAACTGTGAGTGGATGCTTTTGTGTTTCTTAAAATCCTGTTGCTGCTCCTGCTGTGCATTACGCCTGCTAGGGGTTGAACGATTTGATAGTCTTCTGGCAGTCGGTTTTGGCTTCTTCTCTTTCCGTTTACAACTGGGCTTCGAGGACTCTTCATCGTTTTCATTTGCAGTATCAACCGACTCCTTCTTCCAAACTCACTTCTAATATTTCTGGAGTAGCTTAGATCTCTCCGAAATAGCTTAGATCTCTCCAGAGGAGAGATCTAAGTTATTTCGGATGGCTCAATGGAGGTGGTTTCAGTGGTCACATTGCACGTATGCGTACTCTAAGTAAATTCTAAGTGGGAAGCATTCAAGGAATTAATCGTGGAAGCTACTAGACTTTATATACCGATTAAGAAATATCGTTCAAGGTTTAGGCCTAAATGGTTATCAAATGAACTAATGAGACTCGTGACAGAGAAGAAAAATGCATGGGATGCATATAAATTATCAGGTGACGCAGAAGCCTGTGGCAGATATAAGCTAGTCTGTAATCAGGTCACAAAGGAGGTTCGGCAGGCGAAGGCGGATTACGAGAAATCTTTGGCAAAAGATGCTAAGAAAAACAGCAAGGATTTCTTTACTTATATAAACTCTAAAAGGAAGGGGATGAATATGATTGGTCCACTTGACATCGATGGTTCGACTGTTGATGATCCTGCTCAGATAGCAAACAAACTGAATGAGTATTTTGCATCTACATTCACACGTGAGGAATTATTACAGTTTGAAAATGGAAGAAGGTTATCAAATTGTAGCAGTGTGCTTAATGATTTTGTAATAACTGAGAGCAAAGTGGAGGAGAAATTGTTGAAGTTAAACATAAGAAAGGCACCTGGGGTGGATGGGATCTATCCAGTTATTTTAAAGGAGGCGGCAAAGCAACTAGGCAAACCCTTAGCCATAATTATGAGAGCATCCTTGGACTCAGGGGAGGTTCCCACGGACTGGAGATGTGCAAATGTGTCCCCAATTCACAAAGGTGGATCGAAGGGTGACACGAGTAATTACAGACCAGTTAGTTTAACTTCTGTTCCGGGTAAAATAATGGAGTCACTGGTTAAAGATGCATTGCAGGATTATCTAGACAAGACTGCAGCAATAATTCAAACACAGCATGGGTTTGTTAAGGGAAAGTCTTGTCTGACAAATTTGATTGGTTATTATGATGTGGTCACAAAGGAACTGGATGCAAAAAATAATTTTGATATCATATACTTGGATTTCAGGAAAGCTTTTGACACTGTTGCGCATGGAAGACTACTGTACAAATTGGAGCAGAATGGTATTAAGGGTAAGTTGCTACAATGGATAAAAGGATGGTTAAGTGGGAGAAGACAGAGGGTGGTAATCAATGGGTGCTGCTCTTCGTGGACTAATGTTATTAGTGGAGTCCCACAGGGTTCGGTGTTGGGTCCACTGTTGTTTTGTTTATTTATCAATGATATTGATGAAGGTATATCAGGCTTAATGTCGAAGTTTGCAGATGATACAAAGGTTGGCAGGGTTGTTAATGACAGTAATGGCAGTGTGCTACTGCAACAGGATCTGGTTAATTTGGGCAGATGGGCTAAGAAGTGGCAACTGAAGTTCAACCTTGACAAATGCAAAGTACTGCATATGGGTAGAAGTAACCCCAGAGAAACGTACCAACTATGTGGTACTACACTTAAGGTGGTAGAAAATGAAAAAGACCTGGGAGTAATTGTGCAGTGAGATATGAAGTTTTCTGAGCAATGCAGACAGGCTGCTAGGGCAGGTCATGGGGTTTTGTCAATGATATATAGGAATTTTGCTAGCAGGGAAAAGGAGGTGATTGTCCCTCTGTATAAGGCAATGGTCAGGCCACGCCTTGAGTACTGCGTACAGGTCTGGAGGCCTCATTTTAGGAAGGATGTAGATTTGCTTGAGCGTGTACAGAGAAGAGCAACACGATTGGTGAGGGGAATGAAGGGATTCTCTTACCAAGAGAGGCTTAAGTTCTGCAAATTGCAGTGGCTGGAGACTAGGTACCTGCGCGGTGATCTGATTGAGGTCTATAAGGCCTTGAATGGGTTGAGCACGCTGAATTCTGATGGGATCCTCCCACTTGTTCAGATTACGAACCTACGGGGACATAAGTTCAAATTAAGAAAGGACAGATGTAGAATAGATGTGCGGAAATTTGCCTTTAGCCAGCGGGTGGTTAATTGCTGGAACAAACTTCCATCTGTCGTTGTGGAAGTTGATAGGTTAAATAAATTTAAGGAGGAACTGGACAGGCATTTGGAGGGAATGGTGTGATTTTTTTTTTTTTTTGGCTGATGCTGCATAAGCTCCTACACTTGCTTTCTTGCATCATGTGCCACTACTATTACTACTCTGTACGCTTTGCAACGCTCACTATTAATCTTCGGCATGTTGAATTATAAATTCTTTTCCTTTGAAATTTTTTGTTAAATACGGTGGAGAATGACGAAAGAATTAGCGTGACGCAATTAGTAGGGGTACTTATTGGGTCGTGCGTCGCTCGTGCCTGGTACCGAGTGGTACAATGGTGGGGGAAGGGAGAATGAATTATTTCGTGTCGCATTTTCTTGGCGATTTTTGTCAATCCACAGTCGCATTGCACATGTACTATACGCCTTACAACGCTCACTACAGTGGACCCCCCCAGCTTTACGATTGGTGGTGCCTGCCCCACTGAGTGGCTTGGCGTCGCCTTCTGCCTCACCCCAGCCTCCCTCCCTACTCTAACTAAACTGACAGCGCACGACCCACACTAGCTACTAAATTCCGATTTCCAAATTTAACTAAGCCTATGACTTAAATTCAATTCGGCCTCATTTTAACCGATAGAGTATACCCCTCCTGTTTTTTTTTAGGCCCTAGCCACTGAAATATCAGGAAACTAGGTTGCAGGGCCTACCAGAGTATATATAAATCTGCTGGGTACCTAGTCTGCCTCCCCTGGGCTAAGTATGGAAACGGTGAGTCCCAATAGGGACCCAATGGCTAAATGGCCAGAAGAACAACGATACACAACACTATACATATACACAGCCAAAAACACTTTTAAACCTCTGGCCTGACAGAGTACTGTCTCACATTCACAATGAAAACTACACGGAGATGGGGGACAACCCTGGTGCCGTTCTGCCCTAAATACATTTAACGATTGGTTCACTGTACGATCAAATCACTTTAAGATGGACACTCCACAACAAAATAGCGTTCACTATACGATATGTACTGAGCGCTGGTCATTGTGATCACGTTTCCGAATTGAATTTTAATGCTATTAACGGCGATTCTAATAAGCGAAAATAGGAGGAATATTATCCACAGACTATGAAAGTAAAGATATAAAGCACAGATGTACACTTTATTACCTTACTAATTAACAAAATTTAATGATACGTGAAAATCGGAAGAATATTTTCCACAGGTTAAGAAAAGAAAAAAGAAAGGAAGGCAAAAAAGTCTACGACATCGGGGATTCTCGTGTGGTCACCCTCCTAATTACTAAGCGGGCCTTACATTGCTTATCTTCCGTGATAGCACGAGAATCGGGGAATTTAGTCTAGTACGATAGCCGGCTGTTCAGAGTGCCTGTAATGCGTTTACTTGTGGCAACGGTCGCATTTTCGTTGCGTTTTTTGTCAATCCACGAACGCAAGTTACTCCAATCCGAAAACTGCCTGGAGCGCACCTAAAGAAGTGTCACTTCAAAGAGCAAGGGTGCAAAGATAACTGTAGAAGAGTACACTAAGAATTACATCCACTACCATTCAGACAGCTGTGACAACATATTCATATTTCATACTGGCCTTCAAGGCTTAATGTGGCGTTTTCCCCCATTTGGTCTACTTTCACGGATCTCCAAAAAGAAACGCATGTGTCGTGTTTATATTCATGTAATTAGCAACAGGTGCTTCTAAGGTAGCAGGTGAACACATTCAGAACTTTGTAAACGGGACACTGAAATAGAAATATTGAGTTATTACGCGAACATTTGACTATGCAGATGTGTGCTGTGTGCGCGCACGCGCTCACATGCTAGCGACGTTGAGAAGAAAGAGAAATTGCATCATCAGTCTTCAGTCCTTATTCTCGTATATGTTTATTAAAGCACAATAATCTTAATGCGAACTTGACTCTTCATAAACTCAAATCCCTTGGCGTAACTCTTAATCTGTTTTTGGTATAACTCAATGCAAATCCAAGAAGAGTGAAAAAAGAAATCATGAAGTATTCACTCTATAAAAGGATTCCCAGTAACTAATCAATTACTCATAAATTGGATCATTTTAAAGTGAACACTATGGAAACCAAGGTCATGAGGGGTTGGTATGCAGTTTGCTAAGGAATTTAAAACCTGGGATATTTTTCAAAGGTATGGCAGGGAGGCGTATTCAGTGCGATTCAAAGAACAGAGAGAATAAATTATTAGAAGTCCCTCAAATGCAAGTTATTACAAACAGACGGATTTTTCAGGGTTAGAAATATCACAACTGCCGAAATTTTTACGTTAACCTCTGTGAGCGACCTTTCTTGGTGGGCTTAGGTCAAAAGAATGAGATTCCGGTCATACTAAAACTGCTAGTCTGCTGTTCCCAAGTTTAGAAGAACAAGTAAGCGTGAAACAGGCAGGGGGGGAAGTAATTTTGGATTCTAAAGAAAGAAAAAGTCTGTATGTCCCCTCAAGTAAAAATAGGTTACTTCCTGTTCTACCTACTGACTGTTATCAAAGAAGGGAGGGTCGGGCGTTTACATCACCTGTTAACTATCTATTTTGCCAGACATCTAAAACGCAGAACGAAAGGAATTATGGGAACAGCCTACCTCAGCACCACCCTTTTTTTTTTCTTTATAAGTTCAAAGACTAAGACTAAATTTCTTCTTATTTCTATTCCTCTTACTCCCAATATTATCGAAATATTAGTGACGTCAGTATAACCCAGCTCTCTGTCTACGGTAGGTTTCTTTTCTAACATGAAAGTTATTTACAATTATGCAAAAATTATGGCCATTAAAATTACTTATGTGATAGCAATATTTTGTACTCAAAACTGATTTATAGAGATCTGTAAATATGGCATTTCCTTCACAAGATTACTTGATGATCAAGCATCACTCGGTAATTCGGTTTCTTAAATGCAGAAGAAGTAAAACCTTGTAGAAATAGATTAAGATTGCAGCAGGAGTATATTTAAGCATGTATTATGGAAAAGTAAAGTTTACTGTCAATTTCTGTGACTCTATACTTCCACCCCATTGGTTCTATTGCTAATAAGAAAAAGTTGACTTATTGGCGTCCTGCTTTTCTTCTAAGCCATGTATTGATGATCTTGGCAAATCACCTAGCATACCAAACGCACTCCTCTCAATACATCCCGTGGTCTTCCAACAGAAAGATGATAGAAGAGTTCTAAACAATTTTTGTGACAAGAAAGGATCCCGGTCCTGATGGCATTTCTCCACTTGTTCACAGTATCTATGCTCCAGAACCTGTCCTTGTGCTGCCTTTTAACAGTTTCTTATTTCAATGGCGTCTTACTTCAGCATAGAAATTTGCTTATAACCAGCCAATTCCTAAAATGTTAGTAAATCCCTCCTTTCCTATTATCGTCCCATTGAATTTTACCTCTACTCTTTCCAAAGAAATGGAGAAATCCATCAATCTCGGAAACTTCCAAATGAACAATGAGGTCCAGTATGGATTCCGTCACTATGAATCTACTAGTGATGTTTTGGCTTATATTACTCAACTTTGGAACCCTCGTGGGTAGCACAGTTGGTAGAATCGCCGTACTCTCCACATCCAGTGGAAAAGATCTGAGTTCGAGTCCTGTCGATGACGTGAGGAAATTTTATGGACCTTTTTCACAACGTGGCTCAGTTAGTCGGTCTCAAGTGAGGGTAGCATGGTTTTTTCTCCCCGAAACTCGGGTTTTTCACCCAGAAAACAGATCACAGAACACACGAAATTTACAGACATATTATATATGGAGTATGGCCATAGTTTCCGATGTTCCTTAAAACCCAACAACTCAACTTTGGACAAATTTTATGAAACATTCGGTAAAGCTCAAGCAGTTGCTCTTCACATTTCCATGGGTTCGATCGTGATTGGCATAACGACCTTCTAATTTAAGCTTCCATATTATGTACTGCGGACTGTTCAATTCTCTCTGACTGTGGAGGTGAAAATAGATGTTTTTTTTACAGTTTTAGATGGTGAGAGTAGATGATCTTTTAAACTTCTCAGCAAATCTCTCTCACGCTACATTCCACCCTGTAGTTTGAGAAAAAATCGTGCCCTTCATAAATAGCTGAAACTTATCTAATGTTTACCACCAGTTCCTTAAACGGCAATGTTATTTTCCAGTGGGACAAAGAAAACTTTAACTTCACTCCTTTTAAAATTTAATCCTGCCCTTATTTCTTGCAAAAAAAAACGCAGACTACATCAGGATTCAGAACCATAATTGAACATCCCAGGACATATCTCTGCTATGTTCTAGGATGCTGATACATTCTTCCTCTTACATCTCTATAAAATCTTAATTCGGTTCTATAGAGATGTAAGATATTTCCTTAATTTGCAGACTGGATTATGGATGATCATTCTATGACTCCGCAAGGAAGGTTCTCTATTACGTCGGAATACCATCCAGCATATTACTATTAGGATAGCTATAGGAACCTTCAGAACATCTTGTTTACAGCCTGTATATTTAGGCAAATGAAACCCCACTGCACCTCAGGTGAACTATGCAGCAAAAATTAAAATCATTCCATCTCATCTCATCCCAGCTACGAGTACCTGTTTGATCCTCAGCATGCCATGCTATACCACAATAAACCTAAGGAAAGCCACCCTGCGGGACCTCGATTGAAGAGCTCATGTGTAGTTAGGATATTAACTTCCAGAATATCTTCCAAGAAGTTGCTGCTCCAGGACTTAATTCTAACCTCTTTGTGAAAATTTCTTTCTCAGATGGGGAAGATGCTCCCTAGCAAACAACTTTCAGCAGCTACATGAAGCGCATAACTTAGAGAACTCAGAGAAACTACACATCTGTACCGATGGCTCCAAAACAGACGCAGCTCAAGGTTCTGCAGCAGTTTCTTCCACCTGCTCAGTAGCTGTGTGTCGTCCTGCTGAATGCAGTAAACTAGCTTTATATAACATAAACAAACACCATTTCAAGCAAGCTCTGATATATATACAGACTCCTTAAGTTCAGTCACTGCCACTTAATCTACTTTTTCTCCCACTCATCCTACTCTGGAACAGACCCGATTTAGATTGTCACTGTCAAACATCCAACAAGATGGTCGCCTTTTGTTTGAAATATCAAGCAGAAATTCCTTTTTGAATGCTTCAAATAATGGCTAAATAAGAGTAACATGCTATCTAAGTAAACGATTTTTGAAAAATATCTTTATAGCATGAATTTTAGGTGTTGTTGATTATAGAATCATAACCTAATGAGAATCCCATGCTTCCTAGAAAAGGCAGAGGTTCAGTTTTTCTGATTTATTTTCAACCAAACGTTGTTTGTTTATTGTAATGTTTTTGCTTCCAAATGGAAATTTTTTTTGTGTCAAGTCTCCCTCCAGCCAACCCCACTAAGCCTCTCCTAACCATTGGAGAGAAAAACAGGAACCCTTTTTCTCTCCAATGGTTAGGCCATACCAACAAGAAGTTCAGTTCCGATAAGTTATCCTCCTGAATCATTAGCGTTTGTGAAGTTAAACTTCCATAGCTAATTCCAACTTTGAAAGGGAGGTGCTGTGACTCCATATTCATAGTTAACGATGATTAAGTTCAGAAGGACGAAGAAATTAGCGTAATTCAGGACCACCTGAATTACGTGAATGCTTGGATTAGTGTGGTATAGAGCAGGTGGAACAAGATTGCTCTTATGGGCTGTTGATCAGCGCTGATAAGGAAGCAAAAAAGGGTAATCGCTTCTAAATATTATGGAAGACGCCAGTTATTGTGACAGAATGCTCAGGTCTTTTGTAGAATCAGATCTTCGGATTTGGGTTTCCGTGTTTTCCCTTAAGCATGAAGTATCAGTAACATCGTGTATGAAAATTGCTTTACTATTTGGTCGGTTTGCTTGTTTGATGCAAACCGACCACTGAGTAAACACCGCAAATATTCGGTAGAGTATGGTCTTTAGAATAGGAATTCTAAATGACTTTCTGTGAAGGACGGGCCCCAAATGATATGATGGAAAATGTATGAATACTAATGAAGAGCTACCAATCCCATAAATGTCAGGAATATTGTTGGCTTTAAAGAACAATGATGGAACAGGACCAAGACTGGAGATTTGTTAAACACCCATTGAGGATTAAAATTGCACACTCTTGAATTATGCAGAGTTTGGTAAAACCGCGGTCATAATCATTGTGCTAGCCACGAGGGGTTCGGTATAGAATCTTAGACTCTCAAGAAGTATAAGCTATGTTCACTCGTTCAGAAGAGTTACTGAGATAATTTTCCAGAGGTTCATGAAAATGACTGTAGCAGGGATATTTTCGAAAAATCCAACGCTGTTCAATTTTTATCAAAGGCTGGAAGTATCGCTGGAGTTAATATTTTATCGAAGACTTTGGAACAACTGTCAGGAACCAAGATCGCTCCTTGCTGGAAGCATCAGTGGGGAAACGAATACACAAGTAATCAATGAATATTCCGTTTGTAAACGGGCATTTAAATTGACACAGTTTGGCAATAGCAGTTGACCTTAGAGCTGTTCTGAAGTATATGAAATACAAGAGATGTTTATTTGTGCGTATGTGCTAGATAGCTCATACTCTGAATAGTAGTTGTGCAATAATTGGTAGCGCTATAGAGTTTTGTTATAGAGCCTACAGCAGGAATTGGCATATCCATGAAAAAAATGAATTTCAGATCCCTCATCAATTCCCTATTTCTCCAGAGAGGGGAGGAAGCGTTAACAATTTAAGAGAGGTTGCAGTAGGCCTGTACTGAGAAGATTTTTCATACATCTTCTAATAATAAAGGTGAACAAGCCACGTCTCTTACTGATTTGAGCTGCGGCTTTCAAGGAAAAATTCTTAAGGAATTTGCACGCTGTTTCTAACTTTTATTCATACAAAAATGTACAGGTCGGTCAAAACCATATTAAACACGCTGATACACTATACCCAGTTTAGTGAGCCAACAAAAGTTTGAATATCAGACATATAAAAATAGGATATTACACACAAATGTTCAAAATATCCGCCAACAGCATGCACACATGAATGGCGTCGTTTCTCAACTGTCCGACATACGATGGCGCACATGTCAGCTGTAATTTGGTCTGCTTTCTGTGTGTCATCGCCTACAGCCCTTGCAATGTTTGTGGTTTATTGGTATACACTTTATATTTTACGTATCCTCCTGAAAAAAAAAAAAAAAAAAAGTCTAGGGGTTTGAGGTCTGAAGATCTTTGTGGATACTCAAAAAGTATTCCACACATCGTTCGAGAAAGTCAGCAATGTATCTGGAAACATATCATCTATTAACAAATCAGAATAACTCTGCTCAGCAGTAGTTTTATTGGACTGTAAATTCTGATTATCTCAGGAGAGAAGAGCCTCATCCACACACGGATTCTTAGCAGGCTAATAACTTTCTGTACAGCGAGATGAATACTGGATTAGCTCAATCGCATTTATCAAGATCATTGTCCCTATTGCCTTGCTCGAATGCACTAACCGATATTTCCGGTTACCTTTTTTGATCAGCTGTTTCTAGTCTTAAGAAAATAGCAGAAATTCCCAGAAACAATTATTATACCTTTATTCATGCGATGTTTTTCTATTGGGAACAATCCACAGTGTTACCAAATCTACAAAAATGGCTCAAAGACAAATCAGCCTTTGAACTAGTTAATCTACTAGTTCTGAAGTAGTAATATCCTGATTCCAGAAGTGTAGTATAACTGCATTACAAACCGAATTTCCAATCTCTCATCCTTAAACAAAATCTCTGTTAAATTCTGTTGAATCTCGGGACATGCTAGCATTTCAATCAATGAGAGAGCGGATCAGGTTACAAAGAATCCTCTCAAAACCGATCGAACTTAGTTTGGTGTACCGATAACAAAGCTACAATACAAAAAACATATAACCCACAGTGGACGCTATTTCGTAAAACTGAAATAAATAATTAACTCCTACATATTAAACAGAAACCCGAACTGTGAAGCTCCAGCTACAGACGAGAAGTAGCAGCACTTTCAAGAACGCGCAGAGGTCATACTCACCGGATGCATTTCTTCCTTCTCACACCGAAGACGAACCACCCCAATGCATGTGTCAATCGGTGCTCGCTATTAGAAACATTCTACTAGAATGTGAGCATTTCAACTTCAATCCTTAATCTCTCTTTAACTTACAGCAACCAATAACTCTGTATCACTTCCTAGGGGGAGGATGTAAACGCATCGGAATTATTTCTTTATCTAAAGCGAATTAAACAGTTTGATGATTTATAAATGTTATTATCCTTTAATCACACAATTAGATTTATAGTTACAACGAAGCTATTAATCGCAATTTTGAAATGACCCAGTGTGAAAGGTAAAATACTTAAAAGTAAAAACAATTCAAGTGAAAACGTCATGATGCGAAAATTCAAGGGCACTAGACATGTACTCTCAACAAGAAATTGCGAAGAAAATTATGAGACTCCCCTCATAACAATTGGCGCATCGGCTCACAAGATTCTGAGCGAAACTGTGTAAACCAACATGAAGAAATGCCAACATAATCATAAGGTTTTGGAATGGATCTGTCGACTATTGTCATCTTTCCAGGAGACACAAAAACAGAGTTCTGGAGAGTGACTGTGGTCTACCTGTAAAAAAAGACTAATATGGCTTCTCGTTCTAATTGTTTGCTGCGAACAAGACCAGGTCAAACCTTTGTCTCTTGGTCAAAGGTTTGAACATTCTTCTGTCGCTCTCCTGGAAGAGGTAAGGGTGCCCCCATTTGCGGGAAAAGTTAATCTACTAGTCTGGAGGCCACACCTAAAATATGATATGGACCTTCTGAACATGATTCAAAGAAAAGTGGCCAGATTAGGAATGAGTTTGAATCGATGAACATAACGAAGAACGGATTAGAAATTAGGAACTACAAAGAAGTTGAGTAAATGAAAGGAAGATCTGTTTTCCCTTGTAGGTGGGACAACAACCAAGGGTCATAGGTATAAAATCCCAGGGAATAACAGATGACTGGATCTCACGAATTTAAATTACGGGCAGCGGGTTGTAGAGGCAGTGAGTCTAGTTAAGTTCAAAACGGAATTCAATAGTTACCTTGTGGGAATGGGAATATATGAGTATGTTCTTTTGTTTTATTATTTTTATTTAGTTATCTTTTTTGGCTGATGCTGAAAAATGTCCGCTTCCTGATATTCTCAAAAATATCGCAAGAATATTAGTTTTCTATGGTGGTCAGTATGGTTTAATCCTCACAGATTATCTCCAAAATTGCAATATCATCAGCTGATATAGTAGAGAGAATCGAATCGAATCCAATTCTTATTACAAAGGTGGTTGCACTACATCCATCATGACCAGAGAAAACTGCATTCTTTAGAAATTATACGTTTATTCGGACCTCATCAATACTGTATGACATTTCTTTGAGAAGCATTAGAGGATCATATCCGTTTCACATTACTTCGAGTTTTGGTTAGTTTTCCAATGAACATATCTGTTACTCCAACCATTGCGATAAGCTGTTTAAAAATTGAGGGGGGAAAAGGAGAAGGTGGGAGGAAGGAACGCTGACCTTTTCTCCACTATGCAAAGCTGCTAAAGCGCCATTAAAGAAAGAAAAGAAAGCCCAGCAAAGCTCTTGTACTCGATTTACATGCTGCCACATGGTAGAAAACCAATGTGTGGCTTTGAAATTTTGCCACATCCGCCTAACTTCACCCCTTCAGATTTCCTCCTGTTCCATCCTGAAGTTCCTTTTGCGTGTCAAGCATTTTCCTGCCGATGACGCAACAACTTTGGGATTGAGTCATAGTGTCGAGAAGTTTTCTACAAAAATGGCTTCCACAATTGTGTCCATCAGTGACAGAAATGTACCGGTCTGGCTTGTGGCTCTTTAGATAAGAACTACTAAAAATGTGGCGGATCTCGGACAGTATCCCCATGTTCAATATATGAACATGGAACTTTATTGAACTAGTTTGGAACCTTGCAACTTTTTTCCCTATTTTAAACAGCGCCTGCAGATACGCATGTAACTCACTATATTTGTTTAAAGGCATTTTACAGCCGAAACGTGTTGTAAATATGAATAATAACGAAAAGTAATAATAAGAATAACGGACGCTTGTGTGGGGTGTCCTCCCAAGGGAAGTAAGGGATGTATCCCCCTGAAATTTACAAAATATATAAAATACTTATAATATGTCAATATAACGAGATTAAACAAAATTTTTTTGCTTCGTTAACTTATTATGTACTTCTTATTGTTTTTAATTAAACTGGTGTTTTCCAAAAGTTTAATTATTTGGTATTCATAATCTAATAATCGGGTTTTTATGTTTTATTATGTTTTCTAATTTTTAGTCACTCTTTGTTATATGAGTTTTTTTCTTATACAAAATTTAAATTGCGAACTACTATAAACGAACACGCTTTACCCTATCCTTACAAACGTAATTCTTTCCATTGTGAATAAAGGCGTAACGCACCTCCTACTGAGCACTCCTCATACTATTAATCAGAATATATTCCTACTACAGTAAACCTGCCACAACGGCACCCTTATTATACGCTAAAGATAAATAAATAAACTGCTGGAGAGATGATCTTATCTGTTTATTTTTATCCCCTCACTAATATTTAAATTATGATTTATGTTCGCGGTGATTTATGGAAGTCTTTCATTTGAACAGCAAAAAAACAAAACAAAAAAAAAAATAAAAGTCGCACGTGAGATCACAAAATAAAAAATAAACAGAGAAAAAAAAAAAAAAAAAGCCAACCTTGAAACTGGGTGGTGCGTGGGCACGTGCCAAAAATATTCTCCCTTTATATTAGTCCGATACAAGTAATGCTTATTAGTCGGACGTAAAAGATCATTTTGCATATCCCATGATGCTCATCAGAGTGATCACGGCGGCGCAGATGGTTTACTCGTTGTATTAGACGGTTCACTTTAAGACAACCCTGTGTATTAGAAGAGAAGGAGACGAACGGAGTCCTACGGTGGCAGGGGGGGGACCGTTTTGGGTTTCTAATGTCAAGTCATTCCTGATAGCCACAGCGTGCCAATCACCTTGCAGTGGGCTGACCCCTGGCGGTCGCGGTTCCCGTGACCACTCCTCTGCGGTCATGACGCGAGCGGGCAGACGCTCCATAAGGCCTGAATTCCCAACTGCCGCATCGTTTATGGGTGTTTCCCGCGGCACGACTGCGCTTAGCATCTGCTGTTGCTGCTGCGCGAGGAGTAGTTGTGGCGTTTGGCCGACAACACTACCAACCTACGATCACAATTTCAGACCGTGGCTTGTCAGGAGAAACGCGCTACGACGGTTCACAAGATAACAGACGTGTAGGTAACGGCTGTTGGGTGGAGCTGCATCGGCCGAAGTCCACTTCCCCGACGGACAATTGGTGACCTTCTTTTTGACCCCTCCATCGAGGCCTTCTTACACTATTATGCGCGACACCGGCAGTGATGACCCCTACTTGCCCCTCAACACCTGATATGCTACTTGTTCTGTACCGCTACAAGAAAGGGTCATCGTAAATTCACTTCTGCGTTTACCATCTCGCCCTCCCCTAGTGGACTCTTCTAGTATTGAAGACAGTGTCAGAAGACATTTTTTTTTTTTTTTAATTTTTGTGAAACAGAACTTTTCATCGTCGGTACATTATTTAAATCACCCTTTCCGTGTTTTTAGTGGACCAGGTGTGTCCCAGCATCGTTTACAGTCCACTGAGGAAAAAATCCCTGTGAGAAAAATTAAAAAAAAAGAAAAAAAAAGTGTCCACGTGGAACAGAGAAAGAAAATCCGAGTGCATTAGAAATTAAAAATTACTGACCGCTTGGCCGCAAAAGGTCTCCAGCGTGCTCCAAGTGCCGAGGCGAACGGAGTTGAAGAGAAAAAAACCCGCCATAGACAGCGCTCTGTAGCTCCCCACGTTGCTGCATATGGCCTAACCCTACATCTACTCTCTCAAAGCGTGACACTCGTTATAATATGCAAATAAGGTCAGTTGTGTTCTGACTCTTGAGTGACACAGAAGCGCAGGTGCTCGGACTTACCCAGCATGCCCTAGTGGCCGCCATATTTGTTGTTCTTTGTGTCCACACAGACCTGTCAAGGTTTGGTTACCGCTTTAAAAATCCGATGAAATGTCACGGAGAAAACAGGAGAATCCTCAGCCAAGAAAGAACCTAGTCACAGGTAAGACATCTCCCTTATTTTTTTGCCTTGTGTACTGTTACGGGAGCCCTCCGCGCGCTTTCAAATTGCAGCCGGACAGGGCTTGGCTCTGGTCAAGGGCCATGACCACGATCCACAGTAATGGCGGTCGTCTGTGTTTTTTATGAGTTAGGCAGCGTGCAAGGCTTCATCAAGGCCTCTTTAAAGAAGAGGGTGCCCGCAGTTCTGTCCTTTTCGTAGCGATTTCGAACGGTCTACCCACTCGGTTAACTTCAGCCGAGCTACTGACGACAGTAACGATGCTCTACGAGCACGTGATGCTTTCCCGTTCGATTTAAATACTAAAAAGTGCGTGTGAGTCAGCCGACAACGTGGAGTCGTGTACATGTCTCGGCCTCTTTTTCCCCCCTCGTGCGTCTATTTCGCCCCGAAGCTGCTGTTTCGAGGAGTCCGTCGACGGTTCATCTCTGCCTGTCGATTATTTTAGTGTTCCGAAACTCGTAATGCATTTTTAAAAAACAAATGAAATCTGCGACTACGCTGGAAAATGCTTCTTTTTTTTCTTTTTTTTTTTCTAATGCGTAACGTTAGCCAACCGATGACGGCGCTTTCGTTGGCGGCGTGTCGGCACTAGTAACAGCTGGGCAGTCCCCGCTAACCCATGCTGTGAATCGTCGACAAGGCGTCCATGTGGTTTAGAGATTAGCACAGGGTAAGGCAGAGTGCTAGTCAAGACGGGAGGGGGGGGTTGTTGAGGGACGGTCAAGCTGTTTAGGGAGTTGTTTATTCCAGCTGAAGTTGTTTGTGAACACGAGGAAGTACTCTTTAAAAATAGCTGATTGATAATCAGCTTCCTTGCCTAGCTGTTGTCTGGTTTATTGAGTAGTAATAACTCGATTTTTTTTTTGTTTTTTATTATTCTATCTCTCTCTCGTAGGTGATAGACAGGTATTTCCAGTCTGTCCAAACTCTGGTGTTGGTTAAATGTATATTGTTTGTAGCCCACTCCATTTTAAATGTTTAGAGATGACAGTCAGGTGCTACCAACCCTCACACCCCTAAATAGACTTACTGGTTACTGTTTATTAGTAATGAGTGATGGTGGATAGAAGGAAAATTTAATAATTGTTTGCCTTTTGCTAATATATATATATATACAGTTTTTTTTTTTTTTTCATTTAAAATTATGGAGACTTAATATATATTCATTAGTTTTTTTTTTTTTTTTTTTTTAAACGATGAAGTTGGTGTAAATTAAACTACTGCACTACGCAAAGTATTACGATGACTGTAAAAATTCCATAATATCACACTTGCACAATTTTGCATTATGCAAAAGCACTTTGTCACCTATGACAAAGCATGTAGAAATATAGCTGACACATGGTCTGTTGAAACGTATTTTGTTTAGGGAGATCTTTTCAAAATTCCACAGTAATGCGTTATAAAACAAAGAAGGGATGTTTGTATACTTTTATTTTGATTTTTCGTGAGTCCTGTTTATATCTGCATGCGCCATTAAAGTGCGTGTGTTCTCATAACGAATTTTCAAATAATGAATTCCTCGTATTTCATTCGTAAACTCTGTCAGCCATATATTGCTTATATTATTGTAATACAAAAATCAAATCGGACTATTTCTGAATACATATCTACTGTATCGCTACTGCGCTAAATTTGACAAATAAAATTGCCAAGATAACTTAAAGTGGCTCACGTATGTGAGAAATCTCACTCTCTATTTCTGTTTAAATATCTTGAAAGTTTTCTGCTATATATCGCCTTCAAATATATAATTAAAGTATCATATGATACTCTTAATTTTTAGGGTGAAAATGCATTACCAAATATAGTAAAAAATATCTTTTTATAATGCTGACTGGTTGATATAGAAAGGATATAGAAATTAAATCTTAAAATATATTGAATACTACAAAATAATTACTGATAGCTCACTCTGAGGAACACTGTGGACACTTCGGGTCTCAATAAATGAATGTGATTGTATTTCTAACAGATACTGAATATTTTTATTATTACCAATTCCTTTATATTTAGGGAATACAAATATAAACATAATGTGGGCCAAAATGTCAAAGAAAACTAGTGAATGAATTACATACCAACAATTACCCCACACACCTTTCATATTTTTAGAATTTCTTTTGTCTATATGCAAGCTTCTTCAAATGCCCATAATAAATAAACTAATGTGTGCATATATATAGCTTGTATTATTGTTATTATATCAGTGGGAAAACTACACTTCATTTTAAACAATTATGTCACTGAATTTAAACACCAGAATTTTTAAATAATAACTTGACAATAAAAGAGCAGCCTTAGAATAATAAATATGCTTATTTTGTTGGTTCAGAGATGCATATAGTAAATAGCAGGTATTCGATTAGCAGGTTTCAAAATAAAATGAGAAACATAAACAATATGCACATATATGATGACTTTTTAATTGTGATATAAGGGTGATTCCCACAAGAAACAGTTTCTCATTCTTGTTTACACCATACTTTGGTCATCATGTACCAAGTTCAAAGAAAACAATCTCTGATTTCCACGCAAAACTTCCTTGAAACAATCCTCCAAGAATCATTTTCGTAATAGGAAATGTAGAGCTGAATATCCTTAAGAGTAAACGAAGGAAACTTGTTATAAAAAAAACAAGTATTTTGTTATAAAACAACAAAATAGGTATCTTCAAATGCATATACATATTTCTCTTTTTAATTTTCTTATTACGGCACCAGACAATACTTTATAGCCACTTAATACTGTTTTAGCCACAACTGTATTATTGAATAATAAGTATTTTTGAATATAATAACTTCCTAATGTTCACTGCAATAATATACACATACGCAGTAATTTTAGAACTTATCTTGTATGATTGAGTACTAAATCAGATGAATTAATAAGATTTCTAATGCCTCAAATTCCATTGTAGAAGATAAACCCAATAAAATTTCATATATTATCGATGTAAATAACAGTATTACTTCTGCATATATTCCTAGTAATGCAAAATAATAAGCTAATTTATGAAATATATTAGAACCTAAACACTTATTTGGATTAGCACACGCATTATTAATATTCGGAAATATATTACAAAGCCATCGATTCGGTTTAAACATCCTTGTAATATTATAACTGTTAATGGGGGTCAAGTTCACACCTATTTCTATTAAATGTAGTAGAAATTTTGAAATTGAGAATGTTAACAAGACCGCTAAAAGTTGGGTATCTTGTCCCGAAGACATTATACTCAGAATGAATAATTACTTTCGTTATTATAAGAGATGTTTTATGCAAAGTTTTGCTGTGAAGAACATGACTTATGCCTAACTATATGCAACCTTTTGGAAGTATGTTTGAAAGCGATTTCTCAGAGGTAGTCATTTTATCAACAACTCGCCCAGTTAAAAGTAGATGTAAATAAATCTAAGGATTACTAAATAGATATTGTTGGCGAAATAGTCGATTAATAGTTAGCCGTGGGACACGCTGTACATAATTATTTCTGTGCCTGAATTGAACGTTGAATTTATTCAGTCACAGGAGTACCCAAAGTAAAATTGTAGGCACATTAATGCTGTGCAAATAGCCTTTTTAAAGTTCCAAGCATTGTTTAGTTCCCCCATACTTCTTCTGTAAGTTGGTATATTCAAAAAAATTTTAAAAGGCATATTTAAGTTCGTACCAAAAAAAAACTAATCATACTTGCAGTAAGCACTGCAATTGATGATTATATCACAGTTGTAGTTTATGGATATAATTTACGACTACATGAGGCTCTCAGAATGTATATAGTCCCGTGTGGCCCAGCAAAATATATATATATAGTTATTCAAAATTATTGGAAGATCTACGAATAAGCACAACAGTATGCAAGTTGTCGGTGATGTAAACATTTATAGAAGACGTTGCTGTAGTATAGAAGTGTTACAGAGGAAGTGGTTGCGATATTGGAAGCGGCCAACGTGTAGGAACCTCATTCACAATCGAAATGTCACGTGGTAAAAAACTCTGAGAATAAGTGTTGGAGTGCCATAGGACACGACTTAGTGTACGACGAATTTTAGATTTTGTCAATCTGATCGCATAAAAAAATATCGAATAGTGGGGGCGTGGCAGATTTTAAACACCATTAATTTTTGGGGGGATGTAGCAAGAAAATTGTGCGCATTTTATAAATTTATTTTTCGTTATGACACTATATTGGATAACAATAAAAAAATAACAACTTTAGCAATAAGTCGTTTAACCAAAAAGCATCCTTTCTGGGAATAATAAAAAATAATAATAAAATTGTTATTTTCTACATCTGAGTGTTGTGAATCAAATCATAAGGGGAAAATTAATATTCTCAAGTGAAAAGCAGTTGGCCATGCCGAAATTGAACATCGACCAAAGAAAGATCTTTTATTTTGGCGAGAGTTTACCGATCGGACGTACTGCTCAGAAAAACTGACAAGTTTCCAAAGAATCACCCAAAGGTCCTGGAAAGTACAGGATCAGTTTTCAGTGGGCATGGTGTTCTTAGACGTTGCATTAACAGGGCTTTCATGGACTAGCTTCCCACCACCAAAACTGACACACACAAGTCTTGCATCACAAAAATTACTGCTCAGCGGTGGCTGCAATGGCCTCAAGATTGGAGGAGTGATATAAGATTTTGTGGAGGGATGAATCCCCGATATACCCTTTTTCATCAGGTGGTAGAACTTGGGTATGGTGAAATCCGTTTTAAAAAGATATGCATCTTTTAACTGTGAAGAACAGCGGCGACAATCTGGTTTGAAACTGTTTTTTCGTGGTGTGATATTGGAGTGATTAGTTTTATGGATCTAGCCATGAAGGAGTGATAGTGTGACATATTCGATGGCATCGTTCTTTCAGCAATGATGCAGTTTTACTGAGCAGGTCCGTGCGTTTAAGAAGAGGGCGATTTACTCTCTCTCTCCCATAGATATTGTTTTTCGGCTTACTTTTTGTGAGAGTTTGATGTTGAAAAGTATAACTTGATACTGATGGACTGACTCAGTTCATGGGGGTCAGCATCACTTGCCCAATTAAGAATGTAAAAATATTTCTGTTGACAAACCCGAAGAGATTTGACTTCAAGAAGCACCAGTTGTATTTTCTTAGGATTCTGCTATCTTCTGTGTATAATAATGGTCTAATGTCTTGTATAAACAAAATAAAAATTTAAGTGTCTTTTTTATGAAAACTCCAAACACGAAAATTATTAGAACCCCGTGGTACTTAGTACCGTGCTTGGATAGAAGGCTAAAAACACAAAAGATACTTGTTGACATTAATTAGACATGAATTTCTGTAGATTGTGAAGGAATGTTGTTCCAGATAGAACTATAAGGGATAAATGAGGGTGGGTAAAAGTTGGGTGTGTGAGTTTGGAGTTGGACATTAAATGAACGCTAACTGGCTGGATGTGCCACGTGTTCGGACTGCTTTGGAAGAGAATGAGGAAATTGGAGATGCCAATTCAGAAGAATAGTACCCAACGAAGTATCTACAAAAATACATGTAGCAGAAGTCTGTGACACTAAGAATAGTGGAGAGACTTCGTTAAGGGACCGGTCATTAATTAATGTCATCTTTTGAACAGTAAATATCTGAATATATTTGCTTTTAGTAGCTATTAAGATTAACTTTCTTTTGAAAATGTTTTTTTGTTTTTTACATTTTAATTCTTACATCTGAAACTTTACAAATTTGATGTGCAGTCCTGGTTGACGAAGTCTGCCATATTTAAACAAATAAGTACATTAATAAAATTCACAAAAGCAATTGTGATTCAATGAAACACCGAGGCCATTGTGTATTTTCACATTAAAAAATAAAATGGGCTTTTAACGATACATACGCGTACTGTATTTAAATACAATCTGAAAGACAAACTTTGGGGGGTGGAGTACAAAGCTTTTTCGCGTTTGTTGATCACGTGTCCAGCATTGAAATTAACGAATAATTAGTATCGCTCCCTTTCCTCATTGCAAAGGGCAGGTGAAAAACATTTTAAATATCTTTTCACCTGCGCAATACTCTGTGTCTATGGACCGACTTCACAAGTTTTGAACTAGCTCATATTACTAAGAGACTTCACACACAATGTTTTCGTATTGGAATTGAGGACTTGCCTCTGCCATCTTCTTGTTATGTAATCAAACACTTAGAATTCGGCTTCAGTTATAAAACTTATGTCGATACCAGCCTTAACTACTACGCAACATTTGTAATATCAAATGTAATATGTCCAACACGACCCCCAACCCTCTTTTTCTGTTTTTTAATGCAACCGAACCTTCATCTGGCTTCTTCACATCCTGTTCTTTTCATAATTTTTTTTTCTTCCTCTTCCTTTGGGGTAGTTTGTGTTTTTCCTCCCTCCTAGGGAGGAAGGTTTGCCGGCCATCTGCCACTTGAAAGAGGTCCCTGGCCACGCAACAAGCCCGGCGGAATTCACGTGCCTATGGTCGTCTCTCTCTCTCTCTCTCTCTCTCTCTCTCGTCTTAGAACTGCGACAGCTGTCCTGCCCCTATCCAGACCTCTGCTGTCTTTGGCCTGTAGTAGCACCACTCCAGCCAGCGTCGTCCGAGTTTCTTTTTTTTCTTCTTCTTCTTCTGTTTTTTTTTTTTCTAGGTCACAACTGGCCTCGTAAAATGGCGTCTCTTTTTTTTTCCCCTTCTCTCTTTTCTCACTTTTTTTTCCCGAAGACTGTTACCACTAGTGCCCGTCCTTTGAAAGGAGAGCTAAGAAGTGTTTTCTTATAATCAGTAGGGGAGAAAACGATTGTAACTCAGCAGAATAAGAGAGAAAAAGAGAGCGATATTCTAGTTTTGAGGTTATGACGATAAATAAAGGCGAAAAAAAAGTTAGTAAAAAAATTTCTAGGGTCAGCAATGTTAAGTGGATAGTTGAGAACAAAATGGGCCGATTTCTTTCTTTACCCCGTGTTACGGAACTATTTAACTCTGTGGAGAAATGAGTCATTTCAGAGCGATGAATGAAAGCCTTGGAATCAGCTGCCAGAATGAATTATTTGAAATTATTAATTATTTTTAAAAATTGTTGTGATATGTTTTTGAATAAAGTTGTTCCTTTAGTAAGGAACAACTTTACCCAATCTTTAGTCCCATTTATATCATTCCACAAGGAAATAATCACGTGATTTTAGAGGTTTACATCTGTTTTTTACAGTTTAAATGCAAACCCCAATAATTTACAGCGCGCAACACTAAGATTGGTACTTCAGATGCAATTCTATGGTCAACTCTCTTTTATCATAACATAGCAAGACCCTGGTTCCATTGGTCGGCATTTTCTTTCTGATATTTCTCTCAAACTGCCATATTATTGTGAAATGCAAGAGTTGTTTCTGTTTTATACCAATTAGTTTAGCAGTTAATTTCAGATTGCGATATTGGAAACTAAAACTTGGTTATCGATACTGCAATTTGTAATACAGTACAGTTTTACTTCTAATTCTACGCAGAAATCCCTCACTGCTTCTATAAATATATGAATACGTTTCGGTGTAGGTTTTTTGCTCGTGGAAAGCTATTCATTGTGATTTTACAGCGTCCATTCTTTTACACTCGAATGGTGAAGAGTTCTTACTTTGTAATACCCCCCCCCCCCAAGGCTTTTAAATAAACTACCTGTTTTTGTTCCCAAAGTAATAAATTGGTTTAGGATTAAGTGTAAATATTAAGTTTACTGGTAAGAAAGAATAAATTGATATAATGAGATAGTCCCCTCCCCCCACAAGTCATCCCGGAAGATAGCTTTATTAGATCTGTTTATTGGGAGACTGTTTCGGACTCATATTAATTTATCTTTGCATATAAATGAACTAATTAAATATTTCACGTGGAATGTGCGTTTTGTTAAATATTCTTTCTTTGTGGGAACGCTACTGTGAGCTTCTCAAGTTTAATTAATCCAGGATTGCGTTATCCAAATACAGAACCTTGCGATTACTTTGGTGTCTTCGGTAAATTTTGACCTCATGGTTGTTGTACCTTCAACAGAGTGATTAATAAATATCAACATGGCCTCTTTCCTCCAAGGGTAGGGACTTTTCTGGAGTTGTGGTTTATTGAAAATAACGGGATGATTCAAATTATCGGAAATTGGATGTGCTAAAAAGATTCAAGAGAAAATGCGCCGCCGGTATCCATTTGTGTGGAAATGACGCCAGGATTTTGTTATGAAAAAATTGTTTCGATTTTAAATCGTTCATATATTTGACACCGTGTAGAAAGTGTTAGATTCGGAAATTCCACCAAAACAAGACATTGACCACACAATACATGCCATTTACAAAAAATACACGGTGGCCTTTGTGCAAAAAAAATTCCGTCAACTTCTAGTCCTTTTTTTCAACTTCAAGTGTGATGAATCTTCCAGTTTGTTTCTTAGCCGATAGCAAAATCGAATAGTTCCCAGTAGCTGTTATCCGGGACATGAGTACTGCCAAGTCAAAAAGCATGTCCAGGTAATCCCAAATATTTATTAATTTCATCGGCCAACTGTGTTTATGGTTTATCCGTGATGTTACAAAAGCTCTCTAGTGGACCAATATGGTCCATTCTCTTCCTTCTGAAGATAAAAATTAAAAGTTTGTGGGAATTATGCCAGTGAAGGAAGTTTGTCTGCAGTTTAAGCAGAACAGCACAGCTCTTGAACTGCCATTACCTTCAGCAAGTGACCTAATTATTTTATTATTTTTTTTATTTATTTGGTTGTTAATTTATGTATTTATTTTTTTTCTGTTCCTGTTCCATGGATAACAGGGTGCCATATATCATACATGATGCATTTTGTAATGTTTGTGCAATCAAGCTCTTCTCCTGGGGCAAGGTTATTGTATGGTTTTAGGGGCATCGTATTATATGTTGCGCCGTGTATGCGGCCCCGAGTGCCAAGCGATATTAGTGACCACAGCGCCTTTCCAGAGTGATTATCTAGTACGCTTAATTGTAAATACGTTTCTCCTGAGTTTCGAAAGTCCGATAACTCCTGAAGATTATAATTAAATAGATATATTCAAATACTATAACCTAGAAAGGAAAGCCACCTTTCTTTAATCCCTCTTTTTATTTTTAGTTATTACTAACCCTTTTCTTCGCTTGGGTCACTAGGCGGCACCGCTCTTGCCTCCACGTGGCGGGGCTGGTAACCTGGGAGAAAAAGACAATCTCCCGGGGCCAAAAAGAGCATACCATGAGTAAATCAAACTCAGACTTATCTGGGCTGCCAGACGCAACCCAGATATCAAAAAAGAAAGACAGTTCCACAGCAGGAACGGCAAAGCGCCAAAAAACTGAGCCAGAGACATATCCAATTCCAACCTATCTAATCATCCATTCAACTGGTGAGAATGCAGTTGGCAAACTCTCTCCCTTTAGAATCCAAAAGGAATTGGAAAGTAAAGCAGGATCTCCGAAATCCGTAAAAAGACTCAGATCAGGAGATATTCTCATTGAGACATCTAATACCAAACATTCTGAGCGACTTCTGAAAACAAATTTCTTTGCAGGTCTCCCAGTAACCGTAACACCCCACAGATCACTAAACACCTCTAAAGGAGTGATCTCAAACTGGGACTTACTAGATGTAACTGAAGAAGAAATGCTAGAAGAACTGAAAGAACAAGGAGTTATTCATGTCAAGAGAATCTCCACGAGAAAAGATGGTAATCTCATCCCTACCCGCAATCTGATCTTGACCTTTAACACACCGAATCGTCCATCATCCATTAAGGCCGGATATCTGGTATGTAATGTGAGACCATACGTCCCAAACCCGCTACGGTGTTTCCGATGCCAGAAGTATGGACATTCCCAAACAGCTTGCCGGGGAACCCCTACTTGCGCAAAGTGTGGTTCAATCGAACACGATTGCGAAAACTGTAATGCTCCTCAATCAGTATGTCCAAATTGCAAAAAGGATCATCCCGCTTATGCCAGAATATGCGAGCGCTGGAAAAGTGAGAAACTTATCCAAAAATATAAAACTGAGCATAATGTTTCTTACCAAGAAGCAAAAAGAATCATCTCACCACCAATTCATTCAGACAGACCTACGTATGCCCAAGCCACCAAAAAATTCCAATCAACCGGATCGCAAACTGAAATAACAGTACCTCCAAAGCAGTCTTTCTCAAATTACGTAAAATCTTTGTACAGTGCAACTCAAACCCAAGCAGTCAATACACCAATTACCATACCACAAGAAAACATACACACTCCGGACGAAGGATTTAAAGAAAAACATATCCTAACTTCTAGTCACCAACAACAAATGGACACTAAAGAAAAATCAGCAGATGACCCTGTTCTTCAAATCTTTGTTGAAGAAGATATGGACACCGAAAGGCCTTCCTTCCCAAAAAAAGATAAAAACAAAAGTGAAAAACAGAAAACATCAACAACCCGAAAACGCTCAGAAAGTCTAATAAGAGATAAACAATGAACAGAATAATACAATGGAACTGTCGTGGATTCCGCGCCAATATCGATGACCTATACGATCTTTCCTGTAAATACTCACCAATATGTATCTGCCTTCAAGAAACTTATTTAAAACCCCAAAATACACCAAAACTGTCTCATTATAACATTATTAGAAAAGACAGAACCAATCAGAATATCGCACATGGTGGCGTAGCTATTTTAACAAACCCACATATTCCTACCAAACAGGTCTCACTGAACACTCCCCTCGAGGCAATAGCAGTCCGTATAGCTGCTGACATCCATATGACAATCTGCTCCTTATACATTCCACCAAGCTATACCTTCCAGCAAAATGATCTCAACAATCTTATAGCTCAACTCCCAACACCTTTCCTCATTCTGGGAGACTTAAATGGTCATCACACTCTTTGGGGTAACAACAGCATCGACCAAAGAGGAAAACTAATTGAACAGTGTCTTGACAATAACAACCTCCTTCTTCTAAATGACGGTTCACCTACATACGTTCACCTTCCTTCAGGAACAAGCACTGCAATAGATTTGTCTATCTGTTCTGCAACCTTATATCCTATTCTAAAGTGGACGGTAAACAACGATCCGCTACATAGCGATCATTTCCCCATAATAATTGAATTACTTAATAAGCCCCCTCATCATCCTACTAAAATTCCGCACTGGCTTACTGATAAAGCAGATTGGCAGTCCTATAAAAAATTAACCAAGCTTGATCCCGAAATAATCCAAAATTCCACAACTGACGAAGCAGTTGACTATGTCACCAAAATGATATTACATGCAGCAGAACAAACCGTACCGAAATCCTCATCAAAATTACCGATTCATCCAAAAACCTGGTGGAGCGATGAATGCCTTGTGGCTAAAAAAATGCAAAGTAAAGCTTGGAATTCTTTTCGCCGGAGTCCAACTACAACCAATCTCATTCAATATAAGCGTGCTAGAGCAAGAGCGAGATATGTTAGACGCTGCAATAAAAAGGCTGCTTGGATCCGCTTCACTTCGACTATTAATCAAGCAATGCCTACACATAAAATTTGGAAAGCAATCAGAAAAATGAGTGGCAAATATAAACCGATACCCCTACCCATCATGGAATGGAGAGGGCAGAATGTAAATGATCCTGCTGGAATTGCCAATATACTAGGTGAAACCTTTGCAAAAACATCAGCAATAGAAAGTTATACACCGACCTTCAGAAGATTAAAAACAAGTTTAGAAAAACATAAGTTAAACTTCTCTTCAAAAGGAGATGAACAATATAATTTACCTTTTACCATTCACGAATTACATAGAGCTTTGTCAACATCTAGACGCAGTGCTGTAGGACCAGATAACATTCACTATTCCATGATTCAGGAACTAAGTACCGAATCATTACAGTTACTTCTTCATCTATTCAACAGACTCTTCCTGGAAGATAAATTTCCTAATCAATGGCATCACGCTACGGTCCTTGCCTTCCCTAAACCAGGTAAAGACCCTACAAATCCCACTCATTATAGACCAATCGCCTTGACCAGTTGCATTTGCAAAATTCTCGAAAAGATGGTGAACCATCGACTGATCTGGTACCTTGAAAATCTCAATCTGCTACATTCTGCACAATACGGTGTCCGACAAAACAGATCTACACTAGATATACTAGTCAGACTAGAGAATTCCATCCGTAATGCATTCCTCAGATCGGAACACCATGTGTTAGTCTGCTTTGACATCAGTAAGGCCTATGATTCCACGTGGAAGTATGGAATACTCCGTGAATTACATCGTCATGGACTTCGGGGTCACCTCCCGATTTTCATACAGAATTTCCTATGCAAGCGTACATTCCAGGTTCGATTCAAAACCTCACTGTCCCAAGTATTTTCCCAAGAAGAAGGAGTTCCTCAAGGCTCTGTACTCAGTGCTTCACTTTTTATAATTGCAATAAACTCCATTGCCGGACAAATTCCAGACACTGTTGATAAAGCACTGTTTGTAGACGATCTTAGTATTTGGTGTCATGCTAAAAATATGAATACTATTGAGAGACAGTTGCAAGTGGCAATAAATAAGATCAGTTCATGGGCTCAGACTAATGGATTTCAACTTTGTCCAGAAAAAACGTTTTGCATCCATTTTTGCCGCCAACGCAAACTCCATCCCAATCCGGAGCTACAACTGAATCGCCAACAAATAACAGTTCATCCCAGCATACGGTTCTTAGGAATCACTTTAGACCATAAACTCACTTTCGTTGAGCACATCAAAAGACTAAGAACATCATGTCAACAAAAACTAAATATCATCCGGGTTCTCTCTGCAACCAAATGGGGAGCTGATCGCCTTACTTTATTACGGTTATATAGAGCATTAATAAGATCGAAACTTGACTACGGAGCACCAGTCTATAGTTCAGCAAGACCTAGTGCCCTTCGCTGGCTTGACCCTATCCATCATAGTGGAATACGCGTTGCTTTAGGGGCATATCGCACGTCACCAATACATAGCTTATATGCTGAAGCACACGAACCACCTCTCTCAATCAGGCGACAACAACTGATACTACGTTATGCCTATAAAATTAGATCTATGCCAGAACACCCGAACTGGCCTATACTTTTCACATCACAGCACAGTAGGTTATACCAAAACCGCCCTAATGCTAATCGTCCTTTGGGTATGAGAATAGAACACCTCTTAGAAGAACTAAATCTAACCTTAGACAATGTGGCACATAGCCTCCCATCCTCTCTTGCTCCTTGGAATATCATTCCACCCTCATGTGACTTACATCTGCATGAATGGAATAAATCTACTTTGCATAGAGAAAACTTCTCGCAACTATACCATGCAGTAGTAGACCAGTTTCCCAGCTTTTCCATAGTACATACGGATGGATCAAAGAATGATGTCCACGTTGGAATCGCCGCAGTTTTTCCAAACATCACATTAGCTTATCAGTTATCACCTGCGTTCGGTATATTTTCCGCCGAACTAATAGCAATTCAGGTCGCACTGAACCATATCGAGTCCTCTGATATTAACAACAGTATAATTTTCACAGATTCTTTAAGTGCACTCCAAGCACTAAAAAACACCATGAACATCACCCACCCAGTCGTGAAAAGAATAGTCAGCTCTTTACATAGCTTATCAGAACTTGGAAAAAACATACATTTCTGCTGGGTCCCAGGACATATTGGAATTCCTGGAAACGAACTAGCGGACAATGCTGCCAAATCAGCTCACCTACCACCCGAGAAAAAATGGAAAGTGCCTCATCAAGACTATCGACCAATAATCCAGGAAAAATGCATGTGCCAATGGCAGTTATCATGGGAAAATCAACCTAATAATAAACTTCGAAGTATCAAGCCAAACCTTGAGCGATGGCCTTCCAGCTTTAATTCAATCCGACATCAAGAGGTAATATTGGCTCGACTGCGAATAGGGCACACAAATATCACTCATGGTTATCTTTTAAGAGGAGAAATACCCCCTCAATGTCATCACTGTAATACACTGCTCTCAGTGAAACACATTCTGGTCGAATGCACAAAATATACAAGAGAACGCCAGATTCTTTGCACTTCAGCCACGACAAAAGATCTTACACTTACCTCACTTTTAAACAATGAAACAAATGTCTCAAGCATATATAACTTTCTGAAGATGATTAAAGTATATTACCTCCTTTAGTTAGGGAAAAAAAATTATTTTCTGATTTCTTTTTCCATTTTCTGTAAGTGAAAAGAAATAGCATGCATAATTATCATATGTATGGCGCACTATGGTCATAGTTGCCGATGCGCCCAATAAATCCCGAAACAAACAAACAAACAAACAAGCCGTGTATGCTGTCTGTAAATTGCGTGTGTTCTGTGGTCGATTTGCTGCGCTTGCAGTACTAAAATTCCCGAGTTTCTAGATGGCAAAAAAACTATGCTGCACTTTTGCCTGAAACCGACTAACTCAGCCATGTGAAAAAGGCTAAAAGGTAGTAGATTGATCAGCTTGTTTACATCAACTATTAATTCTGTTAATAGTTGATGCCTACTCTGGTCATTAATTTTAGTCTAGACCTTGAACATAATTCTTTCAAGATATAAAAAAAAAAGTGCCCTCCAGAATTCCTTCCTTCATCACTTCCCATTTACCATTCGCACTTGTTAAATTTACATACCATCTATGATGGGAACATCGAATAGAATCTACAAGATGCCCGAGGCCATTAAAATCCCCTACAAATCTTGAAACCCTTCCCTTTACTCCCAGCAATAGTTATTTCTCTAGCTACATCCCACATTAATATATAATGATTGCTTCTACTAATGGTGCATTTATTTTTATCATTCTGTCAGTGCTAAGTATGTTCAAAGCTAGCTTCAACCATAAAAAGTTCGATTTCGAGCTAGAATAACGAAATGTATTGCCTCTTTGTATTTGTAAGAACGACAGGTTCTGAACTAAAAGAGGGTCAACTCCCGTACTCACTTTTACACTCCCCTGTGGCTTCTCCATTTTTGGTTAGGTTTCCCTGTGGTACACGGTTGGTGTATATGGACCAGGAAGACGTGGGCGAGAATAAGCGCCAAAAACACGTGTCCGATGTAGCAATAATAGATAGGGTTGGCGAAGGGCTAATGACAAATACTAGAGTAGTGGAAGATCCACTACAATTAGTCATTATTGTTTTGAGTTTAAAGAAGGCGGTGTGTACTCAACATATTAAGAATTTGCTGCCAGAGTTATACTAAATGGATAACTCCGCTTTGTGATTCTCGACAGGGACTGAATTCGTTGCAGATATATGACAGCTGTTTATATAACGTATAGATGAATGCAGCAGAAGGTGAAGTTGTTTAGAATCACAAAAATTCGTATCATATGGAACACACAAAATTAAATGGCGTAGGGAAAAATAGTTCTGTAGATAACCGAGAGAGAAGTAAAGAAGAAATGGAGAATAGGAAAATGTAAGTGTCAGAAGTGGACATGAGAGATTACTAGAAAAAAGAAAGGGAGAGTGAAATCGCTGGAGACCAGAAGCGAAAAATTACTCCACGTTTATCTTAGCCAAAAGGTCTAGAAATAAAGAATTACTATAGACATGTATATGATCTTATGTGGGGCTGCCCCAGAACATTAGTTTAACTCCGCCGTGGTGTGCTGTAGTGAGACAGATTTCTGTAAAAGGCCAGAAATGTGTGTAATATGAAGAATTGTCGTATGACGAAGGCGCATCTTTTTAGGGATTTCCTTTTTGATGTAAGAGATGGGTAGTGCGAAACTACCGCCAAGTGGGATAAGGCGTAGAGTCAGAGAATCTTACGATACGATTTGATATGCTTGTTAAAGAGGAGAGGGGTTTTGGGAACAAAATTTGTATCTCAGCTGGATTAAGCGATACATTGGTGGACACTTGCAGATTCCAGTAGAGATTCCAAACATTGGCTTTCAGTTTTACTAATTTCTAAATCTCTATATTCATCTACTAAATATATCCATTCCTTAGACTGGTATTTTAAAAAAATATCCTTGGAAATTGCACTGCTGCAAACAGGTCTTAGCAGATCTCCCTCCTGGAGAATTTCATTTCCCATGTTTACGGCTTGGGTACCTATTTTAAAAATATCTTCCTATTATCTAATATGTCTAGGAGGGTTAATACAGTTCTGTTTGAACGCCCTAATGATTGCATCATTGCATACGTGATCATTGTCCTGTCTTTTTGAATAATTTCATCGAAAAATCTTACTGGTGTTTCCGTCAATTGCCCACAGACTTTGGTCATCCGCTCCTTGACTGGTCACAGATGTCAGTGACTTCTTTAAAACTTGCAAGCCATCTACGAATACTGCTTATATTAGTAGCAGCATGTTAGTGTACATTTCTCAAATTTCCATGAATCCGGACAGCTGAGTCTTTAACAGACAGAAACTTTATGATGCTAATTCAATTACAAAAAAAAAATTTGTCGCTCGAGAAGTATATTTTATTTAAAAAATTTCAAAAGAAATACGAATGGAGAAGATATAGAGGGAGAAGAATCACAGTGTGTGTTAATTGTCTGACAGCACCAGGGTTTCCCCCATCTCCGCATCACAGAGAGAGAGAGAGAGAGAGCGAGAGAATACAAAATGAAGTAATCAATAGATAACAAAGTTTGAATCTTAAATAGCATTAATCCATCTTTATACTTCATTAAACCAAGCCTATTTTAATTTACTAATTTATAAATCGGTTCATCAGTAGTAATGAAATTTTTATCAGTTATTTTCTTATATTTCCACTCCTCATCTTCTTGTTCTCATACATCATCTGCGTGACTATCAGTATTTGACACATATAAAACAGGTTGCTAGCCTTGACCCAGGTAAAATGCCATCGCTAGCTATACTGCTATTACTTTCAGTCCGATGCTACTCGCTGTTTCTGGAACACCCCTGCAGTTAGCTTGTTTGTAAAGCAATTTGTTACAGGATTAACTTTCATATTTATTTATTGTCCAGACACGCTTTTTGAACACGAATTCTTTGAAGGCATCCTCGATTGGTGCCCACGAATTGAACAAATTGTTCGACTTCTATTAAAGATAATCTGCTGTTCCTATTTAAACCAGAAACAAAAGCTTCAAAGATACCACTGTTTATTTATCTCTCGTAAGATAACGCTCCCACGAAGTCTCAAAGGAGGCATTTCGAATTAAGTAGTCGAGAGGTATTATAAATATACAGACTCTTCTGTAATATTTATAGAGTAAATACCAGGACACTTTATTTCTTAATTAACTGAATTAAAATACTTTATTATATACAAAATTTCAAATTGCGTAATAAATTATTGCAATATGAGTAATTTAAATACACGAGAGCCAGATGTAAACTAAACGGATGTTGTAATAATAAATAAATAATATAGAATATGTAAATAATAATTACAATGCGTGAATGTCTTTAACGTGTAGTGTATATTGCATTAAGAGTAAATTTTAAATTCAGTGTAGTGATTACTGATGTTTTCGGGTTAAATATTCCCACCTCTCCCCCCCCCCCCATCCCAACTCTGATGAAAGATTTTTACGATTACAGAACGAAAAGCAGAAATGAAAAGCAATGATTCACTTTTCAGGGTTTTAGTAGAGTTCAGTGCGATATGCAACACCCGTACGTCATTAATTGTGACCAAGAGTTTTGCAAGTGGGTCGCCTAGGTTAAATATAAGAGACGTTTGAACATATGGGCCTTTTCCTGCACAGCTTGCCCATCATTATAATATTGTTGACAAAACACCTGTAGTGTAGGCTACCCAGTTTCTGGATGAGTGCTTTCAAGGCCGTGTAACAATAGATGTATCAAAGATAAAAATCTGTTGGACGTTGTGTCACCATTTGGATGTTCCTCATCTAATGTAATATTTTTCGACACTTTCATTGTCTCTTGCAGCTAACGCGAATAAACGTCTGAAATTTTCTCCTTTTATTATAAGGAAAACTTTTTAGGAACAAGTGACCGTGAGATTGAGCACGGATGAAAAGGAAGAGTACCCATCTCTCTTTCTCAAAGGTTTGTTTGCGTGAAAATTGCCTTTTATACAGCTGTACGGGAGTCTAAAAAGAACTCCGACGGCGCAACCACTCTAAGGTATAATCTACGTTCTCTCCCTCCCCCGGTAAAAGTTTCTCACTCTGCACTGGGTGTTAAAGGTTACAATACTACTATACAATGAGTAGTACTAAAGACATCCACCAGCTGACAGCTAAAAGGCAGACAGTGGGTGACATGCAAATGATCTTTCCCTATCGAGTAGGAGTGAACTCCTCCCCCCTCTTTACGAATGCAGTGTAGGAAAGGTTGTCTTAAAGCGAATACGGGAGCTGCGGGCCCCAGCCTTAGTGGGGGCTCCCTGACCGCGTTAAAGGCATTGAAAGATAACAAGTACTTTATTTAGTTCCTAATACCAGGGACTTCTTTTCAGTTTTTGCCCTTCAGGGCTGTAGATAGGGCCTACATTGAGCATTTGCAGAACCACCCCATTCATATGCAGAAAGGTTTTTTTTTTTTTTTTTTTTTATTTGCGAATTCGCTAAGATGCCATCTAAGAGGTGTCAGAGGTCAACAGGCCCATTCCCCTTTAGTTATAATTTTTACGTAGACTGTGCTAAATAGTTTCTATCTTCCTTCTGCACGATAGATGATAACCATGCACGAGCTGTTTATTATGTCCCCTAATTTGGAATTGCTAATCGCGATTCCTGATCCGTTTTGCACCAACCTAATCTACCTCGATTCTAGCTTGCGAAGAAAGGATTACCATCATTTACGAAATGCGATTTTTCCGCTAGTAGCAGACAGATAACATTTCTCTTAAAAACTAATGAACTCGCGGTACTTCCAATGTCGTAAACGAACCGTTCCCATAGATACCTGTAGGTGGATGTTCCTGGGCGCGTTTATCAATTTTATGGTGAATTATAATCATTAAAACTTACATATTCCTCACAAATCGATTTAACCCTCTGTTGCGTATCTTAGTTGGACGTTAATACACTGCACGAGAAGCCCGAATTCCAAGTTTAAATCCCACTTTGCTCGCCCTGATTTATTCCTTACCACCCCAGAAAAGAAAACATTCACAGCTTTTCAGTTCCCTCCGAATGTTCCCTTCTAAATGAACTGTTCAGAGATCATGTGGGGAACCAGGCAGATTTCCACAGAAGCGTGAATAATAAAGCAGAAAAAGTAGGGATTGGGAACGTAAATTGTTACAAAGTAGCAGAAAATTCTATGGATTTAGTTCCCTTTCCTTGCATTACAAACGATATTACAACATAAACTGGAAAATAGCGTTAATCTTTAAGTGGCTTTCCCGTGTTCTCTTGACATCTAGTTTTTTTTTTTTTTTTTTTTTTTGTGATTTGGTAAATATATCAAGAGCGGTTGTGTTTCTACAACCTATGTGTTTAAAGTGTAACTTCTAAATCTGCATATGCGAGAGATGTGTGGAATTTGAAAAGAGTAACATTTTAACTTTCATAAAATACTACTTAAAAATACGCCTGTATTGTTCAGAAATTCAGAGCAAGGCTTCTACCCCTCTCGTTAAACTTTACTATCACTCTTTGCGATAAAAAGATTCGGAAAGAAACCTTTCTTTTTGCTTGTCGTATCACTAATAGAGATCACGCAATACGCATGCGCAATACAATACCGGTAGACTACTGTACTTGAAGAGTAAAACCAACAGCAAAAGTATGGTTGCTGTGGTAACCGACTGATTATCACATTTCCACAATCGGTTCTGCTGTTACAGTGGATTTTGAATTTAGAGTTGATGAGGCCTATTATTTCTATGGCTAAGAAAGAAAATAAGCTTATTGTTATGTTTTTGATTGTTAAGTAACACTAGTAAGCTCCACTACCTCAGAGCTGTTCAGTTTGTAAATTTAGTTATTTTGCTGTAAAATAAGTTTCGGAATGTTGCATAAAATTTATGATTTTTCACACTCGCTTAGTTATTATTACTAAAACAGAAGACAATTCTTTGTTCTTTTTAAGCATTTATTTGTTATTTTGGAGAAAGACAACGCGAGAGTGAGTATGTACCATTTTAACACCGATAATGACAGTCCCGAAAGATCAGGTGTGAGTGTTCTCACAACACTTCTCTTAGATTTAGCGGTCGACATCTCAAAGGAATGTTCAAGGCAAATTCTCTTAAATTCCATTGGACGCTGGTTACTCTAAAATTGTCTAACTTTTTCTCCCCTACTTTAAGTGCTGGGGGGGTGATGGCAAGGGGGATAGAAGCGATTACAGATAAAGAACAGAATCGTTCAATCGTAAGCCCATTGCACAAATCAATTGAGCACTAGACTCGACGTCCCATTATTTCACAAATGTGTACATCTCACGTGTGATGGACTGAAAGAAATGCATTTTTGGCCACATTTGGCTTTATAGTAAAAATCCATCTGAAATCAAATGATAAAAATTAACGATCTAAAAACAAAACAAACTTCTAATTCTGACACGATGTGGATGACGATATTATATCACAAATGTTTGTGAGAAGTTGATCGTTGTCTGTTAACGCATTTAGCTCTTGATTGATTAGTTGTAATCATTTTTATGCATCGGTGTTATAAAACTGGTTTCATGAAAATGCCTTGCAGCGTTCCGGTTAAATAAGTCTTCCGTATTCCACACAATTTAAATGCGAATGGAAAAGAAAAAAATGAACGCACAAGTATAAATGGTTTAATGAACGGATTACAAATCTCTATCTTCTCCACTGGTTGTGTACAAACAGTCTACAGAGTAGAGCGTTTTTCCACTTCAATATTTGGAATATTAATTAGATAGTATGAATCAGAGCTGTAATACTCAATATGTTCTACGTTGATAATGATATTAGTAAATTAATAAGAGGAGTTTACCTCAATATAGTACGTGGAACACTTCCGTATGATACCCTCCAGAAATTAAAACGAAAAAATCGACAACTTACCGGTACATTAAAGTAAAAAATAAATAATTAAAGTAAAATTATAAATAATTAAATAATCAATTTAACACAATTCAAAATCAATTCAAAACAATTAAAATTCAAATTAACGCAATTAAAAGAATCTAACGAAAATATTCAAAACGATTTTCCTGAGGAAGGAAAATCGTTTTGAATATTTTCGTTAGATTCTTTTAATTGCGTTAATTTGAATTTTAATTGTTTTGAATTGATTTTGAATTGTGTTAAATTGATTATTTAATTATTTATAATTTTACTTTAATTATTTATTTTTTACTTTAATGTACCGGTAAGTTGTCGATTTTTTCGTTTTTTCCGTTTTAATTTCTGGAGGGTATCATACGGAAGTGTTCCACGTACTATATTGAGGTAAACTCCTCTTATTAATTTACTAATTGGAATATTAATGTAAAATTTATATTATAGATATGTATAGATTTTGTACCTGTATTGAATCTCTCTATATTTCTTAAGTTGAGAATTTAATGAAATAAATCTGTTTTAAATTCTAATTCAGTATTTTATTTTAATTATTATTTTATTACTATAAATTTTATTAGGTTATTTTAAAAAGTCCGTAAAGCAAAACTGCGACAGATTTTCCATATGTCTAAAACAGAGCACGTAGCCATACTAGTATAACTAAGTTTGATTATAAAGCCATTACAATAAAGTTATGTTCATATTTGAAGTAATATTCCAAATATTGAATTTAAAAAAAAAAAACCCTCCATATTAACAGAGTCTTCAGTTTGGAGATTCACATAACACATGGATACTTGTAATCCGATTAAACCATAGGAAATATTTTTCGGGCTTTGTGTACTCAACGCTAAGTTAGTTAGCTCAGATTTTCACAGTTTGTTTCCAGAGTAATCCGGATTTGATAGCAGCTATATATCCCCTGCCCAATACAGTTCATCAAAATTAAATGACTGTCCACTATTAATGGACACACTATTGGTTTCGGATTCCTATCTATAGGAGACACAGTCCAACCTTCAGACGACGTTGTGGCTTCCCGGATGTAGCTTCAGTACGTCTTTATGATAGTAAACCGAGAATCATTTTATGAAAAGCATGCTATCTCCATTGATAGACTCTCAAATAGCACTTGTTACGTTTCTTATTTCTCTGGTTTCGATCAAATTTCAAGTAAAGGTCATTGACAGAAAACTGACACCGTCTGATTTATCAATAGCAGGTGCAATTTCCTCAAACATCCGAGATTATGTGCACGGAATCCGTACGGTGCAAAAGATATAAAACTATCCACGTTTTAACACAACTGTCCGTAAAATATGGAATATCTAACTGGGAGGTAAACATTGACAATAACCCCGCTCTTCTGATGTAAAAGATTGCCTCATCCAACGCAAATATCAACCGCTATAAAATTCTTCATTTTCTCTGATTAACAAAGATAAAGCTGCAGTTTTATCAATATTTGTACTTCTCGTAGGTATACTTTAACTGCGAATAATTTTAATTCAGTTAAATATTAAGCGCATAAATCCGTTCTTTTCCACTGTCACTACATTTTTTATTTTTTTTACTCTCTCTCTTTCTTTTTTTATTCTGTCTAAGCGGTCATATTTGACCTTTCCTTGTACTTGCTGTCAAGTGTTGGTTTAGAAGGCGTTCTGTTCTCTACCTGTCCAAAGTCCACTTCCCGTAGCCGGTACCTTGTCAAAGGCCTAGCCCTCTGCGCTGTTATCACAGATCAGGGTGCATTGTGTTATGAGCACACACAAACACCACGGTGCTGAGACTGCCTTTTGACCAGTGTCAATACAAGTACTGTATTGGCCTGGGTCATTTCTCTCTCTCTCTCTCTCTATGCACCCCCCCCCCCTCCCTTCTGTTTCTATGGTGGATAACATTCGTCTGTGCTAGAACTGTTGACTTTGGTCTCACGTTTGCACGCTGTTCAACTCTGTTTTGCTTAATCGCCGTAGTCATGGTAACTCCTACTCTTAAAGAAAGTGGGAAAGAAGTGTAGTGGAGAAATGCTCTTTAATTTCAAATGGATTTTTCTGGTCATTTTATCCATTTTATTTGATGTTTATGCCGGGTATAATGTCTTAAACTGGGTGAAGTTTTTTCTGTTTTTTTTTCTTTATAATATTTTCATTAAGTATTTGAGTTTTAAATAAAAGCGTATGGACAATTTATTTGCTTGGACAATTTATTTGGACAATTTATATGGACAGTATGTTCGCATACATTAAGCAAAAGTTGAGTTAAAAGTAGACATCGTAACCTTTTTTTTTTTCGAATCCTTTAATTCGAGAAATTCGAATTCTTTAATTTAGTTATCTTTCGAATTCAGCATGCAGGTACAAAATTCTGCACGCCTCGTGTTCGAAGTCACATGATTCCGCAAAATGGGGTAAAAAAATCGCCTATAAGAAGCCAAAAAAACAAAATAATAAGAAAATATTTTAATAAGTTACTCTCTATTGTCACATTTGTATTTCTAACCGTTACAATAAATTAAACACCACTTAATTTACAATTCCTAATTGATTTTTAGTCCAGGATCTCAAGAAATATGTCCGAATGGCAACTTTAGTGCCCAACCCGTAATCTCAAAAGTATTTCTGATATTCCCAATTAGTTTTTTTTTTTTTTTTTACCAGCTATTCTGAATGGATTTTGCACATCTTGCGTTTAAAAATAAACCTCTTAGAGAAAAGAGTGGTGCCCCGGAAACATGTAGCCATGCTTGATTAAGCTGAATTTGTCTAGTTATGTAGGAATTGAATTCTGCAGCACGACTAAGCAACAGTTGATATTGATGAATATTGGTTAATTATTAGTTTCATATTTTGAAACATTAATACGAAGTATAATATTTCTGTTATAATGTATTAGAAGTCTTCAGTCAGGGAGTCGAATACCTCATGAAACATTAAGAGATGAGTCATGGATTACCTGTTCGCGCTCTTCTGAATAGAACCACGGATTTTTAGAAATGCTTGACAGTACCACCCCAGATGTGGGAGAAATAATATGTTAGGGAGGTATGAGATATGAAAAGGTTAATAGTTCAAAATAAAACTAATACCAGGACTAAAAGAAAACTTTTTTTTTGGTACTGACAAAGTTATAGATGTGGTGTTTCTTCAAATAAAAGTTTTTAATTAGAGAAATCAGGCTATTATTGAAGAAAGACTTAAGGTGAATCGATTATTTTATCTTTTTTGTGATTAAAAAAAAAAAAAAAAAAAACAAGATTGGCTTTTGGAAAAATTCGTATTAAAGTAGGACATCCCCTCACCTCTCCATCGGAAAATAAGCTAGACGTTGCCACTTAGCTTAAACTTGTTCATTTAGCTGCTTATTTATGCAGCATCTGGTTCTGGTTTGTTGAACGAGAAAAATGGGTGTTACATCATGTTATTAGCACAACTATGGACAGGATTTGTAGTCAATGCAAGGACCTACCAGTGATGTTAGTCCTCCAAGTTACCGTCCCTGAGATCCAACGGCTACATCTCAAGTTCCAGACTGAATTGAGAGGAATCCAAGATTCGCTCTCCGATAAGGATCAACCATGCTGACGCCATGTCCCTATCCTCAAGGTTCAAGGAATAGGATTCAAGCTGGTTGAGGTGCGGATATAGCTCCGGGGTAGCCATGCGTAGCAATGAATGCCCTTCTTTAGAAGTCATGATGAATGGAGTTGCCCTGGTACCAAACAAACAAACAAACAAACAAAAAAACTTCTGGTGAATCTTGATAAATCCTTCTTCAAGGATCCAAACAAGTTCCTTTCAGAAAATTATGATATTAATATTGTCCAGATATATTAATATCATAATATTAATATATCTGGACTATATATTCCTTGTCCCCTTATGTCCCTTTCTGCCTCAACAAAGAATCACAGAACTGAAAGCATGTTAGTTCCAACACCTTGATTCCTATGAAGGGCATGGCATGAAATTTCAATCTTTTTATTCATTTATGTTTGCAGAATCCCTTCGTTTTGGCGACATCATTGTCGAAACCAAAAGTGACAAACACAACTACTCTCCAGGCCACTCCTCTTGGTGAAATGACAATCACAGTAACCCCTTCCCATAGACGATAAGCTCATCTGGAGACGTGATCCTGAATGGGATCTAGTAGTAGTAGTAGTAGTAGTAGTGGCACATGATGCAAGAAAGCAAGTGTAGGAGCTTATGCAGCATCAGCCAAAAAAAAAAAAAAAATCACACCATTCCCTCCAAATGCCTGTCCAGTTCCTCCTTAAATTTATTTAACCTATCAACTTCCACAACGACAGATGGAAGTTTGTTCCAGCAATTAACCACCCGCTGGCTAAAGGCAAATTTCCGCACATCTATTCTACATCTGTCCTTTCTTAATTTGAACTTATGTTCCACTTGTTCAGATTACGAACCTTCGTAATCTGAACAAGTGGAAGGATCCCATCAGAATTCAGCGTGCTCAACCCATTCAAGGCCTTATAGACCTCAATCAGATCACCGCGCAGGTGCCTAGTCTCCAGCCACTGCAATTTGCAGAACTTAAGCCTCTCTTGGTAAGAGAATCCCTTCATTCCCCTCACCAATCGTGTTGCTCTTCTCTGTACACGCTCAAGCAAATCTACATCCTTCCTAAAATGAGGCCTCCAGACCTGTACGCAGTACTCAAGGCGTGGCCTGACCATTGCCTTATACAGAGGGACAATCACCTCCTTTTCCCTGCTAGCAAAATTCCTATATATCATTGACAAAACCCCATGACCCGCCCTAGCAGCCTGTCTGCACTGCTCAGAAAACTTCATATCTGACTGCACAATTACTCCCAGGTCTTTTTCATTTTCTACCACCTTAAGTGTAGTACCACACAGTTGGTACGTTTCTCTGGGGTTACTTCTACCCATATGCAGTACTTTGCATTTGTCAAGGTTAAACTTCAGTTGCCACTTCTTAGCCCATCTGCCCAAATTATCTAGATCCTGTTGCAGTAGCACACTGCCATTACTGTCATTAACAACCCTGCCAACCTTTGTGTCATCTGCAAACTTCGACATTAAGCCCGATATACCTTCATCAATATCATTGATAAATACACAAAACAACAGTGGACCCAACACCGAACCCTGTGGGACTCCACTAATAACATTAGTCCACGAAGAGCAGCACCCATTGATTACCACCCTCTGTCTTCTCTCACTTAACCATCCTTTTATCCATTGTAGCAACTTACCCTTAATACCATTCTGCTCCAATTTGTACAGTAGTCTTCCATGCGCAACAGTGTCAGAAGCTTTCCTGAAATCCAAGTATATGATATCAAAATTATTTTTTGCATCCAGTTCCTTTGTGACCACATCATAATAACCAATCAAATTTGTCAGACAAGACTTTCCCTTAACAAACCCATGCTGTGTTTGAATTATTGCTGCAGTCTTGTCTAGATGATCCTGCAATGCATCTTTAACCAGTGACTCCATTATTTTACCTGGAACAGAAGTTAAACTAACTGGTCTGTAATTACTCGTGTCACCCTTCGATCCACCTTTGTGAATTGGGGACACATTTGCACATCTCCAGTCCGTGGGAACCTCCCCTGAGTCCAAGGATGCTCTCATAATTATGGCTAAGGGTTTGCTTAGTTGCTTTGCCGCCTCCTTTAAAATAACTGGATAGATCCCATCCACCCCAGGTGCCTTTCTTATGTTTAACTTCAACAATTTCTCCTCCACTTTGCTCTCAGTTATTACAAAATCATTAAGCACACTGCTACAATTTGATAACCTTCTTCCATTTTCAAACTGTAATAATTCCTCACGTGTGAATGTAGATGCAAAATACTCATTCAGTTTGTTTGCTATCTGAGCAGGATCATCAACAGTCGAACCATCGATGTCAAGTGGACCAATCATATTCATCCCCTTCCTTTTAGAGTTTATATAAGTAAAGAAATCCTTGCTGTTTTTCTTAGCATCTTTTGCCAAAGATTTCTCGTAATCCGCCTTTGCCTGCCGAACCTCCTTTGTGACCTGATTACAGACTAGCTTATATCTGCCACAGGCTTCTGCGTCACCTGATAATTTATATGCATCCCATGCATTTTTCTTCTCTGTCACGAGTCTCATTAGTTCATTTGATAACCATTTAGGCCTAAACCTTGAACGATATTTCTTAATCGGTATATAAAATCTAGTAGCTTCCACGATTGATTCTTTGAATGCTTCCCACTTAGAATTTACTGTTAGTAACATCGTCAGTCGATCCCACTGTACAGAATTTAAAAACTGTCTGAGACCACTGTACTCCCCTTTACGGAAGCAAAAACCTTTTCCTTTACCCCTGACGGTAGTTACCTCTTTGAGTAAATCCCACTTCAGCACACTGTGATCACTGCCACCTAGTGGTTCCTTTATCTGCAAATTCTTAATACACGAATGATCACTGCTGATAACCAGATCAAGAGTGTTACTTTTTCTGGTTGCCTCTCGAACATGCTGCTGCAGAAAACAATCATCCAATAAATCCACAAAAGTCTGACTAGTGTGTGAGTGACCAACCCACAAGTTCCAGTCAATATCTGGGAAGTTAAAATCCCCCATTATAAGACATTCTGATTTACTGGCCCACTCTATTTCTCTGTACAATTGTTCATTGTACTCATTCGAGTCATTAGGCCTATAACACACTCCTACTCTTATTTTTGCTTTCGCAGTGCTTATCTCACACCAAACTGACTCAACAGAGCACTGTTCATCTATATTAACTGGGTGCACTTCCTTTGATTTTATGTTTTTCTTAATTAACAGCATAACACCCCCTCCCTTTCTGTCCTGTCTATCCTTTCTGTACACATTGTACTCCCCAAATTCCAGTTCGGCATCAAAAAATGTCAGAAAAAGAAATCAAATCCGTTATGAACCGAAATCACAAGAAGTGACAGTTGCTAAACGAATACTCCTGCGTAGGGATGGAAATCTAATCCCGCCTTACTTTCAATTCACCGACATCTATTTCAATTACATTTGTGCTGTGCTACACCTATATGTACCAAATCCTCTAAGATGCTTTTAAAAACCAAAAATATGAGTACAGTATTCGTATATGGTCTGCCATGGTGCTTTTGCATGCTCACAATGTAGAATAAAAATTAATATTCAGCTCCAAAATCCACATGCCAAGGAGAAAACCATGAGAACTCTCGAGCATACCAGCCGTTGAAAGAAGGTAGAAGTCATTCACTCCTACGGCAAGTTATTTATTGAATCCTCAAAAGGCAGAGCAACAATATGCAGTCAGCTATCAACAGCATAACAGAAGCGGTATGTTTATGCTGGTATAGCTGGTTATACGTTTTTTTTTTTTTTTTTTTTTCTGCCTTTTATAACCTCCTATTGCACTACCTCTAGTAAAAGAGAGTATCAAACAGTCAGTAACCCAAAAAAGGAAATATTCCTTGCAGAGGAGGAAATGGATACTGGCAGTATCCATTCTTCCCCAAAAAAACTCTTCGGCACCTCAGAAGTCAGCCCGCGGATATACTAAACCCAGATAATGGTTAAATTCATATGGTATAATTGCAGTGAATTCAGACATCAAGATAAAGGTCCTCCTCCACAGGCACTAGCTAGTTATGTGCTAATGCCCAGTCTTCACGAACATTAATTCAGATCCTTGGAGATGATCCTAATAAAACAGAACTCTTTGCCTTTCTAAATAACATAGGAATATACTATAAAATATAACAGGTATTACAATAAAGTTAGTATTTCCTATTAACCATTAGAAAGACAATATGGCCCTAGCAGCCTATGTGTCGTTAAATTTTCATCACAACAACAGCACTAGCTAGTTTGCCTTTCTTTGTAGGTGAATACACACGAAGGCAAATGAGAAGCTTTTGAATGGGAAATGGACCTGCTCACGATGGAATCGCCATCCTGGTGGGCACACCCTTTCTAAATAATACCGTTTAGTACCAACGTAGAAATGGTTGTCATTCGCCTCTTTGTTGGATTCTCTGAACAATGTGATCAGTATATTTGCCTCCTTGAATCAATATCACCTAATCAGACCTTGGCATAGATACCCCATATATTATGATTTTGAAGAAAATATATGAGAGTGCTACCTCCTTTATTAGACTAGACAAAGACAGTAGAAAATTTAAAATCGAGAAAGGAGTTCGACAAGGAGACACAATATCTCCGAAGCTGTTTACTGCTGCCCTTGAGGAAGCTTTCAGAAGATTAGACTGGTCGCAGAAAGGAGTCAATGTGAACAGAGAGTACCTAAACCATTTACGATTTGCAGATGACATTGTGGTCATAAGCCATGATCCCAAAGAATTAGAGGAAAATCTTAATCAGTTATGCACAGTTAGTAAGGATTTTGGACTAAAGATGAATATGACTAAAACAAAAGTAATGATGAACAAGTATGCCACGGAAAGGGAAATAATGATTGAAGGAACAGTAATTGAAAAGGTGGAGTCATATACTTATCTGGGAGAAGTTATTAGCTGTAATAATGATAAATGGCTGGAAGTCAAGAGACGAATAAATTTTGGACGGATAGCATTCAGGAAATATAGTCACAAACTGAGGAGCAATATCCCAATTTGTCTGAAATGTAAAATAATGAACGAATGTATACTCCCCACCATGACTTATGGAAGTGAAACTTGGGCACTCACCAAAAGAATGGAAGAGAAGCTAAGAACTACACAGCGAGGAAGGGAACGAATTATATTGGGAATCAAACTGTTAGATAAGAAGAGAAACACATGGATTAGGCAGCAAACTCAAGTAAAGGACATTCTTATCAAAACTAAAGAACTAAAATGGTCTTGGGCAGGACACATAGCTCGAAGACATGATGACAGATGGACTAAGAAAATAACAGAATGATACCCAAGAGGAGCTAGAAGAAAACCTGGAAGATAAAGGCGGAGATGTATAGATGAAATTCATGAGTTTTTGGGTAGTAAATGGATGGCCAGTGCTCAAAACAGAAGGAACTGGAAAGTTGCTGGAGAGGCCCTCATCCTGCAGTGGATTGAAAATGGCTGATGATGATGAATCAGACCTTGGGCAACTGCCTTCTCCATTTCTTTTATTGAGTGATATTAATTGGAATAATATACTATGGGGTAATGCAGTTACCTAACTGGGGGGCTCTGTAATAGAGTACATACTTGAATCACAAGGTCTGCCCCTCCTGAATATGTGAAATACCTTTTTCGGCATGTGCTTTTTCTACTTTAACCTTTTCTGTGGATGTTTATCTACTCGTCTTCTTTCCTAATTTCCTCTATTTACACAGGAGGAGGAGGAGGAGTAGAAGGAAGAAAATATCTATGGCAGTAATCATTTCTTTGGCTGAGAGAGGACCTTGTCAACGTTCATGGATATCATAATGGAAGTTTCAGAAACTGCCTGGAATATCTTCGAAAACAGCTGAAATCGTCTTCTGGCATCACGAGAGTCAACGAGCAGCTTGCCAGTGATGCTCCACTAGGTATGATCTATGCAGAAGTGGCAGTAGTAGTTGCAATTCCAAAACATCTGAACGGTTTCCATTATTTCCAAAATTTGATGGAACTTAGAATGCATAGCAGCAAAAAAAAAAAAAAAAAAAAAAAACTCAAAACAAGGCCTGGGGGATTTTTTCGATGATATCAGCCAAAGAAAATCAATGTTATTTAAAAATGCATACAGAAAACCATGATATATTCCATGTTTCCATGTCAGAAACAAAAGGAATGTTAGATCCGTTTCATCTCATTCTTAACCTTGTCTACCAGCTAAAAGGTAGTCGGAGAGATCGGAAAATCAAGGAGAAATATCTAACGTATCCTTTAGGGATCCTACAGATCTGACTGCTATAGCAAATACCCCAGTAAAAAATTTGCCAAAATCTCTGTGATAACATCATTCTCCCCAGAGATACTGTCCCTAAAGAAAAAAAAGTGAGAAGCATCTTGAAATTTTTCTTCGAAAGGCGTTCAGTCATATAACAAACCCTTCTCACAGGAAGAACTAATTAAGGCACTATTTCTTTCACAATCAAGAGCAATCGGACCAAACTGAAGTCCGTTGAGATATAATAAAGCACGTCCTCACGTGTAACATAATTGGTATAATTACTGTTCTACCCACATCGGCCATTCTTCCCACACCGGGTGGAAAAGACCCGAATTCGAATCCCATCAATGAGGTGAGAAATATTTATGGACTTTTTTCACAACGTCACTGAGGTAGTCGGTCTCAGGAGATGGTAGCATGGTTTTTCCTTCCGGAAATTTGAGTTTTAGTGGAACAAACAGTCAAATTGACCTGAAGACAAGCAATTAAGATTCACAATCACTATACTGACGCCTCATAGCTGTAGTTACTCTGGCTCTTAACACACACGCATACATACATCATAAAGAAATATTTAGTAAGATCTATAGATCACCTACTAATATTCCGGAAACAATTTTGGTAAAAGGCAAATGGAAGGGAAGACCTGCTTCCCATCCTTCTGTAAAATCGTTATAGCTGTCATTCTATCACTCTCTCAAGGTGGTTATGCAAACCTCAGGAAAGAATGGTCAATACTTATATTGTATGGTATTTCGAAGCAGACAAGCTCCTTTCCAGTACACAATGTGGCTTCTGAAGAATTGGTCAGCTTTGTACGTTTTATATCCAATCATTTGATCAGATATAAATGTACATTCGAAATGCTTTTTATAAAATCCAAGCATTTGGTGTCACTTTCCTTCATCGAACACGCTTTGTGGCACAGCTTGGGATTTGCGATATTAAAATACCTCCATAACTGTTGATGTGATAGTCACTTTCGTCCTTTTTCATTAAACATTTCATGTCTTATCGCCTATTTCAAGATCGTGGAAGATCAAAGAGTTCCACGGGATCTACTCTGAGTAGGAGCCTTTTTTTTTTCAGGGTCATTAAAAGTGAACAACAAAAGAAGCCAGCTCTCATCCTGGACATTAACTAATGGGTGCAGATTTTCATCACCGAAGACCAACATTCGAAATTGGCATCCTTCTGGATTCCAAGCCTTATTGAGATTGCTGACATGATCTAGCTGATGATTGCGGAAATGATCTACCCAATCAACAGTTCTCCTGAATATCTGTCAACTGCCCGTTCTCTGTGCACCCGAAGTAATGTGTAGCAAATTATATTCCCAATGGCAAGATATTCTGCATGGACAGGCTACAAAAAATCGAAACCAGATTAAGACTGAAATAGAGCAATGGCAATCCAGTCAAAGCAGTATCCAAAGAGGAGAGTTATTTTTGCTTAGTTCCATGTAGGACACAGTCATCTTACACTTTTTTTTTTATGCTCAGAGTTGTGACTCTGTTATCCACATTTGCCACATTTTAATGGAATGTCTGAATAATAAAATTCGGAAATTCCATTGCAGGTTGGCCTTGTTGATGGTTTTAATGGTAGGGCTAAATATAGTAGCCAGTTGTGTTTGTCGTTCCCCGACTCACTGATACACAGTAATTCGCGAATCATCCTGCAGTCATGCTGAACTGGAATTGCATTGAATAGACCATGCTTTTATGCTTTTGGGGTATTGTACAGTAAATGGAATTGGTGCTTGTTGATATTATAACTGAATCAACTTATGCTTATATTTGTGAAGTGAATTACAGTAGAATACCTTTCGGATGGTTTTTTAAACCTCACTGGTTAGTTCGAAGGTAAAGAAGAAGGATGCTATTACGAGCTCAGAACGGCTGGACTTGGATTTTCCGACGTTAGGCCTATAGGTGTTCGTTACTGGAATGCGACGTTTAAAAATAAGTTTGATCTTTTCTATCTGGGCTTTGTGGGCATATTTAATGATCGGGTTATTGGGATGCTTATTTTCCGCGTGACATGTCAAGGTTCAATGTAGTAACAATTCTGCCCAAATTTTTTTGCAGCAATCAACACGACGTTAGTACTCGAGCACCTTGACAAACCCAGGATATATGTCACAATAAAACCTTCCTAACAATATTCCCTTGACGTTACTGGCATCTTTCCTAAGTGGTAGATAATTTCAACATCCATCACGTTCTCCTGCTTCACAATGTGTTCCCTGTCGTTCAGTGATTTCGGCTTTTACGAGGCAATAAGATCTGTCGATGACAGCTGCCACAAATGCCCGCCGTCACTAATTATTATTTGTCTCCTGACTTTTAGCTGATGTCCATTTACATGTGGAGTCATTTGTGGAAGCTTCCTCAGATGGGTGGCACCGCTGGACTAAAACTGTCGCATTCGTCCATGGAGAGGAAGTAAATGTGGAGTCATTCTAATGGCGTTGCCTCATACTCTTATTGCTTAAGGCTGTGTTCGTGAGGAACCCGGTTACTTACCCCTGGGGGGAATGGGCTGTTCAGAGTGATTTAATAATCATCTTGAATGAGAGAACTAAAAATCGTAGGTGTTAAAAATATTCCGAGTGGGAAGAAATGGAGCGTAATGCGCGATAATTATTTATTAAGCAAAAATAACGTAAAATATTGTTAAAGAAATGTTTAATTTCTTCATTAAATACAATATAAATCATTGCTTGTTACCGACTTCGTTTAGGAAACAAGTCAGAGACTTGAGCAATCTCTGTATGTGCCCTCAGGGGTTCAGGCAGTCCCGTAGCTAGAGATATCTATGATTACAGGTTGGGGACAAGCCCTATGCCATTAGACAAATGGCTCTGTACATGTGGGACTGCCTTCTTTAAAGTTATTGAGTGAGCGGAAACATCAAAGTTTAGTAGCCTGGCCTGCAATCCTTTAGAGGAAGAAGCCAAGGAGAGAATGAGATATCCATAAAGGAAGAATTATAGATTTACTCTTGCATTTTCCCTTGTGACTGTGATTTCATTAGAAAGATTGAAATGCTGTGAGAGGTAGGTTCTAAGCGAACCTCTCACTGCTTCCAGGAGATTATGAGTGATATAATGTGCGAAGAGTGTGGTGGGTGTCCCAGGGGCGTAGATTGTCAGGTAGTGTTTAGGCTTTTGACTCATTTGCCTATAAGTAGCATGAAGTAAATGTGTCCATTAATAAGTCAAGGGATTTTTTTTCCCCTTTTTCAGTTCATGGAACATTTCATTTCCTTTTTAATTTTTGTATTCATGAGCTCAGAGAACCCAAATCTAAGGGCCTGCACTAAATATTCGTTAAGTAAAGTTCATAATTCTGAAACAGGGGTGGTATTTTAGCTTCAATTATAATAACAGTCCACAATTCTGCATATTCAAATAATTATTTTAACGGCAAGACAGTTTGTCGCTTGTGAGCTTTATTGTATATTTTTCTATAGAAAATTTTCATGGGCCGATTTGCATGTTGCGCTGGCTTCAAAAAATCTGGCATGTCTTTCGGTTAAACTCCTCTCCCTCTGCCTGAAATCATCTAACTACAACTTCCATTGAAGTCTAAGAATCCTTCCAGTTGTCAACGAAAGTTGCTGCCAAATGAGTGACAGATGGAGATATATCGTACGGACAAAGCTACAACGGAATCTAACACAGCTGCTTAATCCAGCTGTGATAGATTCCGCGAGATGGTATTCCAGGTGAGATCAATCCTCAAACCATGCCATTAACGCAGATTCAATACATTACTGTGCACCAGGTACCATATACTTAAAGTAATCAAATAAATATCTTGTAAAGAACAATGGACTTTGTTTTGGAAAGCTCAAATATACATCAAATTTTTTTCAGATTAAACAAGAACCCCAGCTGTGGGCTCTAACTTCAAATATAACAGATGAGAAGTGGTACTTGTGAGAGCAGGTCATATCCACTTAACTCATCCCTTCCCACTTGGGGAAGATCCTTCCCATCTAACCACTTTTCACACACACCTACAGTATGACGCATTCCACTGGAATGCAACCATTATCGTCTCGCAAGGACTTCTACATTTAAATCTCTCTCTAACTGACAGGAATTAAAACTGTCTCAAGTGTTATGGGATGAAAAATTTATCCGTATTGTTTACTTATCTAAAAAAGAATTCAGTTATTTGATGTGAAAACATCAAATAACTGTTACAATAAAAAGTAAGTTTGTCCAGTAGCTCTTCTGTCCTCAGACTGTCATACCACCTAAAAAATGTAACCCTCCCTGACTTACCACATTTTAACAGCCCTCCCTGATACAATATTTTAACTATAGTAGCAAAAGTATGGTTATAGATACACGCATGCGTATTTAATGCTGCAAATGGTACCACATTTTCTATTCATCGCAGGGAACGAAACATTTTAGCTAAAATTTAGCGCGTCTCGTAAAATGGAGAAAACTGAACGAATATTAAATCTTCGTTAAAAATATTTAAGCTCTATTCGTAACAGTTATAATTAACATTGTACGTGTTTGTTTAATATGCGCGAACTTAGGGAGAGTACGAAAACAGCAAAGCTGGTATTTCAAAATGTTTTAACGCAGCAAAATTCAAATGTAATGTACATATATATTTCCTGGAGTACATGTTGAAAGAGTAATAGTTTCGGGATTTGTTTGCTGACGTCATCTGGCTAACTAAGTACAGCATTAAGTCTGCTGATTCTATATCCTACGCTTGTCATCTACAGGCCTATGACCTCTGGGGGCCAGTAAGTGGTCTGTAAAAAGGACGGAAAGAGCATTACAGAACATCCTGACCTCTCTTCCTCTTCAAACCTTGAGTCTCTTCCTCTGTGAGAGGCCCGGCTTAGGGCTCAGGTACGTGTGTTTACCGTGGGTACAGGTATATGTTTGCAGTACGGGATGGAAGATTAGGGTGCGTACTGATAAGCGTTACGATTCGTGGAAGAATGAGAAAGCCTTATCGTCGTGTTAGCTTACAGTTAAATAACAGTTTCACTACGGAAAAAAATTTCTTCGCTGTGTAAAACAGTTATCTTAGAATTCACGTGTGGTAATGGAGAGAAATAATTTTACAGTAGTTTAGTGACATTATTTGTGTAATAAACTTTTTTACCGTAGGCGTATACTAGTAGATTGAAGAGGCAATAAAATAACTTTAGTTAAATACAAAATAGCTAGCTAAACTTACAAGAAAGAAAGACTTATAAATTTATAACGTATATAAAACAAATTCAGCCATTACCTCATAACAGGGAAATTTAATAATTTATGAAATCCATAGCAGTTTAATGCCATAACTTCTTTTAGTAACAATGACCTGAAAACATAACTTTTGATAATGATAACAATGAAATAAAATACTTAACTTTTAATGATAACAATTGAATGACAATACAATATTAACAATGAGAGGTTTAGTCAATAGTTGCTGATGCGCCAGTGAAACATATTGTCTGGCTAAGAGGAAAGCGTATAATCATCAATCCACGTTTATGTATACAAGGTTTTTAGATTCCTAAGCCATGAAAAACAGAAATGCATCACCTTGAAGGAACCATAGATACAGATCACCGTATCATCAAGAACGATTGTTCCGATAATCCCATCATTACAATATGCACGTCGTTCCATACATTTTACAAGATGAAGAAATGTTTCTTCGATTGTAGGGGGATTTTTCTGAGGTAGACTCATAATGGAGTATTCTGTTTATGGATATAACCAATGAGGTGGAAACGTGCCTCATCTGTGAACCAAATTCGATCAATAACCGTTGGATTCCGATTCACAGTGGGTAAGAACTCATTACAGAACCCTTCTATGTCTATTGCTGTCACTAAGTGCGTGCATCAGCTGCTTACGGTTGCACATCTTTCTACATCAGTGGGTACACTGATGCTAATTTTAAACCAAGCGATTGGAAAAGGTGTGTTACAGACTTCTTCGGAATTTGAGCAGGTGCTGCTTGTATACATTGAATGTTTTCTGGATTACGTACCTAATTCTATCTACCAATCACTCCAGTCTTGTTATCTTTCAAATTGCATGATCAAAGTATCGTGTTTGTTGCAAATAATAGTTTCTGTTGCTTGAAATTCGCATACCACTCGAGATAACAATATTCCGTAATTGATTACAGAGTAATTAAGCAGATTTTGATGAAAAAATATAATTTTTAATTTATTAAAAAGAAGTTAAGATTTATTTTTCAAAAAAGGATATTGTAGAATTTGGTAGGTGGGTGGGTGTTAACGCAGTTTTTCAAGTTATCTCTGTTTAACAATCAAGAGCTCTGAAAGATACTCTGTGTGCCTAAAATGTTAAAAGGAAGGATGCTGCTGCATTTAGGATATGCTGTAAAGTGTGTCAACCAAAGAGCGAGAGGAAACATGGTTATAATTGTAACAAATTTCGAAAGCAAGACGGAAATTAAGTAGTTCGGAACTTACACAACAAGGAGTTTATCACCGCCATAATCCATGAAATTGATAGTGGAGAGATAGCCAAGGAGCCTTGGGCATTTCGCCACACCCAACCACACTGTCACTTGAAAGTCTAAAATGAGGATGAAGCCGAAAGTCACACAAGTAAGCTGAGTGTGCAGATTCTTTCAGAAAAATCCAAATCCACTCGTTTTGAGACAATGAAAGCCTCTGTTTTCATCTACATGCTGGCGGTGGCACTATTAGTAATTCTGGATATGTGCCCTACGTGCAAAGTTTAAAGGCTATATAAATTTAGTGTATAGAAGGTCAAGTGTGAATGAACCAAGATAGGTAGGGGAGAGGTGTGGATTCTACATTCCACACCTCTCCCCACTGTAAGTCTGTACCCACATTTCGAGGGTACAGATTTACAGTGGATTCATGATCAGAGGGCCTTTGACTGACAAGTAATTAGGGAAGGAGTTAGGTATACTCCCCATGGTGTGTATGTTGCTTCAGTGACTGATCAAAGCTTATTTTGCCACTTTAGGCAAAGTATATAACTATAACTGGGTTCCAAGTCCTCTTATAGAAACATGCCCTGGCTGTCATTGTTAACAATCCTGTCCTGAACATCGCCGGAAAGTTCTAACATCAGACGTAATATGTGTCCATAACACATGTCGTCCCTTAGTGTTTAGAATTACAATGAAAAATGTGCGTTATGAACTCCTACGATGCAATACAGTGCTTTTTACCTATGAAGAGTAAATATACAAGGCTTCCCTAATTACTTACAAATTTCTTTATTAGTTAAGCGTATCTTCAAAAAGGTACGGATTTCCTTAGTCACGTTTAAACTATTGAAAGTTTCGATCCTGTGGTAATGTTAAATTGCCGAAGTTAAATATTTCATTGAAAATTCAAACAGACAAGTGTTAGCAATAACAGAAATGATACCCCATGGTCCCCTCGGAATAGTTATCAACAGAACGACCAACAACGTTGGTACATTAGACCACTGCTCCCCCTCCGACCGAATCTCGCATATTACTTGGATGGTGATGACGAGGAACCGGTGACGGATCACCACTCTCGAACTAAGGACATATGTAGTCTCGTGATAATTCACACTGGCCCTTTCCTTATTCCCTATTTGGCCATGTTACATTAATACACTTCAAGATATTGATCTCCCAGCCCGGAAGATTAAAGGTCGCCGCTTTGCCTGCAATTATATCAATTTAGTTGTCAGGGAAGTCAAACAAACGACGAAGGTGTGGAATAAGTGTGTTCAGATGTATATTAAACATGGCGGAGGTGTCCAGTTCATCTTCCATAACGTTTAAAGAGCTCTCGGCAAACTGAAAACTTGAAGCACTTCCAAAAGACCCAGCCATTGCGCACACGACCAGAACGTGAGCCCGAACGAGAGGTATTGTACCGTACCTAAGCCTCCAACTTCGGTCTGTGCGCGACGCAAACAGCGTTGAGACCTAGTGAAGTGGAACAGACAGACAGTCACAAGACGTACACATAATAATATCGATTTTACTCGTAATTCTCAAGTATTCATCAACGGAAATGAAGAAAATTGGCAAAATCCCGACATGCTTTGCATTATATTTGACACCCGACTGCATACTTTCCAGTACATGATTGTGGCGTGGGGTGGTGCAGGTTTATTTCTGATATTTTGCTTTGTGGTTATAACCGTTCGGGGCAAATGCACAACACCTTCACAACTGAACAGATCTTTAGATTTATTTTTCGAATTCGCCATTCAGATTTACAGTACTCATCCACCCCACTATCAGCGAAACTCCATGACAGTTCAGAAGCCATGTGACATTTCATATCTAAGGCTGCCAGCACTTAAGATATCAGAATTATCTTAAGAGCTGATAAATTGTGGTTAGATATGAATTTCGAAATTAGTTGCCGCCTGTTTTCATATTTGGTGGAGATCGCCTGGCAGTCCCTTTCTTGCCAACAACGCTGTCCAAAACCTATTATTTCGCTGTTTGTAAGAACTATATTACAGATATAATTTGGTTTTGTTTTTTCTGCCTTTAACTTCAGCTCATTTACAAATGGAAAAAAAAAAAAAGAAAAACCATTTCATAGCAGCTATGTATTTTTTTTTTTTTTCATACATCGGATTTATTATATACTTATATAATAATAAATAAACAAGGTATCTTCATTTTAAGATTACCTAATTAACTCTTCAAATATATCTAGATTTTTTTAATGAACTAGAATAGCATTAAATTTAATATTATTTATTATTTATAAAGTTGATTTACTTAACGAAATTGATTTGAAATGATAACTAAATGAAGGAAAGGTTTTTCCAGTGTAGAAATAACAATACAAAAGATCTGTTGAAATATAATTTGGAAAATGCGATTATTAAAAACAGCGATTTCAAAGATATTTCCCAATTTAATTTTCCACTCTGCACTATTTTAATGAAAGTCGATGAAGCTTAATAATAAGGTTCGCCAGCCTTTAGGAAATCATGCTTTACAGTAAAGCATCAGTTTTAGAATTGCAGTTTTTGTTGTCTACCACATGGAGAATAAAATGGCGTAGATTTTACCACCCCTATTTGGAAGAGCGATCGCTTCCATGCACGAATGCTTCAAAGCTAATTATGTATGCGCGTGGAACTGGACATATGTAATGCTCATTTCGTCATTTCCGGATGGTTTTTTTCCTTTTTTTTTAATGGGATGTCGTATGGCGTCCTTGGGGAGTTACAGACCAATACACGGGATAATTGAGCCTAATACGTACATGTCGATAGCAACTAGTTTGTATTCCAGTCATGGAAAGCATGGAGGAAAATTGGGAATATTTCTTACCGATAATCGGTTTTAAGAGTTTGATATTTGTAAAGTATGCTAGAATTAAAAAAAAAGATCTTCCAGGAATTTTGTGTCTTTATTTTTTTAACTGGGTAGAAAGTCATCATATGCTCTGTTTTTAGAATAAATACGAAGTGTATTAAAGGAATTGTGTAGATATATTTGAGTATATGTTTGACGAATGTTAAAGGTTAATATTTCAAATTATTTGAAGTTAATCTGTTGTAGTGGCACATTTTTTTTTTTTTTTTTTTCAAGTAAGCTAATTGGAATGATTGATATATCACAAAACTGTTAAGCACTCTATGCTACACTGTTTTTATTTATACATTATTAATATTATTTTTTCTGAACAGCAGAATTATTTGCCGTCATCACAGCGATTAACATTCTCACTCTAGTCTTTAATTTTTAATGAAGTCGCTAATTGCTACCATGGAATTACGCCGTGTGCGGGGCATACGTACAGGTCAACGCTGCTTTATTTTCAGGTTTTATTAAAATTAAGCAAAACAGTACCGAAACTTATCTTTATCAGTCCAAACTTTTTCCGATTTAAAAAAAAATGTTACTGATTGATAATTTTTATTCTTCAGTGCAAGAACGATTTTTGACGCAATTTGCTTGTTCAGGTTAAATGTTAAAGCAACTGAAGCCACAATTCGTGTAAATTAAGTGCATTCTAGGCTAGTTTGCAAGTAAGGAAAGACCCAAATTCCAGAAACCGTCTAACTTGAAAAAAATATATATATATATGGAGAGAATTCCTTCATTCTCGGACGAGAACGAAACTGCAGATTCAAACGGATGGCACAGCGGTATCCACCCCCACTTACAAGAAGTCCTTTTGGAGCAGTAAATCCAAGTACTGTGAGGTGCTCTTGAAAGCTAATATTTCCTTAAGATCAAATGAAAGTCAAATTGACCTTACTTTTTATTTTTTATTATCACGAAAGAATATGCAACCTGTTTCTTTCTTGCATAAAACGAAAAATAAGTTATTTGACGAGCTAAAATGCCAGAAGGCTTTTTAAGGAGGGTTAGTTTGCTTTTCATATTTTCTCAATAACCTAAAAAAAAAAAAAAAAAAAAAATTCTTAAATTGCATTATAAATACAGAGCATTCAGTGGGATAGTTAAAACACAGAGGTATCAAGCATTCAGAAGAACTGTGCAGTCAGGAAGGACCCGGAATAGGAGGCTGACTGTGGAAAGTTTGAATCGGGGGGGGGGGAGACAGTGAAGTTCATATCGGAATTTTTTATGGCTTCATTAAGAATTTATTATTTGAAGAAATTTTTTGAACGGTCACAACCATCAAGCAGTAGTGTCTTGTTTTTTTTTTTTGGGTGGGGGAAGTCCCGATATTTGCACCTTCTTTGGTAAGCAGTGTATAAACTACAAAAGTTAGATCAGGGTTCCACTACGACCCCATTTTGGACTTGGCGCATTATAGCCTTAGCCGCTAATGGAAATTTTAGGGCTACGTTGGTAGCCTTAATATTTCCTTATTGATAATAAGTTTTGTAAGAATTATGATTTTATCTTTTTTTCCCCTTATTTTATTATTTGTTCGTCATATTGTTTGTACTCTGTGGACCATTCTTTGAAACTTTCAGAAAAACACCCAAAGTTATTGTTGTTTGAGAATGGTTTAAAGTCTAAATTTTATCTGAATAATTCTCCAAATTATTAGTGAAAGAGCGAGAATTTATATAAACGTCCTCATTCCTCCCCCATCTTAATAAAGAAATCAAACTCTGAACCTGTGTGTTTTATCCAAGGATACTCGAAATCATTTAGGATTCTGTTTTAAATTCATGTAAAATTATGGAACTGTTATTTTGCAATTGTCAGCGAGTTGCCACGTACAAGAAAGCTTTGTGCGAACTATAACCCCTAAGATAAATCACATCCAAACAGAAGAACCAGAAAATCACATGCTGAGGGGATAGATCCGAGACCACAAAAGTAGTGATTATAGATTGTGACTTTTTATTTTATCCGAGTAAACAGACTATAGCTTTTTTTAATCCCAATTAGTTGTGCACTCTGGCCCCAGCTGACAATGTGGCAAAAAAAAAAAAAAAAAAAATCAAATAACTTATGAGAGAACTATAACTATCATTAATCTGGATTACAATAGCAAAACAGCTTCCAAGCTTATTTTAATAATTGTTTAAAAATGCAAGGAACTTAAAAGTGTAACAGTTACTTGTTATATAAACTATACGCATGTATATTTAGGGTGTATGATGTGATTGTTTTATATTCGGAGATTAATTAATGAAAACAGTATTTGTTTAAAAAATTCTTTAGAAACTAAAATAAATTTCGTTATGTGTGTTTCTATATTTACTATGGGTTGTTCTTACTTTGATTTCATGAATATTATAGGTAATATTATCATTTTTAGATCGCAGCTTAGTTCTTTAACGAAACTTGGCTGTTTGATTGCAAACCTGACTTGTATGGAGTTGATGTGGAATCCACAATTTAGTGTTAATTTTAAAAATTTGGATTCTGTTTCATCATGTCTTCTAAAACTAATAATTAAAATAAAATAAAACTCTGCATCGGAAATTTTAATGAAATGGATAAAAATAATTATATAAGTGCGCTTAAATATAACGTCCCACTGCATCCCTTTAAAAATTCCCCAGAAGAGAATGATTCTACGTATTCTCCCTCTTTGTAAAATTGTGGCGCATGCGCGCAAAGACACTGTTGCAACGTCCGATTGCTGCCGTGACTTGCACTTGTGTATGTTTAACAGGAATTTGCTGCCCGACTTGGAACAATACAATGGATCTGTTTCCCGTGCTCTTTCCCCCACCCACCTTATGTTCGGGATAAACAACCATTTTGTACTTTTAACGAACGCTTTATTTCAAGGCATTGATGGTATTTAGGCCTTGTCTGTTCCATGGTGAGACGTGCAAATTTCAGTACAAAGCCCATTTCATTTTTTTTTTTTTTTCCAGTAGCTTGCTAATATATCTAACGAAACTCGATTTTGGAGGTAGAATTTAACTCAAACACAAATATCCTTTCCAGCTACTATACTTTAATGATTGTTATTCTATTCTTAAAAGGGTGTTTGTACATATAGCCGAATTTGTTGTTGTGAGTGACTAATTTTGATAATTAGAGGCCCCTGTCCTATTATAGACTTATTGCAGATTTAGTATTCGATGATCTGGAGCAATCTTAGCCCTAGGTACCATAAGATGCTGTAAATCAAAGGCTGAGGAATCAAATATTCCTAAATCAATGATTCGGCTTATGGTCATCATTCTCTGGCCACAGATTGCTGATCTGTAAAGCTCGTAGAAGTCAATATTTGTGGATTTTCACAAGAAGGAAGAAAACGATGGGGTCTGTCACCAATATTTTCCTTATTAATGCTCTGTTCGAATTCAAACAGGAATTAGAAACGTAGATGGGGCTGTTTCATTAGTTGATATAAATGGCATGTCCATGCCCATAATGCAACCCATGATTGATTCTATTTCCATTTCAACTGCTGTTGTTTCGGGAGGAAGACGGAAGCGACACTTCGTCAAGTGAACCGGTTCTATCGTCATTTCCTGAGTGGTGCAACCTCCTGAAAGTGTGAGGTGCTTAATTTCCGGACAAATCTTATGTGCACAGAATCCTCTAACAGCTCACTTGCTGTATTCGATCTCGTTGCATTTGGATCGGCAATATCCAACTAACCGGCGAAGCTTCGAGTCATGAAAAGGTCATCGTGAAGACTTTCTTTGCCTGTTTATTTTCACGGAATACTTAGTGGATGTTCTGCGAATCAACGTAATTTTTTCAAGTCCATCCTATTTAGGAAAGGAAAAGTGTCATATTGGTATTCTTTTCGTAATGTGTTATGCAGACTGTTAATATTTCTCGAAAAGCACCTTGTGTAAAACCGATTGGTATTTTAAGAGCACATCGTAACCCATTAGTCACATGATGTCAGATAACTGGCACTTATCTAGAAAAGCAGGTTACGTTATCTTAACATTAGTGTTGTCAAAATAGACAACAAAAAATTCTTCTAGGCCAATAGGATGATGCGCTCGAATTTTGGCTTTAAAGTAAAAATATTTGAGGCCTAGATGGAAGAAATAAAATTTGAGACTTTCCACTGAATTCAACCGATATACCCGGCCACCTCTGTGTACTTAATTCCCCATAAACGGTTCTCTTCCTTTTTTAACATTGAAAAAACATCAATATTCCTTTCGTTTTTCACCAAACTCCCTCCCTTGTTCAAGAGATGGGGATGGGGGGGGCTATAATCTCTTGGCAGGGTGCAATTTGTTATTTAATGTTATGTACAGTTCATGTAAAGTTTCCTAATTCTTTGGCTTGCAAAGATATCGTTGCTAAACTACGCAGATGACGGTACTTTGTATCCGCTGACATTTTTCGACATGTGTGACCTACTTATCTTTATAAGTAACAGCTACGTATGCACCTCTCTCCCTTGGCTATTATAAACTGAAAAAAAAAAAAAAAAAACAATGATGGAGTGTGATAAGCTAAACTGATGAGTAAACGGTAGATAAAAGAGTTAGATTCAAAGTAAAAAAAGAAAACTCATGATTTAATTAGGTATTTTGTTCCTACAAATAAATTGTCAACTATGTTCGCGTCACGCAGAACTACTCAAAAAAAAATTCAAGCAGATTTACGAAAAGCGTTTCTTTTTGATGCGCAAACGTCCATTGAAAACAAACAGAGCCTTAACAGGATCGGTTAACTCTAGAACGAAGAAAGTCTTCCAGTTTTTGACAGGGTATTCCCATTTTCTTTGTATATTAAATTTGCTGTAGCGCGTTATTATTATTATTTCAAGTCTACTCGGAAAGAAATCGATTACTGATGGCAAAAGCAAAACGCTTTAACCTGTTATATTCTGTACGTATTGCCAGATCTCACGCCCTGTCTGTATATCAGACAGACAAACGACATACTTAGAATCAATTTTAACCCTAACTTCAACGATCCGTGGAAAGTCATAAATATATGTGCCTTATTATTTTTTCAGGAGCTTTCGCTCCCGTTATCGAAGGGTCCTTACTCATTGATCTCGCAACAGAAAACTTTTCGACCTTTGTCTAAAGAGGCAGCAACATCTGAAGGAATTTTTCGCATTGGCTTTTCAGTGGTTTCGCCTTATGGTGAAGCGAATAAATGGTTTCTACGATGCAAAGGAGTTTCCCAGCACACCTAGTAGCTGCTGCAACATAACTTATCGGTTGTCTACCGACCAGACATTCTGTAACACCTGTTGACGTCATCAGCGCGTAGTGTCCAATATTGGATCTGAAAGTCGCTCTCCATCCCGTGACCGTGTGTAGGTGTAGGGGCAGATCGGAGAGGCAGTGTAGCGTTTCTCCACCATATAATAAGAGTAGTAGGGTGTGTCTGCAACCCTCTCACGCAACCTACTGTACCATTATGGTGACTTTCAGCTGAGGCAATAAAGATGCGTATTTCTAATGCCTCCACTCATCAGAGTGTGTCCACCTGTATGTAGCCAAGATGCAGACCTCCCCATGAGTCTAGCTCCAGTAAGTCACGACGACACTGGTTCTGCAACTTTCTCACGTGACCACAGGGTGGCTGCCACACTTCCACGTTGCTCGGCAATTACAGTTGACGCCGATAACTCACAGGTGTTATACGGAAGATGCACGTGTTTGGGATATGAAAATGCGCTGTTATTGTCGCTTCTCGTGCCGAAGCCGTTATTTTTCAGGTGGTCTTGTTTGAAGTTAAAGCTGGATAGTATTCGGGAAGCGCTTAGCACACAGGTGGTAATGCCAGCATATTTTAGAGTTTATACGGGATACATTTTTGGAGATGGGGAAGAGATCCAAAGCGCTTCTATTAATCTTGGTGGATACAGACAGTCAGAAAATAAATGAATAATACCAAATAAAAAAAATTAGAGACAATTGGTGTTTCGTGAAGAAATATTAAGACTCGAATGAAAGAAACCAACCATGTCTAGACGATGCATAAGAAAATATCAGATTCGTTCTGTGAACACCCGAAAGGAAACCTTATGGGACATTATTATTATATCTGAAAAATCTGCTGAAGATGACGCGTACATGTTGCGCTTTTTTGGTGTTATTAAAATGCAGTCGAGTGCATGTGCATTCGTCATACAATGATAAAATCAAACAGCACACCTACAAATGTGTATAAGTTATAATAATGAAACATTGTTACAGATCCTGTCCTGGAAAATATATACAAAAAAAAAATTGTATATATTTTGAAAGCTGCTACACTAATTGCTTATATAAGTACTTTTTGGTATACTTTATTTTGGTGTACACTGTACAGTGAAGCGAAAGTTAGACTGACAGAACACCTGATGAAGCCTCTTGAATTCGAAAGCCTTTTACTCGACCACCGGAAGTTCTTCACGATGTAAATAATCAAGTGAAAGCAGCTGGTTTGTAATGTAGTCGAGTGCATTATTCATTTCGAGAGATCCGACGAGGAGAGAGATGAGGAGGGGAATTAATGGGTTGAGTAGTATAAAGCGGTATGGTGTTAACTATTTGTTTGTGGTATCAGTTAAAGCTAAATTATTGAACACATTGTTTTTATTATTATAAAAATTATAAATGTAGTTCTTGCTTCAGAAATATCATTGAATTTTATATATATATATATATAAAGAAAAACTGATAAATACACATACGGGACATAGGAAGGATATCTTCTCTCCGATGGCAAAAGTACTCGTGGGTAATCTACTCATCGTGTTTAAACATGCACATGAATGTACTGCAATTTATCCACTTCTGCTTCTTTGTTTCCCCCCTCCCCCCAATGTACAGATAAATAACTTTTCGAAGGTTCCTCACATACAAGGGAATTTTGAATCATCTTGCCAAATCTTGGGAGTATACGTGTGAAAATTCCAAGTTTTAATTTATTATTTTTATTTGTTTTATTCATTATGATTTTCATACAGTAAGTACTCGCGATGCCAGCGTTCATCCTGGATGTTTGCCGCACTATTTTGATTCCCGCAGACAGTATACCGTGAGACATATCACTTCAGCATCATTCTGTATATTCGAAATTGCGCGTCTTGAGGCCCCGGGTGCCAAGTACTCGTGGCAAACTGCTATCTAAAAACGTTATTCAAAGTGACAGATACAATCCTTGTTTAATTTTGAAAGTTCTTACGAGCTGTAACACAGTTCCTGAAAGAAAAATCACCTTTTTTTTTGTTTTTATACTAACTAACTAATTCTCGAGTTTGTTTATATTTAGATATGCCCTTAGTCATATCTAGATTTTAACCTAAACACCAATATTGCACCAAAACCTTGAACGGTACAATATGGTCATGGCCTAAGTAGCTCTTATACCACTGAACACCCAATACAAACTCTTCTTTTGGTAATACCTCAATCCTAAATTTGCTAGTTGTTTTAGACATCCTCACAAGCAAGTCCTCCTGGGCACTTTAGTCTACCACTCTTTTGGAGGTGCTCTAAGTTCGGTTTCCTACGACTGTAAGAATTTCTAAAGTTCTCTTCAATCTTAACTACAGTTATCCGATTTCAGGTGGAGGAAGTAGGGTTTTTCAAGCGATTTATCTGAGTTTATTAGCTGCACAATATACATATCGGCTACACAAATATGGATATGGAGGAAAAGCTCCTGCGCTGTTAAAGTAAATTTTTTTGTTATCCTAGTAAAAAACCTATTTGCTAAGTACACGGGAAGTCGGAAAACCTACTGGTAAACTTGCCCCTTCCTCGACCAATCAAGTACTAGGGGAAACTTTTCATTTAGCCAAACTCTTGGCAGCTTTTAATAATGCAAAATGTCCCGTCTTGCCGGTACTGCAACCTTAGTTTTATGGTTCTTCCCCTCGTAAACTCCAGTTTTCGTTCCAGAAACAGCCAAACCGACCTTCAGCTTTCACCTCTTCTTTTAAGGATCAGGTGAAGAGTCAGAGGATATACCTGCTAGGAAAAAGTCGGCTCTTAAGCTGCTTCGTTTAATTAGTGTTTTTCCACCAAGTATGTGCTGTTTTTCCCCTATAGGGAATAGTATTTTGCATATTATCTCTTGCTCTTCCTTCTAGTAATAAAAAATTGTTAACGTATTCATTAATAGTTTTCTTAATTTTCATTAATTTAAATCAATGGGGCAGATATCTTTTTTTTTACACCCTTAAAAGAGTACTTCTCTGCTTGACACCGTCTGGTACGTTTCTAAAATGTCACGAAATATCTACCCATTAAGGCACAAATCAAGCATTGCCAGATTGTTTGAAAACAGTGGTGGTTGCATGGGTTATTATGCCAAGATCTGTACAATCAGAGTTATAATAACACAATTGCAGTTAAATTTACTGGATGCAGTTCTACAGCCAAGATAGCTAAATTTATCTGATTAAATCAGTCTTCTAAAGTATTGCTTTAAGATTTTGCACCTCAAGCTTTTGATTTTTATGACTTGACTCCTGAGTTTGTACTTTATCCAATCTCATGAGAACACTAAAAATACTCTCTAATACCAGTTGTTGTTTTTTTTTTGTTTTTTTTTTGTCTGTTAAATCAAGGTTCGTAAAATCGAGCATTTTAACAGATCTGAAATCTACGTATTGTGACTAGTTGTTGTTGTGGGTTTGTTGATTCACAGTAAACCCACAACAAAGAAGAATGTTGTATTTCTTGAAATGCTAATTCCTTTTTATAATACTCTGTTACCTTTCATCTTTAAAATTCTATTACTTTTTATCTTTAAAGAAAGATTACGTGCCGAATCCGAGACGTCCTCATTTTCAACATGTTATAATAATGCCATACTAATATGTAGGTTATATATATAGTCAAATATTGAGAATATTTTTTTGATCTCTGAAACCTCTGCCCTTCCAGTGGAAAAGTTAAGTTTGAAGAACAACAGATCACAGGAAGCTGGATTTTAAGGATCAGGAGGTGGAGGACCACTTCCATTTTATTCTTGGACAGAAATTATTGCTCATTCAGACTGGCGTGAGTAGTTGTAGTGTTGCAATAACCTCCAGCATTCCATTTTTCAGACATTTTTTTACATGCTTTTCAATATCCGCTGTAGAACCTTTTTGTAGAAATACCGATTGGCAGTTAGGATTTGTGGAACATATTCTTGATGCACGATCCTGTCGATGTCAAAAAACACGATCTTTTGTAGTCCACAAAAGGTGGTGTTTTTAGATCAATGGCCTCATGATCTGTTCTTGTTCTCGAAACTAAAATTCTCAATACGTTTCGAGATCCATAAAAAAAAAACTGCAGGATGCGTTGAAGAGGAACTACAAACAAGGGCTCTGAAAATGCTCCCACTAGTGACAGAATCTCCGAATTCGCTGTTTTGAAGTCTCGAGGGGGGTGACTACTGTTGGAAGTAACAGTGACTTTTTTTTAATACAATCCCGAAACTGTTTCCATATCCTAAATCGATACTAAAGCTGCAATGGATTATTCACGTCAATGTCACTTTCTTGTGCATAAAGGGACATCGTAATGAAGATTAATTGGGAGAGGAATGGTGCTGCTGTCGCGATTACTCAACTATTACAAAAACGTTTGGACCGTTAGTTAAAAAAAACAATTTTTTCATTTAATAAATGCAATATATCGAGAATTTGTCAAAATCTTGAAAAGGCAAGTTATCTATTAAGTGAATGATTGAGGTTTTCCTGAAATATATTGGACAGGTATCTTCCAATCCAATATAGTTTCATTTGAACTCCGACCCTCCATCCGTGCACACCTACCGTTACTCAATCAAAATAGAAAAGTAAGAACTAGACAGAAAACCGAATGCTAAGACATTATGGACCAGATCTGTTCAGTCATTTTTATATTTATATGGTCCATAGAAGTTGAAATTCCGGTCACAATTTCAAGCTGCAAGAAACAAGTTTTCTTGGTGGTTTAAAAAAGAGAAGAGAATTTCAAACTTAGCACTACATATAAGCATTTTTTCAATACTGATTGAGCTGATCCCCGACTGCGGTGTAGGTTTTTAATTCTGGTATTATTTCTATGATTATTTTTTTACGATGTGGTTGACACGAAACAGTGACCCCCCTCGTAGCCTGGATTGCCTTGGTGCTAATCCTCAACAACCCAACCCAACCCAACTCGAGTGAATTTTTGATTTTTGTGTTCACAAGTAATTTACAACTGGATATTAAGATAGCGAAGTATTGTGCTTTTGAACTAGTTTATTAGTACTCGGTCGTGTAAAGCGTCTACTGGGTCATGACCCACAGGTGTCCCAACCGGCTAGTCACGACGCATCGGAGAGACTGACTTGTTTTTAGAAAAATAAACAATAACGTTTTAACAGAATTGATATTCACCGATTGTTTCCACTTTCATGGAGGATATCTGAACTTTCCATGAACTTAGATAATGTAATCGATGAAAGTCCGGTTGATCAAAGAAATAAACAACGCTTTTAAATTCAAAGTATCGGAGACCTACATCTCCATAACCCAGTTAGAAAGTGTTTTTCTCTCTCTCTCTCTCTCTCTCTCTCTCTCTTCCTCCCCCTTTTTCGTGGTGGACACAGTTTATCTGACAATGATACAAGCTAAAAATACCAAATTAAAAATTATCACCAATATCATTAATCATTAAAAAGTAAAATTGGTTAAAAAAGATAATTGCAAACTACGATATTTGCAAATATATTCAGACAAATGCTTGACGTACTCTGCATGAAATTTTAATCAGATTTATTTATAGCTAACTACAGATAAATTAAAACCACTAAGTAACAATACTGAATTATTTAAATTACTTAAAAATCAAAGGAGAAAATAAATTTATCTGTATTTTTTTATATTTCTAAAGATAGGGTAAAAAAAAAAAAAAACTCGAATATTTGCAATCTTTATATTGCGAACATGCGCAAAGAGGCAGTAGTTTTAAGTTTTCAGTAATCAGCTACAAAGAAAGATTTTTCTCTAACTCTGATTAAATATGTACACAGTACATAAAAATCCGTGTATATAATTAATTAATTTGTAAATTTGGCTCTTACATAATGAATTAGAGTTGAATTATTTTTTATCTCTGGTTGTTCTAGACACACCAATGTAAAGTTTTAGCTCACATAGATTATTACTCTTCATTTTGTAAAACCAGAATGCTGTTTCGAACAATGAGCTGCCCAATTCAGTTCTTCTGTGAAGACAGGATAAGTTTGGAAGTTTAAAGCTAAAAAAGTATTTTTGTTAAATTCAGTAAATCGGTACAAAATTCACGTACTGTCACGTGCCAAAGATGAGCAGAATCAGCTCTCTTTCCTGTGAACAGCTGACATCACATTTTCCGCTAGAACATATTTCCGAATGATTCTAATACAAATGAAAATCTATTTTCGCCATTTATCTTCGCAACGTTTTGTAGCCTAAGTTAGAATTTCATTGTTCAGCACCAGACAAACCCCCTCTCCCCCCCCGGACGACCTTTTCTCCCAGTCGGAACCATGTATCCGAGGAGGTATATTGAGAAATGTTTGCCCACACACACACACACACACACATGCAGGCAGACAGCCACTGTTAAAAATATTACTGCCTGATCTTAGCTGTCTGCCCACTGTGTTTCCGTGGCAGCCGTCCAAGGCTGGCGGCCGGAGCGTAGAGCGTTGACTAACAGTCCCCAGTCATCAATCTTTAGCACAGACGAAAAAATGGTGTTGCATTTCAGTCCAGTCCGTGAGATGGCTAGTTGGGAAACCACACTGTCACGTTTCCCGGAGCCCGGACATGGCGACCCCTGGGGGAAGGCCTCCTCTGATGAAGTTGCGCGACCGTCGTCGATGCTCTCTGTGACGGCAAAAGAGATTTTTCGACTGGTTCACTTCCCCACTTAAGATAACCTATTTTGCAGACCTCATGTTTCTTTGTTTGTTTATTATTACATTGCAGTGACGTAGTCTCTTTCTTCCCCCACCCCTCTCTCTCTCTCTTCAGTCGTCGGTTCGCAAACTACTGCGTGATAAGTTAATATAAAAGGCCCACTGTATGCTGCTCGCGGTGTTTTAAAATCACCTAATGATCCAAATAAAGCGTAGGAAAGTAATGGGGGAAGATTAAAAAGGCAGTAGTGCTTGTATTGAACCAAAAACTTTGTTGGGAATTATGGGATGCTAGAGTGCCTCGTCTGGAAGGCTCGCGCAGAAGTATGGGAACTCTTCTAACAGTTTGTTCCACTGCGACCAGTGAGGACATTACTAATGAATACACGTTAAATAGTTATCAACAGACATTTTTTAATGGGTGGAGATATTTATTTAAGATGCTGTTTTATATATTAATTATTTTAAGATAATATTAAGAATAACTGTTTATAAAATAATGGAATTTTTTAAAGTTGCAATTAAGACGAAATTGCTTAATCTAAACACCATTCTTGTACGGATTAAATGCGGCTTTAAGTGTGTTTCATGATGTTTGCTGAAACCTGAATTGTTGGACTCAAAAAAAAAAAAATAAATAAATAAATAAATAAATAAAAAAGCTTTCCATCTAGTCACGTTTATGACATACAGATATGTAGGTTCCAGAACTACGTATCTATACGGTTTTTGAGTTCGTGCCTTGAAGCCAGTTCCATTTCAGTTGCCCCAGTAATCAATAACATTCACTGTTTGGCACATCTTTCCAGCTATTGGACTGTGTTATGTTGTTAAAGGAAGGTTTTTTCTATGAACTATTATTTTATTTGTCTTCAGATTTTTATGGGATATAAGAAATCTGCCATTTGAAACGTAGCCAAAATGATCTTTAGGCGCGTAAAATTGCATTTGGAAAGTGTGGGAAAGAATTTTTCCACCTGTAAAGCAATAAGTTACATAGATGATCATCGCCAGTTCTTACAGCAGTCCATTTTCACTGATTTCTCTCTTATTGTGCAGGGATTGTTCTGGGAAAGCGAAATGCCATAATCATAATCAAGTACTTGTGGATGTCTCTGCAAATAAACGTCTTAAGTACATTTTGACTGGTTTATCATCGAGAAAAATCGATATACCTTCATTTAGAAAAGTGATTTCTGATTGCTGAAAATTTTCCAACAACTGAAAACTTTTGTTGTTGCCCAACAGTAATTTGTTGCTAAGTCATGCGGATCGCCACCAGAGGCAGTTTTATCCGACGAAGTTTTATTTTATTATTTTTTTTAAACTTTTCCAAGTTTTCATAATGTCTCTTTGCTGCGTTCCTTTTTTAGAGCGATATTTGGTCATGCGAGTAATTATGTCCAAGCATTTTTCCAACTATTCCAAGATACATTCTTGCTATTAATAACTTGTTTATTTTGCTAAAACCCCATGGGTTCAAATTAACATTTATTTTGGGGGTGTAGCGTGTTGCCCTCTTAATGTTTTGAGACTTACACATGCAGAAAAAAAAAAAAAAAAAAAAAAAGGAAAAGAAAGAAAGAAAGGGGATAGACAGAGAAAAAAAAACAGCGTGTGTATATATAGTATTATTCCTACACTGCTCCAGTCAGGTAATTGAAACTCGCCTGACTGACTTCACTCGCAACCCTCCCATCGGTCTTCGCCAAGAATAGTCCGGATGTTCGTAACAAGAAAAATTATCTCCATTTGTCTAACCAACAGCAGTAGCGTCTCTTATCGCGAGATTCTGTCCAAGAAACTTTCTGTAGCGGTTCCCATCATTTCAGAAGAAAGAACGAAAGAGAAAGAAACACCTCTAAACGGTTGGACTGAGTTTAAGAATGAAAATCGAAGATTCGAAGTAAGTGTGGTGTACTAAGCCCATCCCTAACAGTAAATGCACAAGTCGCAACCTTGAAACGAATCTAAGAAATTAATTACAGTGTATATAAAATAAGTAGTTCATAAATGCGAACATCATTGCGAAGTGGATGGAACCTTTGAGAAAAAAAACAGCAGGACAAGTCAGAATACGAGGGAAGATAATTGGCAAGAAGCCAATTCTAACAGAATGGAAAAATGCATTGTAACCAGGTTATAGCAGTGATTCATACACTTTACTTCAGTTTTGTTCCACATCTGAGGCTTTACACAATCAACTGAGTTGACAGTTGTGGCTATAGCTTAAATGATACAGTACTATTTCCAAAATCGTTTGTTGCTATCTCAGTACTTTTTATAAAACCTTTGTTCGTCTTTCTGCATATAAGGTAATGTGAGTGTGCCCTCTGCAGAGCGTAGGTGTTCGCCAAATGTCATCGAAGTTATCATTCTCTGTGTCTTTTAGAGATTTTGGTTTCTCGCCAGGTTTCTCTAGACTTGCTGGCCAGGCTATGTACAGTATCCTCTGCTCTCCTCTCCAGCACACACGCCTGGTACTGTTCACAGGCGGGCATCTGTTCTAGGGAGCAGCAAGACCAATAAAAACCGCTGCTCTGTTCAGAAAACTCTATACCTAACCTCCAGTCCGAGCTAAATATAGTGCTCAAGTTCTTCCTGGCTGAAATCACCAGGTATCCTTGAAGTACGTGGGCAGAAAGACCATACCATTTGACTAGAAGATGAACAAATTGTGACTTTGGGATTTTCAAATAGTAAATTTAGGGATTACGACTACTGTTCTCTTCATTTATTTCATTCATTAGCAGTTAGATCTCTCGGACTGAAGTTTTTGTATTTTTCCAGTCTCTAAGTCAGCTATTAATATCAATAATAAAATAGCTTTCCTTATTTAATATCTCGAGAAGATCTAATGAGCTTATATCGGTGATCACATCCCTAATGATGCCAGAATTAATAGACGAAATTTCTTTTTTTAGGGTGGATAAAATTGTCAATAGGTGCTTTCACACTTTATTTTTAACAGACGTGGTTAGACCAAAAACCTCCGAGTACACAGTTTAGACATTAGTTGACGTATCATCTGAAGACACACAATTCGTTCTTAAGCTGCATATCTAAAAATAAACACCCTTAAGGATATCATTTGCTGCTGTTCTCAACCCCTGCCCGTTGCGTCAATATTCTTTCAGTGCTATAAAAACGTAGCGTTGGACATAATCCAAATGTTGTCAAACAATGACTTCCAGCGTTTTTTTATTTCCTTTTCTCCCTCTCTCCTTACTACATTGCAGTCTCCTCAAGTATTCACGGTGAAGCTGAAGAGGATTTATTTTCCGAGAGCAAAATACAAAATTCGCTACTACTTCGCGTGGCTCGTGGATGTCTCCAAAACTTGAGGGGTGAAGAGCACACTAAATATGAATGCCATTATATCTCTGCTCCTCAACCTAATAAAAATGTATATATGCTGCCAGGAGGTTGGGTAGAAAGGGGGACGTACCCTCTTTCTACCCCACCTCCTGGCAACCCTTTATGATCACGTTACCTTAATTATTTCGCTGCTCATTATTTTGTATACACAATTTGAAAGTGGAATGCGTTGGTTCTGAGTCACGCGGCTCTCAAATTCGTAATTTTCCATACGCGTGTTTTCTATAAAAAAAAGTATCAGACTCTTGGCAATATCGAACATCGTGGATATTGCACTTAATGGTGAATTGCACGTCACCTGAAACTCATATCTTCAGTTAAGAAAGTAGCCATGGCAGATGTTGCTTCAAGATGTCATATCTCACGACCTAGCGTTCTGGAGAGGCTCGAGACAGGAAGAGGCCAGTCAGTGCGTAGGAGGGATAAGTGGGGGCAGTGATGTGTGCTGTTGTCAAGGTCAGACTGACCTGTCTTTTGAAGAGTCAGACGTCATGTTGAAGGTCATTATTGGAGAATTGCCGTGTAAGATTTTTCCCTCTCTCTCTCTCTCTCTCTCTTCAGCGCCCATACGCTATTACTCCAGACGTTGTGCGATAAACATGGCTCGAATTTAGCTCTTAACAGAGACGTTTTTTTTTCCTTTCTTTCTTTCTGTTCTTTGTATTTATTAACTACATTGTCCTTGGCACGTTTGCTTCTTTGCAAACTTTCTGCAGTGGCTTTAATTGTCAGCCGAATGTCCCACAAAAGAAAACTTGTGAATTTTGAACTTGAAAGTGTCGATTTGGTAAGATTCAGTAATTACGAATTGGTAAAATATTATTAAAATTAGTTTTCATTGGCTGAAATTATAAAAAAAATAATAATAATAAATATAAATATGCTTTAATGAATATTTTATTCAAAATTTAGACATAATAAATTACTATTTTATAAATACTAAAAAAAAAAAAAAAAAAAACTGCTGAAAAATCTTTTTTTTTTTTTTCAAGATAATCAACGCTCATTAGGCTTAAAATTTCACCGATTCGATTAAATTCTGTTAATCAGACATCATATTAAACTTGAGTCAGTTATTCGCTATATTTAACGGACCAATGGTCTTAAATCTCCCAAATATTTTCAGTTTTCCATAATATTTTCAGAAAATACTGTTTTAAATGCTCTACAAATTTCTTTTATTAATATTTCAGTCGTTTTCATTCCATAAACCAGCCTTAGAACTAATATAATTTACAGACTCTAGTCACTGAAGACTTATGAGCTAGACTGCCTTGGTGCTAATGTAAAACAATCGAATCCAGTCTAATTCCACCTTCAAGGGTCACTTAATTCGTAACCACTAATCAGAAGAAAGCACCTTCAAGATGTCATATCACGGTCAGCGAATAAACCAGTTATTTATCATATTGGCTAATGCCTTTTTCAAAAACCCACGTACTGACCGAACGTGTTGACTGGGTATTTGCAGATTGGAATCACCTTACCAAGGTGACAGTCGATCGCCCTTAGATTCTCTTACAAATTATATATTGTGTTCTCGTAGCTGACGCCAAACACTATCATTCTGAGAAACAACCATTCGTGTATGCACTTTGGTATCCAGAATTTATTAACTATTGATGCAAAACCAAATGTTTTCCTATCGATGAACTATCTTATGAAAGAAGAGCCAAATAAAACGCTCTTATTTTATTAATTATCGTAATGAAAATTTAACACATTTCACGTTTATTGATATATCGAGCTTCGTTGAATATTGATAGAGGTATTTTAAGGAAATTCAGTTTCTTAGCGTTTTATGTTGTTGGTGAGGATAGGAGAGAAGAGTAAAAAATAACAGGATCTGTACGGCAAATACGTTATCCGTTATGTGATTAAGGTTACATGTGGCATTTAGGTTATTGCCGTGAACGATTTTTTTCTAAATCGATGAATAATTTAATGAAATATTTGCTCGTTATAGGGCCTGCGCTCAACCGCGTAGCTGTAGTAGGATATTTTCTTTTGCATGCGTGTCATTTCTTACCTACATAGATGGAATGGCTCGCTTAAATTAAGCGCCAAAGTACCTCAGACCATGAGACATTGGTACATTGTGTTTTTAAATGGTATATTCTGCACGCTGGTTGCATGTAAGCAAGAGAGAAAATCCTAGATCTCCTCCTGAGATTGGCTAACTATAGCTCCTAGTGGAAACACCTTTCACAAGTTCATTCCAGTCATGTACTGGATTTGAACCGCAAACATTTTCAAAGGAGTGACCAGGGCAAAACCATTATACAGTTACAGTGGATGGTTTTAACGACATACAGCCAACCTATTGACGTTATTAGCCAGAAAGGTGTAACTTTCTTGTTAGATGATAGTTCACATTCAGCCTAACAGTCTTTAAACAAAGGAGGTTTCTTTCAACCTGCTGCCACACACGTGTACCATCATCGAATTGTTAAGTAGCACAAGTCAATAGTAGCATAAGCGTCCATCCCAAAAATTTATTTTAGCCTCTATGTGTGGGTAAACAAATAACTTGTATAATCTGGAATACATTTGTATATTCTATTTGCCAATATAGTATAAAATTATACAGGAAGACTAAGCTGGATTCCTGTGATGGTGAAACAATATTACTACAAGTCTTTTAAAATCTGTTTCTGTGAGAAGGTTAAATGAAATGGTAAGTGTTTTATTAATCGTGATGAAGATTCCTCTCCACCCCAGCCTTTGGTGTGTTTCCAAAGTAATGCCGATATCTAAGAATAACATTCGCGACAGTAAAAGAGCTATATTATAATTCCGGATTGGTTGTTAGTAGGTTGGAGCCGGTATCTCAAAGGATACCCGCTCAACACTGCTAACCACAGAGTCGAGATTTATGTCTTTATAGCAAACTCGTGGAGTTATTTGGTCTTAAGTCATGGGGGTGTCTATTGGCATCTGTCCAAGAAAAGGGAGGGAAAACACGAATTGTTTACAAATTAAACTATGTAAATGCGTACACAGGTTTAAGTTTGTTTCCACTTGTTATTAATTCGTTGGTTGATATGAGAGCTGAGTTTAAAACACAGTCCCAAGAATATCTATAATGAACCAGACAAGTCTGAGAAGAGAGAAAAATAAGCATTTGCTAGTTATCAACGATTTTCCAATCTGAGTTTTATATCAATTAAATTTAAATGCTTGCAAAGCATCATTTTATCAGGAAGAAGAATTCTATTATGGCCGCGGGCGCCAAGCCATCTCATGGCTAAGTGACTTTTTGTGCTATTTCAAAAGCGTGATTCAAAGCGATAGCTAGAGCTCTTGTTTCGTTTTAAGTTTTCTCCTTCCGTTTATATTCAAAAAGTAAATTGCCTTACAAACCGTAAGCAAGTTTAAAAAAGGAAAACTAGATATTTTTCTTTTATTAACACACTAACTACATACTGCCTAGTCACTCTAGCGGCACTGCTTCTGCCTCCCCATGGCGGGGCAGCAAACTTAGGAAGTAAAGCTAACACCCCCAAGGCCAAATGAGCACAAAGTGGATACAGGTGACTGTCCACCATTACTTGGTCATGGGCTCAGTCAGTTCTCTCGATCCAGTCTCCATCTTCCAAGCTGTTTCCCTTTGTTTTTCAAAGATGTCTTGAAAAAATGTAGCTGGATCACCCAAAATGATGAAACGATTCCAATCAGAAGGATAGAGAATCGAAAGAATAGAGACTATCCAACTCACGCATTCAAAGAAGTTATTGAAACTAATTTCCATAAGTGGAATCCCAATCGCAGTCACTCTGAATGCTTCACTTAACGCCTCGAAAGGAATTATAACTGAATGGAACCTGTTAAACATATCAGATGAATAAAATAGTCCAAGAATTGCACGAGCAGAAAGTAACGCAAGCAAGAAGACAATGATTGGAAAAAACTGCAATCTAGTTCCAACACGTAACATCATTTTAACATTGAGTACAATGAATTTGCCGTGTTTGGCCCTTCATTCCGAAATCCCACAAAATGTTACACTTGCCAAAAATTTTACAAATCTCAAACTACCTACTTTCTGAGACAATGCTACGTGCCCACACTACGGATGTGAAAGCCACGCCTAAACAGAGTATATTGCAATCGTCACCGCCCTATCCCAAGTGCAAGGGTAATCATCTTACACTTAAAAAAAAAAAAAAAGTGTGACTTAACGGAAGTTAAGTTATCAAAGAGAAAATAAATGAAGTTAACATTACTAAAATGTTCATTAGCTTCACTACACAAAGTTATTAACCTATAGCATTTCAGACAGAGGCGTCGGGCCACCCCCCACATGCATATTGATAATAGAATAAGCTCGATCCAGCATCCATCTTCCAAGCCATGTCTCAAAAACCGAAGTAAAAATACACCAATCATAGTTCAGTCTGTAAGCCCTTCAGGTAGTGATGTACCAGAAAAATCACATAATCAAGCTGCTTTTTAAAAAATACATTCGCATCAAACCAGTATGTACATCGACAATACAGTCAACCATGAAAAAAGGTATTAGATCTGAATGACAATAACCACACCATTATATTTTGCTCGATTCCATGGAAATTGGGAATACCGGGAAACGAACATGCAGATCAAGCAGCGCGAAACCCTACACACATTGGCTCCAACCCAGTTCCCTCCACAGATCATAAACTGAGCATACAACGACTAGGTAATGAACAATGGCTCAACTGTGGAGCACAAAAACTTGTAATAAATCTCTATAAATAAAGCGCAAACCACAATTATAGAAATCCAGCTTCCGACAGAACAAGGAAGAAGAAGTTGTGCTATCTAGAACAAGAATTAGCCACACCCATTTAACATATCTCTTCTTATTATTATTGCTCGGAGATGATTCACCACACTGTTTATATTACCATTCTCCACTTACTGCAAAACATCCTTCTGGGATGTGCTCACCATCATATTGCTAGACATACTGCTAAAATCTCCTCCTTCCAGTCCCTTGCTGGCCTAAAAGAACCACTGAGCCTAAGCCACCTTATTGGAGATGACGCCAATTTAAACGAGCTGTCCATTTATCTAATAGCAATCGACTTGTGTAACTACATCTAACTTCTTTTCTTTACTATGTGGATCAAGATTTAGAAGTTGGAGGCACATTTTGGCCATAGTAGTCCTTACGCCATTAAACCTCCACTCCAAGAAAAGAGAAAAGTGAACTCCAAACCGTCATAAACAAGCTATACATAAAAAGTGGACCGACTGACTCGTCATCCTTTTTGAAAACTAAATAAAACCAAATCATAGAATGGAATTGCAGAGGTTTATTCAACAATACTGATCACATGTAGAAGTAAAGCTCTTGATTTCTAAAATCAAAAGCTTTACTTCATATCGAAGATGCAGAAATAAATTCTACGTACACGTAGTCGGATATATTTCTGTACATGCCTACTATATGATAACGTTTCTATTGCACACAAAAGTTCTATCCAGAGATAGATGCCTCTTCAAAATTCCCTGGAAATAAAACTTAACGCGGTTCTCACATGCTGTGAATTGTATTAAAGGTATTTTCCAAAGTTCTTTATCCAAAACCACGCCTATATCACCAATAAATCCTGATACATTGTATACTCCTACATTAGAATGTTGTTTTTATACTGCTGAACTACATGCCATTAAATTAGTTTAGAATATGCTAATGACCTGTTTCGCAGACCTTAATATACACCGAAATTATTAGTCTGACAAAATTATTAAAAAAATCATTAATTTTATATTATTATGAATTTTTATCAATTTGCATGCCTCAGTACCATTGTGTTTATGCAATTCTTAATTGATTCTAAACTTATATTTATAATAATAAATCGATAATAACTCATGTAGAGCCCATTCTTTACAGCTTGCTGCGCGATTAAAAAAGCAATTTTAATTTTCTACACCCCAGTACTTTTTTTTCATCTGCCTATGATTTATTGGTGACCTTTCAATGCGCTTGCGTGTAACTCGGTGGTGTTCTTATTAGATAAAATGACATGGAGGGCACGTTTCAAGTTCTGCCATTCTTTCGTGGTAGATGACGTAATAAATGAAAGCTATCTGTCTGTACAACTGTCCAAAAATCCATCATCTCTGGCACGTTAGTTTAAATTGAAGAGCGTATCTTGCCTTCTGCTAATTAATGGTTGGACTTAATGATCTGGCTCAATATCTGGATTTCTACTACTACCTAATTACCTTGTAGCGTAACCTTAGCTCGCTTTCCCTTTCTCCCTATCTAATACACTCCCGGTGGCTCCTGATGACTGCCATCAATTTCTTGAATGTTAACAGCTTGACTACGTAAGTCTTCCATTCTTTAAGTCATTAAAATTATAGAAAAGTAAGAGAAAATTAATCTTTCAGGTGATGATAACCCTTTCCCTAGCGACTCGGATTTTAAATCACCAAAATTGCTTTACATCCCCCCTCCCACACCCCCAAATGTTTTGAGACATTAACAATCACTGATGCATCTGGATATACGTTATTTAATGCTACTGAAAAGCTACAACTATTTCGTTTCTCTGATTTTATCAAACACCTAAGGAGCTACTTGAACTGGATGAAATCCTTCAAACGAATATTTTCCGTTGCTCGTGTACTGTTCTCCAAACGTATGACTAGAGAACTTTATCATTCGCTGCGTCTTGAGAGTATTTGTTCAGAACAGTGTTCCCAATGGACTTGTAGTCAATCACAGGGGCATCCCGTTTCTTCGCCGAATCTGCGGTTCCTACAGAAAGATAGTATCGTCCTCCGTGGGTAAACTCCTTCCTGATGCATTATGTACGATCCTGCCCGCTTTTCTTGAGCTATTTCTGTGTTTTGTAGAGGGTCTCTCTCTCTCTCTCTCTTTCCAGTGGCGAACCAAAATTGACGAATAAAAACCAAATCAGGGGCAGAGTTGCATCGATGTCACTTTATGCCACATGATTAGAGCACATATAATTTTAGAAAAATTGTTTTTTCACTCAGAATACCACCTTCAGATATACCTGCTAAGAAAGGGAGAGGTCACAAATCGTGATATATTTCATTTTTTTTAAATATTTTTTTACGTTTCGGGATATTTTAATTTTATTGAAAAAAGTGCGAATAGTGAACTCATACGCAAAACATAAAAGTGGAAACAGATGAAAGTAAAGGATTCCAATACCCTTAAGATCTAAAAACTCGTATCTCAGATCCAAGCACGTTAAATTATTTTATCTACAAAACTTCAAGCAACGGATTCAGGATTGTGCCCTTTGCACGATTCTCTTTCTGTACTCTTAAATCAGAGGGAAAATTTTCCTGAAAAGTGAATAGGCGTCGTTAACTGATCAAATAATCGCAGAGTGCAGCAGATCTAATCCCATATATTTTTAATATATGATTGGATGTTTTTTTAATAATATAAAAAAACATCCAGCGCATAAACTGTGTGCTAAAAACAAGTACTGTATTTGATATGTGGAGAGAGCTGAAGGTTGTCAGGATTGTAGGGGTGAAAAGACAAGCCGCCTTGAGGGAAATAACAGCCCAATTCTCAATTGGGTGGTTGGCATAAGATGCTTAGGGCATTGTTCTGCGCAACAGCATATGGCCTAGCTACTCACTATTACTATCTGCACACGAGAAACAAAACGCTTCCAGTGCGCTTTGAGTATCAGAAGTGTACAATAGCAGACGGGAAATGATTTGGTAATCCGATGAATTCCACTTCTAACTGTATTGGGATGATGATAGCGCCCAAATATGGTTACAACGATGTGTATTAACCTTCCATGCATGATCACAAAACAGTCTGTCATTGAGAGTGACATGCGCAGGGCCCCGAATGCCACGCGATAATGTCCAAGAGATTTTTCTTGAGCAACATGTAGAGTGATCGTTCTGAGTGATTTCTTTCTGTTTTATTTCTAGATCCTTTCTTATCCTCAATTCATAACTGCTTCTGTACTTAACAGATTTTGAGCAAGAACCCAGAAAGGAAAATCGCTTTTCTTTTCTTAGTATATTTCTTAATTTATTTCGCTAACAAACTAACTTCTTCAGCGACTTGGTCAATAGATGGCACCGCTCCTGTCTCCCAGTGGCGGACCCGGAAATTGAGAGGAAAAGTAATCCTTTCAGGGCAAGAAGGAGCAATAATGAACAAGACAAACCAGGCTTCACCTGGATCTAGGGATCAAACTGAACATCATTGGCAGCAAAATGATCCTAACCCAATCTACTAGCAAGAGACAAAAGAAAAATGTGACCCAAACCATCTCTCCATCTTTGACATTGCAAGACTTCGAGGATTTAGTTAACCAATTATCCTCTCCATTCTGTTTTATGGAGGACCTTAATGGGCAACCTACCATTTGGAATTCTCTTCATATAGACAAAAGAGGATAGATGATTGAAAAACTTCTAGATAGTGGGAACTTAACACTCTTAAACACAAGTACTAACACCGGTGTCCATTTACCTACAGACTTCATTCCATTTTCACAATGGAATGTGAAGGAGCTGTTTCAAATGATCCTATAATATGTTAGATTTTTACCTGTTAGTTTGTTACCGCAGTCTATAAGAGGTAAAAAATGGAAATTTCGCAAAGCAAACTGGGAAAAGTACCAGTGTGCTGTTTCTTTAGATGAGCAAACTATATCAATTCATAAAGTTCTCCACCACCACTAATCTCATAAAATATAAGCCAGAGCAAAAGCACATTATATACGTCCGAAATCATCTCAGAAAGAATCCTAGACATCTTTTGTTAGCAAAATTAACAGAAATGCGGACACTTGAATTATCTGAAATATAATTAGAGAAATCTCAGGATAATAATCTGGAAAAGTCATGACATAACTGAACCAGAAAAAATTGCAAACCTACTAAGAGAAACCTTTGAGAAATTGTCAGCGACATCTTTCCACATAAATGATAAGATTCCATACAACTATTTATAGTATTCCATACTATAAATGATTTGGATATAGCCTTAGCCAAATCAACATATGAAACAGCCACATTCTTCTTATGTAATTCAATTATCTGGCTCCTTTCATCTGTACACTGATGGCTCCAAAACGGATACACACGTTGGTGCTGCAGTGGTCCTGCCAAGCAGCATAATTTCTCATTCTCTTCCAAAACACCTATATAGTGCTGAATTGTTCGCAGTAAATCTCGCACTAGATCACATTGCTTAAATTTCCCTCTTAAATAATATAATTTTTATATACTCATTAAGTACAATATATGCTTTACAGCTAGAACCATCTCATCTCATATATGTACACCCATCTCATTCATATATAAGAAAAATTCTTTCCTGCTTATGGCATCTCAGGACAAAAAAACAGAGTTGGACTCCTGGACATTCTGGAATACTGGGCAATGAACGCGCAGGCAAATGACTTTACCAATGCCATTTGAAAAGCCTCTGAAAATATGACACAAACCTGGAAATCTCAAACAAACAATAAATTATACTAAATCAAACAGCAGCCGAAATCAAGTTTTCGGTCAAACAGACGGGAAGAGGTTATCCTCGCATTGAATACACACATTTAAGACACTCATCTCCTAATGAAAGATGATCCTCCACAATGCCCTCAGTGTCTAACCATACTAACAGTAAAGCACGTCATCATAGAATGTTACGTTACCAAACCAAATTGCTCGCCAATCAGCTTTCAAATCACATGCAAATGAACCATTAACCTTTAAATTTATTATGGGAGACAAATCAGACGTGAATGAACTCTTTATCTATGTCAGTCTAATGAATCTTACCAAACGTATCTAATGTGACAACACCAGTAACAACATAACCGGAAATAACAAAACTTGAACAGGCGCAATATAGCTGAAGCAGCTTTAACACCATAAAACCACAAACAACATCAACATGACCAGAGTCCCTTGGTTCCTGTGTATCAATGCCTGAACGACAGAGTATTCAGACATTTGCTGACGTTGACTGCCTGCGTTTCAGGTGACTCTTACTTCCAACAGAATAGTGCACTATGCAGCCATTCTTTCACTGTATTAGACTGCCGCGAGAAAGAAAATGCGGACTTCTTCAGTAGCCCCGAAAATCACGGATCCCATATGTGTAAAATAATAGTGATGTCCCTTAACAGCAATTGCAAGACAATGTCAAGTGTTACCCTAATAAAGTGGACACTAAATGCATAAAGTACTTATAATCGCCATAGAGATTGAAATCTGTGGATACACCCATATTTAACAATTCATTAAAGTGTGGGTTGATTCAAGTTAAAAACTTTTAGTGGTCTCTTGGGCTTGCTGTCTGTGGAAGAGAAAAAGAAAGAAGAGTTTCCAGGGACACTACACGGCAATGAGTCCCTGAGGCTGTAGGAGGAAGGCAGATTTGGATGAAAAACATTCCTTTGGAAGCAAAACTTGACAATAAACAAGTTCCGCATAAATTCCTGGTTGAGCCCATACTGATATATCCCGGTTGTGCAAAAAAATGCTTTACTACTTCTTGGAAAATTAAATACTGTATCCAGGTTTAGGTTGGGCTACCTCAACTTCCCAAATTCCACGAGGAAGGGACATCTGAATCGTAGACGTCGTAGATGGTAAGAAGGGCGGAGTAGTCTTTATATTGAGAACAGTTAAACTCTTCTGTTTCGTGGCATCTCCTACAAATGCAAGTCCTTCAATATCTTAGCATCAAACTATATAATGATCAGATGGCACAAATTGCGCTGATGACCAAAATGATATTTAGAAACAAAATTACGTACGCAATATTATAGTTTAAAAGAAAGGTCGTAGATGGTGAGTAAGGCCGTACGTGAATAGAAATTAACACAGGGAGAAATCTATATGGCAATAATCAACTACAATCTTTGGATGATAGACTTTAGAAACAGGCTTCTTTTGTTGAATTTGTCTTGAATGAGAAATAGAGTTAATTAAACTTTGTGCGCTCCTAAATGCGTGTGACTTTAAACAGGAAGCACTGCCTACAAGGAAAATCGAGAATTATTTTGACATATTAATGCTTTAAAATGAGGCAAAGTATCTACCTGATTTGACGATTAAACTAATAAAGTTGGACTTGGAAGATTTTATTCAAATACTTGAATGAAAAGTTTTCTGTATAAAATCGAAGTAATCTCTTTGAAAACAAAGCTACCCTTTGCATAATTTTTCTTAGTTGCCAAGCAACATACCCAATGAATTCCAATCCTTCCATTACAAAATACTCGTAAAAGAGATTCGAATTCGTGCCTCGAAGGTTTACTAAGAAGTACCCAATCATTAGCCACCGCTGCTGCCTATCGTAAAGACTGTAATTATTGCCTTTTTCCAGGGAGAGAGAGAGGACGTGGGGGGGAAGGCAAAGGAACCACTTGTGGGGCTTCATTGTCAACTATGGAGGCACTCGAAGGGCTGCTTGATGTGGTCGTACTTTGTCCTTTCTGCCACGAGCAACCAAGGGTAGCCATCTGATAAGAGGTTGGGGGTACTACGGCCCCGGGGTGAGCGGGCAGGCCGGCCAGTTAGTCCAGTCCTAACAGGAATGCACCCGTCTTCTGCCAGAGGTCACACCATAGCCCGAAGCCTTGTGAATGCCGTCACTATGAGACAGACAGGAGCGAAAAGGGGGTCAGAGGGGGAGGGAATTACGAAAGGCCGGCCAGTGGTCTATGAGCTAACATCCGCATGCATTAGTCAAGAGGCACGTACACAACAATGGCCCCTACTTGCACTTTACCCTCTTCGTCAGACATGACCCTTCCTCGTTCCCTCCCCCTTCCCTCCACGTACATCCACACAGCAGGTGTACAGACCTCCTTCTCGATCGTGGGGAGCAAAGATGTACGGGCAAACATTCCGCAGTCTGACCTCCTGGCGTTATGTGGGATGACCAGCGAGGTCAACGGACTGAGGGCCCCATTAAGGTCAACAGCATGCGCCAGTAACCAGCCTGTGTCGGGACATTGTCCTGTCGCTGGTCCGTCGGCACGTGGGATTTACGCGGTGTCCTGTTAAATACGACAAGAGGGGTCGAGGTTTGACACCGCTCTTTTCTTCCTACATGCCAATGGATGTGCTGATGGGAGACAAGAGCGCTAATGGTTTATTGCGGTGTTCATAAACTCCGGACATAATACAACCCATAAAATCAAACTGTGTGCGCGCGCAGTCGCGTTATAGAGAAAATCTCGTGACATCACTATGCCATAAACCGCTATTCATTGCTGATCCATCTCTTTGTGATATTCAATAGTTATTTTTTCGTTACTATTGGGCTTCATCGTCTCTGAAACTAATTAGCTCGCCCTTCGACCTACTCGAAGTATTGGAGTATGTTTTTGTTTTACATAACGAGAACTGCCGAAAAAAATGCTTTCTCCTCTATATACATTGTAGTTGTAGAACTGTCCGTTTCTAGAAGCAAAAGAAAATATTAAATTTCGTACTTATTTTATCTTTTAAATTCCGGAATCCTCAACATAAAGCCAATATGAAAACAGCCTTAAAAAAACAGCTCGCAACGTGCTTTGAACATTCATTTTCTTTCCTCACCCCCTCACACCCCTCTACAAAAAACGTGACTCCCGACTAATTCGAAATTAGCGTCCATGCAAGTAACACAGTAACACATTATTCGAAATCCAGCCGAGGTTCGCGTGCCCCAGACATAAAAATTTATATTCATCGTAAAGTCTAACATCTGTGAATCTCAATTAGTCAAGGTTGAAACTCTCAGCGTCATTTTAAACAGGTTCTCGCGATCCCTGGCTTAATAAAAGTCGTTAACTCGATATTTATCCCTGCCAATCACGAGTCAAGTAATAAAATTATCCATCTCATAATTTCACGTAACATTTGTTCAAAGCGAGTCCTTTTGTCTTCTCTCTGTCCTCTGATTCTTCTATTCAGCTCGTGTTTGACTAGATTATCCATTAATTACACTGGAAATGTGTTTACACCCCACTGCAACCTAGAAACATTCTTTATGACCTTCGGACTCCCGTCTTCCTCCTCTGATAGTCACCATTAAACGGTAGAGAGGAAATATTTAAAAAAAGGTCCTTGAACACGTTGAAGATTCTTTTAGATAAATTATGCATGGGCCTCTAACCTTGTTTACAACTGACCACATACCTCACTTGTTTATCTCTGCCGAACGTCAGAATGCCAGTTAGAAATTCTAAAACTTATCGATAAAATTTAACTTATAGGAAAAACATCGCCGAAGAGAAATTACATCAGGGGGATGTTAACAGTTGAAGTATTCATGGAGCGAAATGAATGTCTGGCCTTGCTTTTACTGAAGCCCTCTAATATTTAAAACTGAAAGTTCCGAGTTGGCTATGCAGATCTTTGCAGAAACCCCCGACGACTAATGCAGATGCGCCCCTACCCTTCCGTACCCGTTACTTACCGATCTATGCATTTTTAATGGTTACCTATATTTGCCTCGCTGTACTGTAGATGCGCAGGCCTCAGAATCGGAGGCAGTCTCCGTTTCTTCCGCACTCTCATCCCCACAGCGCGCGCTCGCACACTGTACCTTGCTTAATGAGATCCACCTCCACACGGATGGAATAAGACAGATGCTTTATAATGCAAGGTGTTTGCCCAGGCAAATCGAACGATCCTTGTTTTTCTAACTCAAAGGAAGGGTGGGTGGGGGGGGAGGGCCGGTGAAGTGCATCCTTCTACATCTAACATTAATCCTTTGCCTGGTAGCTGGTTATTTTGCTACTGTTTGCTCGGGGAGTGTTTAAAAACCTAATTGATCAAGTGCATGCATCCAGAGAGTTATTTATGCATACCAGGATACCTTCCGACCAGTTCATTTTTTTTTATTACTTTTAGGGTGGTGAAACCACTCATTTTATTCCTAAAATTAAATTATAAAATAGTTTTATGAGCTTCAACTAAAAGAAAACCTTAACTTCATTGTGGTGGCAGCTACTTACCGCGCTCAGTTAACAATAGGACGTGTATTTTGTGATTTGGTGCAGTTCAAACACGCAACCAGCTTAACTTCGAACGCGCATGCAACCACATATCCAGTAGCATTTGCTTTTATACGCTTTTCTCTATGGTGGTTTCACAGTGGTCGCTTTGGATGGTTGATTTCCTCCTAATTGCGAATTATTATTATTATTAATATTATTATCTCGGAATTGAATAGGCCAACATTGAATGGGGAATGGATGTGTCCAGCTAACAAACGAATGATTATCTCATTGCAAAATAATAAATATCCGCTGTAGAGAGGGTTTAATAATAACGTAGCAGGTTAAAAATGTATCAAATAAATCTGCATTATTGTTTAATTTTAGATTTGGTTAATTTACTGTTAAAATAATTGAGGTTCAGAGTTTGGTAAAATGAAATCAGTTTGAAAAAAACTTTATTATTGTGATTTGATTTTTTTTTTTTTTTTTTTTCGGTTTTTGGCGTGACCTAACAACTAGCACCCCCTTGATAAAAGTGAAGTTCATAAAATGCCCCTTTAACCTCGATTTCCTTCGATGAGTTTGACTTTCTGATCGACAAAGTCCTTGAAGTAACCGGGTCGGACTTTTAGGCTCTGAATGAATTGACACCAGTTGCGGTAATGTTATGACATTTCAAAGTGTCACAAGGTGGGAGCAAAAGAGATAAGATCCGACTTACATTCCTTCCGTTACAATTTCGACATATGTTTTAATGTTTAGACATCGAGTGACTTGGGTTAAGAAATGAAATATATTTTTATGACAATTCTAATGGGTGCTTCCCCCCCCCTCCCTCTACTCCCTCTCTCACTATCGATTACTTCTTTCATGTATATATGTAGTTCTGTTCTGTTTCTTACATGGGACAATGCCCTTTTTTCTTATTTACTTAACATAAAATGCATATCTACTACTAACGTGTTGTTTTTAGCTGTTTTAAAATTCAGGCTTACGTTTTGTTTGTAGAAATTATAGGCCACCCTTTTGCCTTTAATATCCATGAGTTCAAGTTCTCCGGCGTGACCTTTACATCGATTCCACAGCTGCACGTCAAGTTTTGAAAATATTCGACATGCATACTAGTTGCCAAAGAATCGGTGTTACAAATTGCTTAATCTTTTCATTGCTTCGACAAAGCCACACGAGAGTAGCATATAAAATTGATAGTGTGACATATATTTGATATCCGTAGGAATTTGACGTTTATTACAACATCGTATGTTACTAGTCTTATGCATTGCTTAGAACAAATCAGACAAGGAAGAAAAGAAAGTTAATGGATGATGCTTCCGGAAGAGTACTTAAATCATATTACAGATCTTTCACCTTACAATCAACAGAAGAAAATTTCGTTTTCTTATTTGCGGCTGACCATCTTTTATTGATGAATTTAAAACTTAATAAATAGAGTACCAATTTATTAATAAATAATATAGACACATAAATAATTATAATAGTTTCACTAACATCGTGTAAAAAGCCTTGTAGGTTGAGTAAATCGTCCATAACTTATAATATTCTCTATAAATTCTACATCGCTGGTGCAATAATAATAATTTCTGTGGTTAATATTTAGTATCTAGCATTTTAAGCTGGTTATAATATTAAAACCTCCATTTAAAACACTAGTATCGAGACGGACTCTATATGGAGCAGTTATCCCCAACTCTGTTTCTCATTTACTTTCCTTTTTTATAAAGTCACGATATTTTATCGGTTCCTTTCATAAGAACCAATAGAAGAGTTTTTCTATCTACTATTATTTATCTTAAACTCGAGCGTAGTACTTGACAAAATCACTGCAAGAGAAATAAATTGATAGTACCGCTTTTTAAATGCATAATACAAAACGCATTCTTCACCACTCAATATATGCAGCATTCAACACGACTCGTGCTATCAACAAACACTTGTTCTCCCCGACAATACAATGAAAACAAATGGAAAGTGAAATTTTGAAGCGACTCTCTCTAGTCGAATTCAGTCTCCACGCTCTTTTATAGTCCTAGGTATCCGTAATAGAATCAGAAAAAGGAGTTAAGTTTTTTGACACTATCGTAAAGCCCTGAGGAGGTTTAAGGTTTTTATTTTCTTTTTTACATTTGTTCCATCTAAAGGCCACCACCCGACAGACAGATCAATGATTAATCATCTGTGGTAGCTATGTCATGGTTGCTAGCTACATTCAGCTTTAGGTATGAATCAGCTCTGCCATACAAAAGGAACAGGAAAAGGATGACTGTATTCATTTCTCATACTACTCCGTGTTGCCGTTCGAAAACATTTTTTACTTGCTGTTTCAGAATTTCTATTAGATCAAACGACGATAAATCGATAAAGATTGGTCCTGCATTTTAACTAGCCTAAGAGGAAATAGTTGTTTAATGGACTGTGACTTCGATAATCTTCTCTACTTTCTAAACCAGCTTTCTGCTTAAAGATAATTTATTAAAAGGTGAAGAAGATAAACGCGGAAAGGGGAAGTAGAAATGCTTGAAAAAAAAAAAAAAAAAAAATCCACAGCAACTGCTTGTTGAAGTATATTTTATAAGCAGAGGGAGTTATCGAAATCCTTATCGCGAGTTGAATCTGCTGTTGAAGAGTATGGAGTCTACATAATGTAACAGATAGTGTTTGTTCTTTTTTTGGTAAAAAAACAATTGAACAATTCATATTTTTATTTAGCTTGAAGCGATTTTAGTCTTCCTTCTCTACCATAGTTCCCAGTTTTCCGTTTTTCCATACTCCTTTTAGACTTCACAAAATGCATTCTCTTATAACAGACCAACACAAGCATTTATTGAAGCCAAGTCTTAAATAATCCAACGTAGAAATTCCAGAAAGTGTTTGAATGTAGTTGCACTTCCTGCTTAATAAAATTAAGAACTTATAAAATAATTTCACGTGTCTGATCTTAAATTTTGTGTTCAAATTTTCTATATTCGTAAAGATAAAGGCCTTTAAAAAAAAAAAATCACAACGCTTAATTAAAGATTTAAAATGTCGATCGCTGTGTTCATGATCTGTTTTATGACGCGTAATAATTTCTGTCTAGTTGCCATAAGTGATAGCCATTTTATGATGCATAATAATTTGTCTAGTTGCAATAAGTGATAGCCATTCTCGTAAATACTTATTTCCATCGCTTTACATGATCAATTTACCTATTGAAGACTAACAAGAACACATAAAACATGGCGCATGCTCAGATCTTTAAACGTAGCATGACGGCCAGAACGTGGAGAACAATAGATGATAATAGCACGTTCTAATCTTTGAAGGCTTAAAAAAGCTCACTGTTTGATTAATAAGGCTATAATCAATCGTAATAAAGCTTTTGTATTTGAAAATTACGTCTTTGACCTTCTGTATGTGATGACAGTTTATCAAGGAACACGTACACGTGTAAGCAAATGCACCCAAGAAATTACAGTCTAAAAGGGCGGTTTGAATTTTATCTTCTTGCTAAAGATAATGCTTCGCTGACTTGATTGAATAAAGAACAGGAAGAGGAATTTAAAAACAACAGGCAGGTGATTTTTTGAATCATTACAGTATTCTGAAATGCTGGATATAAAAACAAATTGTGGGAAAAGAAAGCGTATAATTTCATAAGAAGATGGATTGTAAAACGTCAAAGTAACCATAAACGATTCTTTTAACCTTGGCATTTTGTGTGGTTTCCTACTACTTAAACCTGTTTAAGGATTCCAACCATATCTTGACAAAAAATAAAATAAAGCCTCTTTGGGAACTTTCAGTTCATTGTTCCCGTGTGTGTCTTGTGTAGATTAGTTGCAAAACGAAAACTGTGTTTGCACCACTTTTAAGAAGACACTGAATTGATCTCATATATGTGGGGACAGTTATTTTCACTGCGTTTGAGAGTGCCACTTGTACTCTCTTGTACGGTGACATCACGAGGATGGTGTGCACTTTTATAGGTGACGCATATATTCGCAGCTGCTTCCGGAAAAGGCCGGCTTGGTTATTTTCTCACGAACTACATGCCGCAAACGTTGTTTAAATATAATAGTGGCATTGAAGTCAGGATTGTGTGTATTTGGTTATATTGTTCGACTTGATATTAAACTTCGTTTGTACTAAGCAGATCAAAGAGAAGCACACCCCTAATGCTTCAGAGCCCGACGATCGAATATGTAAAGCATTCGAAACCACCACACCTTGTATTATTTGTGTGGCTGGACCTATAGATCACTTAATAGATCGGTGGAACTCAATGCTTAGGAAGGCGTTCTACTGGGATCTACAGCACGCATAGGAACAACTGTACGATTCAGTGAAATGAGCGAATGATGAATTAAATGGCTTTATTGATTTGTTTGGAATATTTTCTTTTATTATCAGCAAATATTGTCACAAACAGTGTAACGTTTGTCTGATGGAGGTTAGAACTGACACGTGGTCAGTTATTTACTTCAGGTCGATTATTACTTAGATTCCACTTCATTAATCACGTATAAACTAACATCGGTGATGTATGATTGACTACAAAATGACTCTGAAAGAGTATGTTTGGCTGCGCTACAAATTACATTAGAGGTCATAGTGCTATCTGTCTGAATATACGCATTTACCTACGTTTATATCTGGATGCATGGCCCACATTTATCGGCATAAATCCAGTAAATGTGTGAGGTGGGAACCTGTTTTCATTTACGAATTCAAATCGTTGGTTAAAAAAAAAAAAAAAAAAATCAAGAACTAAGTTGATAAATGTCATCGGAAGGGAGAACTTTCACGTTTTTAAGTGCACGTACATTACTTTTAGTGATATCGCATAAAAAACGTTTAATTCTAGAATATAATTAAATATAAATATTTTAAGTTCATAGTTCATAAAAACAAGCAAATTCACAATCCAGAAAACATACGTTCATTTAGACTCGAACCTAGATTGATAAAAAGAACATTTCATAAAAATATTTATATTCAAAACAATAATCAGCTCCTATCAAATAGAACACGAATAATAAATAAGTTTTTATGTAATAAACTAATAATTAATGTTATAAACGTTAATAATTATAAATTTAATCAGATGTAGATGGCCCCTACCAAATTATTTTGTCTTTTTTGAAGAATGGGAAGGTTTCTGTTGAGTAAAGGTATTGCCGTTTGATTAAATTGTTCTTTAGAGAAAAAAATCTTCATTCTGGGTTAATAGCGAGGCACCACCAAGCTTGAGACGGGACTTCTGAGACTATCCATCCAGTAAGCAAACATCACAAGTCAGAGAACGCAGTGTTTTCAGACATTTAAAGTATCACTACTTTTAATACTTCAGTGACTAATAAAGCGGTGATGTGGTCCAAGGCTAACTCAATAGCGTACAGCTCGGCGGTGTATATGCTGCATTCAGAGGGAATCTGCTCGGATATGGTGTTGGAAAGACAGCAGTTGATCCTACACGTGGTTCCGACTTCGAGCCATTAATAAAAACTGCCAAGAAGTCAGAATGATCAGCTCGGTGTGGTGAATAGAGCTGCAGGTACACAGATGATGGAGTACTGTACAATAGACGACGTTAAACAGATCCACGATTCCTTTTTACCCTGACAGCGAATGTAGGGTGCTTTGAATTATAAGGTTCTTAGATTAGCCGTGGTAGGATATCGTTGGAATATCCTCCAAGCTTAGTTTTGAGCCTTTTCTTCTGCTATGCATTCTGCATTCCACCATGGTTTGGGAAATGGTGGAACATGTTTTCGGAACAGCAGTTGCATGAACAATATTTCCAGTTCAGTATGTGTGTGCACGTTTATCTCATTAGGAAACGTTGGTGAATTACATGTAAGGATAATATTTCTAGTGAAAATAAGATTCCCATCCCTACGCACGAATATTCGTTTCGTAGCTGTAACTCCTTTAAGTTTTAATTCCGAACAGATTTTCTCTTCAGACCCTTCAAGGAGATTCCATTCTGAGTTGACAACTCGGGTTGAATTCAGTGTCTTGTGTGGTGTAACCATGATCTATAAGCAAATACATGTGGTTCGAAGGAGCTGTTCTAAATGTTTGACATTTCTGGTCTTTAACAGGTTTCGATTGAGCGAAGCCCTTTAACTGATTTAGGACAGCCTGTTAACTCTTCCACAACCTTCTGGATAAAGAAGGGTGATATTTTACCTATGAGCTTCTCATTAGTAGAGTCAATTATCAGGAAACAAGGTGTTGGACGTGATATACTTTTCAGTTTGCTGTCCCTTTGCAGAAATGACTTTATCTGGGTAATTGACTGAATTTTCTGGTTGTTGGGCCCCCAGAAGAAAAATTTTGATTATCAAGATTCATAATATTTTTAATTTAGGTTTAGTGCCCGGGTTCCCCACCCACAACGGAGCCCAAATGGGACGCCTACTACCCGGCAAGCAATAAATTCGCTTGGGAGTGGGACGCCAGGGCGTAAAGCGCTTCAATATCCATCTGAAAACTTTAAAACGGAAGTGGATGGGAAAGGAAGTTTATCGCTTCCCACTTCATGTTTAACAACGAGTAATGCATACATTTGATTGGAATAATACAAATATGTTAACCGCAAAGAGAGAGAGAGAGAGAGAGAGAGAGAGAGAGAGAGAGAGAGAGAGAGAGATGAAAAACAAATGATGACTTACAAGGAATAAAAAAAGAACAGGTTAATTAAGGGTAGGTGGGAAGAATAAGGAATCTGGGAGGGTTGCCACTCCCCCCTCCCCAGTTGCAGTTCCGTACTTAGGCGATTCCGAAGTGAAATGGACAGAGAGAGAGAACTTCAAAAAACAACTAAAAGGAGTTGTTGTGCAAGAGATCACTTGTAAAGCAATAAGGCTCTTGTACATAGTTTATTTGTCTACGGATGTGATTTATGATGTCCACAATATACTTTGTATGTATGATTTACTGTGAGCCGATGTATGTGCTGATTGGTTATTTATGGAAATAATAAAAAGTATAACTTATATATCATACATATACTCGTATTACTAGTAAATGTGTGCCAGATGAAAGAAACTTAGGTGGCATCACCCGAATGTACTGCATTTAGCTTGTATGAGGAGACCTTGAGTCAGTCAAGGTCATCCAACCCTTCCTTTCTTGATTCATATGTATGGCTCTCTTCCAAGAAGCCATTGACTGTGCCAGTTTAGGTGCAAAACTGTTTTGGTGAATTGCCCTAATAATGGAGAGCCATAAACTGCTGAAATTCCATCACTCGAATGCATTTGTAAGGAGAGGGAAGGGGGATACGTGCTTCTGTTCGTGGACTATACCAACGTGTGATTTTGGAGATGGATGAAGTGAATGATGGTCAAAGTCATACATCGTAGAGATGAAGGTACTATTTTTGGATTTAGAATTGATGGAAGTCAGTAAACTGATTGGCTTCTAGCTACTGGGGGAGGTGGTGCTAGAGTTTTGCAGCGGGAGGTGGATAGTGGATTCTAGAAAAGACAGGGTGGAGTTCAAATGGGGTTAGCATTAGCATTAGTAGAGGCATTTGATGCAAGAAAGCAAGCTTATGCAGCATCAGCCAAAAAAAAAAAAAAAAAAAAAACCCACTTCCACTTCACCCCTCTGTTCGTTCAAAATACCTGTCCAGCTGAGCCTTAAACTTATTTAGGCTATCAACTTCCACTACAAGGGATGGAAGTCTGTTCCACCAACCAACCACCCGCTGGCTAAAGGCAAATTTCCGCACGTCTATCCTACATCTGTCTTTCCTCAATTTGAATTTATGCCCTCTCAGGTGATTATTCTGAGCTAGAGGAAGAATCCCATCAGCATTGAGCATGCTCAAACCATTCAAGGCTTTATACACCTCTATCAGATCACCTCGCTGGTGCCTAGTCTCCAGACACTGTAACTTGCAAAACTTAAGCCTTTCTTCGTAAAAACACCCCTTTATTCCATTCACTAATCTTGTTGCCCTTCTCTGTACTCGTTCCAGCAGCTCTACATCCTTCTTGAAATGAGGCCTCCAGACCTGTATACAGTACTCTAGGTGTGTCCTGACCATTGCCTTATACAAGGGAATAATCACCTCGTTATCCCTGCTGGAAAAATTCCTGTATATCATTGACAATACTCCATGAGCTACTCTTGCAGCCCGTCTGCACTGCTCAGAGAACTTCATATCTGCCTGCACAACCACCCCCAAGTCCCTTTCATTCTCTACCACTGTCAGTGTAGTACCACAGAGTTGATACGTTGCTTGGGGTTGCTGTTTCCCATGTGTAGTACTTTACACTTGTCAATGTTAAACTTCATTTGCCACCTCTCAGCCCATGTGCTCAATCTTTCCAGATCCTGTTGCAGCAGCATAGTGTCAGTAGTGTCCTTGACAACCCTGCCAACCTTTGTATCGTCTGCAAACTTGGACATTAAGCTTGATATACCATCATCAATATCATTTATAAATACAGAAAACAATAATGGACCCAACACTGAGCCCTGAGGGACTCCACTAATAACATTAGTCCACGATGAGCAGTGTCCATTGATTACCACTCTCTGTCAGCCCCTCAACGTGGGCACCTGTACGTGGTGAGGGGACCTCCCAGTGACGCTGCTGGGTTTCCAGATTAGCATCACTGGGATCTAACGCCCATACCTTGGTTTCAGGGTTACATCTTTGAAATCCGGCGTGTGCAGCCGTGCGCCGCGACCCGTGGAAGCGGAAAGGGGGATCCTGGTGGTTGAGGGGCCCAGCTTCAATACACCACTTTGGCCCCTGCTTCGACGAGACGGGTGGTCCCGGACCGGCTCGACTGGGATCAATCGGCGGGTGGTATTATACTGCTAGGGTCAACTGCGTTCCAATAAGTCTCCCTCCCTATGGTCCTGGGACGGGATAAAGACTTATTGGTAACGTGGGTATGGTGCTCTAAGCGAACTCGGCGTCCCATTCGTGTACGCAGTACCTGCTAGTTCACGAGTGGGCGTCCCCTCGTAGGGCTCCGTGGTGGGTGAGGTACTTAGGCATCAGACATTTTCTCTTTACTCATATGAGTAATTTAAATCTTTCTTCTGGGGCCCCAACAAGGCCCCTACCTAATCGAAATGATGACGCAGAAAACACCTCTGCAAAAAGAGCCAGGACTGAGGATACACCATCATCAGTGACACCGCTTTTCCTCATTCTCCATTCCACCGGAGAGCAGTCCATTGGGAAGATGTCACCCTTCTTTATCCAGAAAGGATTAGAAGGGTTGGCAGGTTCACCTAAAACTGTAAAGAGACTGCGTTCTGGCGACCTTTTGGTCGAAGCTTCTACCACCAAGCAAGCGGAAAAAATCATAAAGTCTACATCCATAGGGGGAATACCTATCGTCGTAACCCCTCACAAAACTTTAAATTCTTCACGTGGTGTCATATCAGAGTGGGACCTTCTTCATGTTTCTGAAGAAGAGATCTGCTCTGAATTAAAAGAACAAGGAGTGACAGCTGTCAAAAGAATATCAATGAGAAAGGATGGGAATCTCGTCCCTACCCGAGTTCTCATCCTAACGTTTAACACCCCACGGCCTCCAAGTTCCATCAAAGCAGGCTATCTAAACTGCCCAGTGAGGATTTATATCCCAAACCCACTGCGGTGTTTTAGATGCCAAAAATATGGCCACTCACAAACATCTTGTCGTGGTAACCCTGCCTGTGCTCGATGTGGTGTGAAAGACCACGAGAGCAAGGAATGTACAGCTCCAAAACCCACCTGTGTCAACTGCCAAGGTGAGCACCCCGCCTACTCAAGAGCATGCCAGCGGTGGAAGGACGAAAAAGAAATCCAAAAATTGAAAACAGAGCTGAATATTTCCTACCCAGAGGCCAGAAAACGTATCCAACCAGTAAATAGCGGGAAACCTTCATATGCCCAGAAGGTTTCTGCTAAGAGCACTATCGGGACACAAACTGAGATGACTATACCACCAAGAGAGTCATTCACCCCGATTGCACGCTATTTATTGAGTTCTCAAAAGCCCACCAAAAAAACACAGTCAGTTGCTACTCCTATATCCGTACCTCCTAGTGCTCCACCACTACCAAAACCAAGTGGTAAAGAGCCTCAAGTAACAACAGAAAGAATGGATGTAGAGAACAAGGAGGTACAGGATGAATCAGTCTTGGAACTCTTTGCGGAGGAGGAAATGGACACGGGACAGCGTCCATTCTTCCCCAAAAAAGACAAATCCAAGACTGATAAAAGTAAGCCCTCAGCACCTCGGAAGCCGCCTGATGGACCCACCAAGCCAAAATAATGGCTAAATTCCTACAATGGAATTGTCGTGGATTCCGGCGAAATACAGATGACATCAAGGCCCTCCTGCAAAAGCACGAGCCAGTTTGCTTTTGCTTGCAGGAGACTTATTTAAAGGCAAATGATGATCCCACCATACATAACATCACAATCTTTCGTAAGGATAGAATTGCGGATGGTCCTGCCCATGGAGGAGTGGCTATCCTTGTGAATAATCAGACCGCAGTTCAGCCCTTGCTAATTACAACCAGCATAGAGGCTGTTGCAATTCGCCTTGCAGTGGGATTCCTATTAACGGTCTGCTCTATTTATTTGCCACCTGGGACTGACATCTCCCAGGAAGACCTTGATGATCTTGTAACGCAGTTGCCTCCCCCTTTCTTACTTCTTGGGGATTTTAATGGACATAACACCCTGTGGGGTAGTGTTAACATCAACGGAAGGGGACGAGTCATAGAGCGTATGCTCAATGACAATGACCTTTCCCTTCTGAATACTGGAAAAAACACCTTCTTCCACATGCCTACCCGTACTTTTTCTGCCATTGATCTCTCTATCTGCTCCCCTTCTCTACTCCCTTCACTCACTTGGGAAGTGGAGGAGAATCCATACGGAAGCGATCACTTCCCTGTGATAACCTTGTTACACAGTGGGAGACCATGTCTTCCTTTCAGGTTACCACGGTGGAAGATTGATCAGGCTGACTGGTTTGCCTTCCAAAATCAGGCAAATTTTGATCTCAGTACCGTCAGCCAAGAGCCTATCAATGAAGCAGTAACGTACATCACAGAAGCTATCGTCCAAGCAGCTGCGAATGCAGTTCCAAAAACATCTGCCCGGTTTCCACCATTTCCCAAACCTTGGTGGAATTCCCAATGCACAACAGCAAAAAGGGCCCAAAACAAAGCGTGGGGGATATTCCGCCGATATCCTACCACGACAAACCTTATGGCCTTTAAACGCGCACGAGCTAAAGCACGCTATACCCGCCGTCAGAGTCAAAAAGAATCGTGGATCCGTTTTACATCATCTATTAACCAGTCTACCAACTCCAAGGTAGTCTGGGATAAAATCCGGAAAATGAAGGGAAAATATACATCCCACCCTTCTTCAATCCTAGATTATAATGGATGCACTATTGCAGATCCAACTGCAATAGCCAATGCTCTTGGGGAAACATTCTCTAACATCTCCGCAACATCTTCCTATTCCCCAGAGTTCCTGGTCCTGAAATATAAAATCCAAAAACAGACACTTGACTTCAAGTCCAAGGGCCTCTATCCCTACAACGGGGAATTCACTAGAGAGGAACTGAAAAGAGCTCTCACTCTTTCCAAAGCAAGTGCTGTTGGACCAGATGGCATCCATTATGAAATGATTAAACATCTTTCATCAAAATCTATGGATTATCTGCTCCTTCTATATAACAGAATCTTTATTGAAGGGCAGTTTCCGGATTCCTGGTGCAAGGCAATCGTTCTTGCCTTTCCTAAGCCAGGAAAGGATCCAAAAATCACCACCAATTATCGTCCTATTGCTCTGACTAGCTGTCTGTGCAAAGTCCTGGAGAGAATGGTCAATTCTCGTTTAATATGGTATTTAGAATCAAATGACCTTCTCTCCAATATCCAGTGCGGCTTCCGAAGGAACCGGTCCACTCTGGACCATCTTATTAGACTGGAAACATCCATCCGGGATGCTTTCCTAAAACGCGAACACTTGGTGTCAGTGTTTTTTGACATGGAGAAAGCGTATGACACAGCTTGGAGATTTGGCATCTTAAAAGATCTGCATAGCCTGGGTCTCAGGGGACGACTCCCCATTTTTATTAAAAACTTTTTGGCCAACCGATCTTTCCAAGTTCGTGTGGGATCCTCACTCTCTCGTTCCTTTAGTCAAGAGGAGGGAGTACCACAGGGATCAGTTTTAAGTGTCACGCTTTTCGCCATCAAAATAAATTCCATCACAGGACAACTTCCTCCTACCGTAAACAGTGCCCTCTATGTTGATGACTTTAGCATATTTTGTCAGTCATGCAACATGAGGGTTATTGAAAGACAACTGCAAAAATCCATTGATCGCCTCAACTCCTGGGCACTTGCAAATGGCTTCAGGTTCTCGCCGGAGAAGACCGTTTGCGTACACTTTTGTCGCAAGCGTAATCTTCATCCTGAACCTGAATTAAGGCTCGGACAAAATGCTATTCCAGTAGCAGCGGACACAAAATTCTTGGGACTCGTATTTGATCAAAAGCTGACCTTTCTGCACCACATCCGTCAACTTCGCACAAAGTGCACACGCGGGCTTAATATTCTCCGCTCGCTCTCCTCTACATCTTGGGGAGCAGACCGTTGTACGCTTCTTCGGCTTTACCGTGCACTTGTGCGATCCAAACTTGATTATGGGTCCCAGGTATATTCTTCAGCCAGAGACAGTGCCCTTCGATGGCTGGATCCTGTCCATCACCAGGCTCTTCGTGTCGCTACTGGAGCATATCGCACATCTCCTGTCCAGAGTTTATACGTCGAAGCAAACGAACCACCGTTATCGCTTCGACGTAAGCAGTTGTCTTTAAACTATGCTCTAAAGCTGAAATCCCTGCCAGACCATCCTACGTGGACATCCGTTTTTGATCCACGTTGGGAAAACTTATATAATACCCGTCAGACTGCCAACCGACCTTTTGGCATTCGTGTCCAAGAGCTACTCAGAGAGTTTAACATCATGGTAGACAAGGTTGCACAAACACCAAAAGAAACTCTTCCACCCTGGCATGCTCATACTCCATCGTGCGACTTTTCCCTTAAGAAATGGGTAAAGTCTGAGACCTCATCATCTGTCTACCAGCAGCTCTTTTCTGCACATCGAGCTGAGAACTCCGACTTCCTGCCCGTCTACACAGACGGCTCGAAGTCTGAATCGTTCGTTGGATCTGCTGTTGTGTTCCCGGACACTATAATATCTCAGCAGATTCTTCCCGAATCCAGCATATACACTGCAGAGCTGCATGCTATAGAGTTAGCCTTGGATCACATTCGAATTTCTCAATGCCAAAGGTCAATAATATACTCTGATTCTTTGAGTGTATTACAGGCTTTATTATCTTTGAGACGCAGCTGTCATCCAGTTCTCTCTCGGGTTCAGCAGAAGATATATTCTCTTCATAAATATAAATTTGATATTCGCTTCTGCTGGATTCCTAGCCATATTGGGATAAAGGGAAATGATTTGGCTGACACTGCAGCCAAATCAGCAGCTCCCACTAACAATCGTTGCCTGTCAGTCCCCTATACAGACGACAGGCAAATAATACGAGAAAATATATATTCCCAATGGCAAGAACTATGGCATAGAGAGAGAACAAATAAATTATACCAAATAAAGCCTCTAATACAAACATGGCAGTCCAGTCTGCGCAGGAATCGGAGCGAGGAAGTTGCTCTTGCCCGACTCCGCATAGGACACAGTCATCTGACACATTCGTTTCTGCTGAGGGCGGATGATCCTCCTATGTGCGAGCAATGCGACACCATTTTATCCGTTAAACATATTTTATGTGACTGTCCCAGTTTTAGTAATGCTCGTTTTATCGCTTTTAACCATCTGACTGAGCCTTATACACTCAGTCAGATTTTATCCGACAATGACCACGTGTCTGCTATTTTTAGTTTCTTGAAATCAGTAAACCTTTTTAACCATATTTAAAAAATCTTTTTATTTTTACCTTGTTTACTGCTATTCGTCTTTTAAAATATATACGTGGCTTTTATACCCTGACTTAGTGACCTAATTCGTTAGGTCACTGAAAGCTTTTTATCACTTTCATGACAAGGTTTTGGCGCATTATAGCCTTAGTCGCTGATGCGCCAATAAAACTAAACTAAACCAAACTAAACCAAACTCTGTCTTCTCCCCCCCCAACCACCCCTTTATCCATAGCAGCAATTTGCCTCCAATGTCACACTGCTCCAATTTGTGTAGCAGTCTTCCACGTGCAACAGTATCAAAAGCCTTTCTAAGATCCAAGTATATAATATCAAAGCTATTCCCTGCATCCAGTTCTTTTGTGACTGCATCATATTATCCAATCAAATTGGTCAGCAAAGACTTCCCCTTAACAAAACCATGCTGTGTCTTAGCTATAACAGAAGTATTGTCTAGATGATTCTGCAGTGTTTCTTTAACCAGTGCCTCCATTAATTTTCCGGGAACAGAAGTTAAACTCACAGGTCTATAATTACTTGTGTCGCCCTTTGATCCTCCTTTGTGAATTGGGGTCACATTTGCACATCTCCAGTCTATGGGTACCTCCCCTGAGTCCAAGGAAGCTCTCATAATTATGGCTAAGGGTTTGCTTACTTCCTTTTCTGCCTCCTTTAATATAACTGGATAGATCCCATCCACCCCGGGTGCCTTTCTTGTGGATGGGATCTATTCAGTTATTGAAGGGAGATTGGAAAGTGGCCAATCCATATGTAGTGTCATGTTATGGAGTGAAGTGCTGATTTATGTATTAAAGGAAATTCACCCAACAAATAAGTTGTCGGAGCGAGGAGTTGCATGGAGGTAATTTAATGTAAGAAGTCTGCCGAGCAGCAACCTTGTGATGGAAGAGATCATATTTCTGAGGTGATTTTTTTGTTCAACATACAGTTATCTGATTTTCTTGTTTTGCTAGGCAAATTGGAACTGTGAGAGGAATAATGAATTCATTCAGCGGAGATTTAAAGATTATGAACTTTATCAGAGATGAGGATGATTAGTTAGGAGTTTGTGATTTTTCCCTGAGCCAAATAAGACCGTGGGGCGTAAGTGTATGTATATATATATATATATATACATGAAATCAATGCCAAAATATAAATAATAGTAATATTGTAAGAATAGCATTATTGGGGGCCAAAGTATTAAAGTATTAATTACAGTAAGGAGTGTCCAAGTATATGACAATGATGGATCTGTTGTAGCTGGAAGGAAGCAAGTTTACGCTCTTCCCGAAATAACAGGCAATCCTTAATAGTCTGAAGTGATATCCGCAATCTTTAGTTGAACGTGTGTTTGAAAAAGGTGTCCATAAACTACTTTTCAGCATCACGAGAATGAAGAACGTGTAGAAATAAGAACAACATTATTGTGAAGACGGTATTATCGAGAATTGTAGAAATAAAACAACGTGATTGTGAATCAACTAGTTAATTTTTTTATGGAGGATTTAGATTAGGTGTTAAGCCCCAAAACAACTAGGGTGTGTGGCGTCAGTATATTGTCTGTAACTGTGTGTATTCTTCGATCGGTTTTCTTGACGAAAATCCCATGCAACCGTCTAATGAGACCGACTGACTCAATCACGTTTTGAACACAGCTCAAAAATTATTCGCGCCATTGACGGGATTCGGATTGAAGCTTTTAAACTAGGTGTGGGAGAATGATGATTATAATCAGTGTTCTACCCTCGAGGTCAGTGTGGAAGTGACTGGTTGTGATAACAGGAGATCGTCTCGTGGTACCTTGGACTATCTTCCATTGAATAATTTTCCAGATTTCGAAGCTGCCATCTGGGCTCCACTAAAACTTCGGAAATCACACGATTTTCAGTCGCCATCTGATCATAATTGGTGTAGCTTGAGTTGCTGGCGTGTTTTATGACTAGGGTAAATGCATTCTTGCACTGAGCCAAGACAAGTACTCGCAAGAAGTAACGATTGCAGTGTTAATTTAGAGGCTGAAAACGAAAAAATGGAAGAATATATAAATATTCGCAAAATATGGGTTGTAAAGTATGGAGCGGGTATTAAAAATTAACTCAATATCATATTTCATTGCCCAGAAAGCTTTCAGTACGATTTTATGCGTGGAATAATGAGTGGTAAATGCATATTTGTGGATAAATAAACTTCAAAGAATTTAATGCAAGACCACTTGAGCTGTAGACTAGATGAAAAGAGATAATGAAAAGCAGAAGGATCAGAAATTCAGGTATTTAGTCTTATTGGAATTATAATAGCAAGGGTTTGTTAAGGGAAAGTCTTGTCTGACAAATTTGATTGGATACTATGATGTGGTTACAAAGGAACTGGATGCAAAAAATAATTTGGATATCATATACTTGGGTTTCAGGAAAGCTTTTGACACTGTTGCGCGTGGAAGACTATTGTACAAATTGGAGCAGAATGGTATTAAGGGTAAGTTGCTGCAATGGATAAAAGGATGGTTGAGTGGGAGAAGACAGAGAGGGGTAATCAATGGATAAAAGGGTGGTTGAGTGAGAAAAGAGAGAGAGCGGTAATCAATGAACGCTGCTCTTCATGAACTAATGTTATTAGTGGAGTTCCCCAGGGTTCAGTGTTGGGCCCGGTGTTGTTTTAATGTCCAAGTTTGCAGATGATATAAAGGTTGGCAGGGTTGTTAATGACAATAAATACAGTATTCTACACCAACTGGATCTAGATAAGTTGGGCTGAGAAGTGGCAACTGAAGTTTAACCTTGACAAATGCAAAGTACTGCATATGGGTAGAAGTAACCCCAGAGAAACGTACCAACTGTGTGGTACTACACTTAAGGTGGTAGAAAATGAAAAAGACCTGGGAATAATTGTGCAGTCAAATGTGAAGTTTTCTGAGCAATGCAGACAGGTTGGCAGAGCAGGTCTGGGGTATTGTCAATGATATTCAGCTGATTATCCCTTTGTATAAGGCAATGGTCAGACCACGCCTCGAGTACTGTGTACAGGTTTGGAGGCCTCATTTTAGGAAGGATGTAGAGTTGCTTGAGTGTAAGAGGTAGATCTTACAAATATAATAGAAATATCTATTTTGCTAAAATAAATCCAGGAAGGGCAATGGAAAGTGAGAATTAGCATTAATTTCCAAATATTAAGTTAAAGATAGTAAGTTTTAAGATTGGATATTTAGTTTTAATGTAAATAAGGTTAAAGTTTGAAGAAACACTGGATTTGGGGATGGGAAAGTTATAGATGTACAGTATATGTTAAACAGCGGCTAAATGGAAACAAGTAATTTCGAGTAATATAAGAGAGCAAACAGGGACAGCAGGACTAGAGGTAGAGGGTGTCATTTGAGAACAGGCGTGAAAGGGTTGCTGGGGGAAGGAACAATAGCACCGTGAAACGGGATTTACGAAGCGTCTCTTTTGATCTAAGCCACCGTTAAAAAGTAAACAGGAAATTAGTGGGCGTCCAGTGTTCTCGTCAAAAGAAAACGGCGTCAGGGTGACTGAATTTTGGATAAGTTCGATATATTTAGCGGAGAAAGTGTGAACACGAATATATGAGTGTTTTGTAGGTTACCGGCAAACATGAAAGGGCCATATCGCCATGTGAAAAAAATAAGAAATTTCTAGAGAAGGGTTGGTTTCTGCGCTAGAGTTGGTTTGCGAGATGTTTTAGCAAATAGGAAGGAATGAAAAATTAAACAGTATGGGGATTGGCTGGAGTCCTTGTGGGAGGCGTTCAAACTTGAGGAAAAAAGGTTCGGGGGAGAAAAGAGAGCAAGTGTCGATTCTGTATCTGACTTCTCTGTGGTCGAAAGGGTCGTGAGTTTGCGGGTTGAAGTTGGAGTAGATTTTTTTGGTGGTCAGAGTTCACATCTCGTAGTAGCAAGATGAAAAAGAAAAAGCGTGAGAGAAATGGGTAGTGAGGCGTAGAGAACGCGAGTAACTGCGGACTGAAAGTGATGGTGGTTTTTTGGAGGTATGGAAGAGTGGGAACATGTGCGTGAAAGTTGTGCAGATAACTGAGCCAGGGAGAGAAAGAAAGCCTGTTCCAGCATCGGAAGGCAGTGATAATGGCCAGTTGTACAGATAAGTGAGCCAAGAAGAGAAAGGAAGCCTGGTCAGGCATCGGAAGGCAGTGATAATGGCCAATTGTGCAGATAAGTGAGCCAGGAAGAGAAAGAGAGAGCCTACACTTGTAGGGTCCGGCCCATTGAGAAATGGCCAAATGTGCAGATATGTGAGCCAAGAAGAGAAGGAAAGCCTTGTCTGGCATCGGAAGGCAGTGTGCCCAAGTAATGTAAGAAAGCCTGTCCACCACTAAGGAAAGCAAAGTGCCCAAGAAAACCTAGTCTGCCAGGAAGGAAGCCTGAACGCAAGGAAATTGGAAGTAGCGGAAAGTAAGTCTGTTCCTGTTTTTTTTCTCGAATCCTGAACTCAAGGACTCGTAACCTAGCTCTGTAAGGAATTGAGTGATGTTCATTTTAAAAAAAAGAACATTCCTGTTGTATTAGGCAAGTTAGTTACTAAGGTGAGATAATTTGTTGTGAATGTAAATGATTATGAAATAACGAAGGTGTGGTACAGGGGTAAATAAAAGGAAAGTAATAGTATAAGGGAATTAGTAAAGAAATTACATTTATAGGGGTAGTACTGTAAGGATATGTTAACCTGTATCATTAATTTAGGCCAGGTGCCAACACAAGATAACACATCAGATGAGATGTAAAGAGAAAGAAATTTTATTAATAGAGAGACCTCATGAGTAAAGAAGGATGACTACGATGGTAACTAGAGAGTAACTAAGGTAGAATTCGAGTGATTTATAGTGAACATTATTGAGGTAAGAGGATATCAGTTGCAGTACACTTCATGTGTTAAAGGCTAGAAACAAATATACAAAAAGAGTAATAAGAGTTGAAATGCGTTTTACTGATGTAAGTGATAAAAATTGGTAACGGAAGAGAATGATTGGGTAATCATCGAGGATTCATATTAAGTAAGATACAACTGATGCAAAATGATGTTAATAATTTGTAAATTGGGCATAGTTGATGAGAGAGAGACAGTGTATTGTACTAATATGGTCCATATGTATGGAAATTGGTATGCACGTATGTAATTATTTGTGTTTTTTTTTTATGTAAATGCTGTATATAATGTTCATTAAAGGTTCGTAAATGTTTTGTAAATAAATGTCTTTAATGTTCTGCTAACACCCGCTTTACACACCCTAGAATCTAGAATTTTCTGTGAATTGCAGTCAGATTTGTGTTTGTGGGGTTTAGAAAACGTGGAGTGGGCTTGAGACTCAAGTAGGGTGAAAGTGATTTGCGTTTTGTGGGCTGTTTGAGACGTCAGTAGAGTTCAAAATCAAAAATTCAAATTAAAACAAATAATATCCCCCACCCCACAAGCGTATACAGAGAAGGGCAACAAGATTGGTGAGGGGAACGAAGGGGTCCTCTTACCAAGAAAGGCTTAAGTTCTGCAAATTGCAGCTTCTGGAGACTAGGCATCTGCGAGGTGATCTGATTGAGGTGTAGAAGGCCTTGAATGGGTTGAGCACGCTGAATTCTGATGGGATTCTTCCGCTTGCTCAAATTACGAACCTGAGGGGGCATAAATTCACATTGAGGAAAGATGGTTGTAGAATAGATGTGCGGAAATTTGCCTTTAGCCAGCGGGTAGTTAATTGCTGGAACAAACTTCCATCTGTCGTTGTGGAACTGGACAAACGTTTAGAGGAAATGGATGTGTGAAATTGTTTTCATACGCTTGCTTTCTTGCATCACATGCCTCTATTACTATAACCAAAAATAAGAAATGTAATGTATGGAAACTGCACTTTTTTTCAGCTACAGTATATACACAGTACTGAGTTACGATGTGATATGCTATTGAATGAGCCTTGCGAGAAGTGGATACAACGAAAACCAGCACACAATATAGAAACACCAAAGTGAACAGAAGGAGGGGTGGAACTAAATTGAGAGAAGAGTGTTGTGGAAGGAATACTTACCAAAAACTTTAAATAGAAAGCCGATGCAGCATAATTTATGAGCCAATTATACACAAATTTAGACCGGCGTCCTCCGAAAACAAGGCCAAATAATGTGAAATATTACAACTTCGATGTTGTAAACCAATCTCAGCAACGTGGCAATAAATGAAACAACTTAAAATTAAAAATGATATATCGGCATGTCTGCTTTTATAGCCATTAAAACAGTCTGACATGTGCGAGTCTATTTATACTCACAAAAAACTTCTACCGCCAATAAAATCATGGGACCGAAACTAGTCACGTGACAACCAATCCAGCCGATTTGTTTAATAATCACTATGAGATACGTTGGTATTTTTGTGCTCGATTATTTTACGTGTGGACCACGAAGGTTTTATTTTATACTGACGTTTAGTCAGAGTGATTCAGGATACAAATGAATTAAATTAACTTCTCGCAACTTACAAGATCCGTCAGAGGAAAACCGTGGAATAATTAAACGTAGTTTTCATTCTGAAGTTTTAAATCTTTTTCCCTTCTTTCAGACTGCAGCTTACTCTGTGGTAAATGGAGTTCAAAGTGAAGGGAGGGGATTGAAATGAAAGCAACAGCTTGGATCATTGCCCTTGACATACAAGTATGAGTGGAAGTACTAGAAAATTTTTGTACAAAGTCAACCAACCTGTAACTGAATTACTGAGGTGGGGAAGGCATTTGGCGACAGGAATCCTAGAGAAGAAGAAGAAGAGGGAACGTCGATGATCCCAAAACAAGAAGTGTTTTTTAGAATAAACTCGGTGTTCGCAAAATTTTGATGAGGCAGTATTTTATTTGAATGGCAATGTTAAAAGGCCCTCGCATCTTCGAGGAGTAGCGAGAAGACCACACAGCTGATGAAAATGTTTTTATAACAAATCTTGATCAAGTTCATATTACCATTTCAATGGCACCGAATCTTGTCGCTTGTATCGTGTTGTTTCTGATATTTATACTATCGTCTAAATACCAGAAACAACAGCGAGAGACAAGAATTACCACGAAGCATCCCCTTGTCCTGATAACATTTCTGTTAATTAAGAAAAACTGGTGAAATTGTGTCAAATATTTGTGTTTATAGCATTTCTGAGATCGTCTCCAACAAAGATAGTTCTTTGTTGTTAAACACGCTTTAGGAGTGTGTAAATTGTCCCATAAATTCCCGAGTCCGTTAGCTGTAGCTAAGATTAGTCTTCAAGTAACCCTGTAAAATGCTGCTTACACGCATGGATTGGATGAATGAAGCTATACAGACACTCAATGGCCCTCGATGTCTCCCTAATCGTAACTCCTCCCCCGTTCAGGACAGTGATCGTTTACGACCGAAGTGTGTAAAGTTTCCGAACACTTCCTGTAGTTTTGGTTGATGTTTCACAGCAGGGAGTTGAAGGAAATGTCGAGAATTTTTCGCTAAACTGTAACTGCCTTTGTGTGTACTTCTTTGTCAATAGAATAGGATTTCTGGCGATTCTGTTAAGAACAACTTTAACGGAGGCGGGGCAGTTCTTGGGGGAGGGTTGTTAAGTAGTTCACCTTTTATGCTGGCTGTGTTTCCTAAACGCGCATGTTAAGCAGAGGGGGAGGGTGAAAAGAGGTAAGAACTGCGCACGAATAAAGAGATAGAATGGATATTTGTGCGTCTGCCAAGGACACTCATGTTGCCCCTTTGGATACTTTTATTGAGTTATTCTCCATCGTATTAAGAATTTCTCACTGAGGTCATTCGATGAAATTAAACTCTAAGTTCAAGAAATCTGGGGGGCGCGTGATCCCCAATCAGGCTCTGATTGAGCATCCCGACGCTTTTACAACACAAACAACAACAAAAAAATTCCATATTCTCTATGAGGGAATCAAAATTTATAGTAATATAACACGAAATCATGGATTGTCAATATCAGCTGAAAACTGGACTGATCATTAGAAGTATTAAAAAGATATGCGGACAAAAAAAAGGTGTCTAAAAATCAACTTCTTAAATTATTCAGGTAAACAGGCAGTTCTCAAGTAAACTAAGTATTTCTTTTGTATCATTACGTTTGCATTAGATTTGTATTCTTTCTTTTAACCAAATGCAATTCGGTTTAATGCCGGAAGTGTTTCACTAGATTTTAAGTGTTTTGTTTCCTGCTGATCAGTCCACTGCTAGTGATTACGAAATCCAATTTTCCATATTCCATCCTTTTTCTTTCATTTTTGAGATGCAATCCCCAGCCGTAATCGAAGTCAGCACGACAGCATTGCAAACGCTCAGGTGAATCACGTGATCTCTTCAAACTTTTTGTTAATTTTGAGAACCATTATGGTTTCCCACATCTCAGTAGTCTTTACCATTGTTTCGTGTATAGAATAAATTGTCTCGGTTTTTTAACTTGCATTGCTGGCAACTTTGTTTATTTAGCTTGATCTCTGCTGAATATCTACTTCATTTTCGGTTTTTTCAAATGTATACACGTACTGTTATATATTCTTTAATCGCTTTAATTCTTTTTTTAATTTTTGATATCGTTTATAGCGCTGTGTTCTGGAGCTTCATTTTTTTTATTGCAAAGCACACACGAGGTATTTCCCGTTTACATAAAATGAAATAAAATTAAATCGAGTCATTTTTAGCATTTAATACTTCGTGTTTTCATTATTATTATCTGATTATTGCTCTGCTCATGCTGTATTAGATATCGTATTTCCATAATATACAATACCGTCACAATTTAAGACAAATTCAGTAATTTAGATTTCAGGAAAGCAAGTTGTAACTGAAGATTTCTTTAGAGCTGTTGTACAGCCAGTTGTAAATTTTCACTCTGTATTTAAAATTGCTTTTCCGCGTCACAGGCGATACGAGGAGCTATTTAAAAGACAGAAAATGGTTTACAGAGCTGAAAATGGGCTTGATTATTTTTCTTCGCAGTAATGCTTGTCATAATAAATATCTGCGATTATTACGAGTTGACTCTCGATCTTTTTTAAGCATTATATATATTTAGTTTGCTGATGGTAGAATTATAAAGCTTACACCAACTCACTTGGAAAAATATAAATAAATGTTAAGTGATATGCAAGCTTAACATCGAGAATGTAATTTTAGCTGTTATTCCACATTGCCTCATTTGACCCTATGTGGGCGCCCATGAGTAAAACAGAATTTTTTAAAAGTACTGTAATATCAATTTCAATACATTCTTTCAGCAATCTCCAATTAGTGCATCCAAACAGACGGTTTCCATTGATTCGTTTTCTAATATCTTGATCATTTGCTCTTGGAACAAGAATTGCAATTCATTTAATTTGTATTGTTTATAAATAGTACTGGTTAAGTCTATGATTAAAATATATTGTATATATATTTTAGAGTGCACTAACCAGACTTAATACTATCAACACAGTGCCCTACGCGCTGGTCTAGAGCCGTTTAGGGGATGTAGAGGCACATGAACCTTACACTTCACCTTAGAAGGAAAACCCTACACCTTAATTATCTTCTGCAAGAGTCCGTTTTTATTTCCACTTGCAGGTCGTTTAGCATTTGTGTATTTTTTAAGCTGAACGAGGAGCTAGCCCGTTGAAGCAACCCCCAACTGGAGGACCAGGGTATCCCTCTTAGTCTGGCCCCTACCCTTTAACTTGTCCGACTTGGGAGGCCCTACCAGTAGCTAAGCTACCGCTGACTTAGCTCTCCGGGCCATCGGGACACGCAAGCCCCCTCCCCCAACCGCGACAAAGTGGAGTATACCATCGGGGAAGCCACCTTAATCATGCAGCCAAAATTCAAAGCCGTTCCATTCTACCGTTACTCTTCAACACTGAATGGATAGCGTTCTATAACAGCAAACTGATTGAAGATAGCCCCCCACTAGGATTAGACTAAAAGATTTGCTGCACACCTGAACTTTCATTTTGACAACATACTTCAAGACACCGATGTATCTGACTCACCCTGGTTTGAAAATTTCTTTCACTGTAATACCTATTTTCAGCAGTGGGAAAAGAAATTCCTGGCAGATGAAAGTTTGAAGTAATTGCAGTATGAGAGATAATGAGAAAGCAGATCAGGCAACCAAACAGTACAGCACCAGCAAATGACCAAGTACCACATATAGATTTTCTGACGCATACAAAAAGAAGTGTATACAATTCAGTGGTCACAAATCTGGAAGTCACAAATGAACAACAAATTGCTCCAAATCAAACAGGAACCAGCATTATGGAATTCTAGCTTCAGGCAAAACAGAAAGAAGTTGTACTAGCAAGATTAAGCATAGGGGCATACACACCCAACCAACATGTTTCACCTAGTGAGGAACGACCCTCCTTTGTGCATGCATTGTTCATTACCCCTCACTTTACAAACATATACTCTTAGATTGCACTTCAGAAAAAAAGTACTTTTCACTCTCTGTCACGATTGTAAGCACCCTTATGGATTACCCACATTACTGGAACAGAGCAAATCTAGACGAACCTTATGCAAATATGCATGTATAATCGCCTCTGATGTCAAAAGGGACCAAATTATTGTATAAAATGATAATATAGAAATAGGCACAATTTGACATCAAGCTATCCTTGAGCCCTTAAATATAAATAAAAAATAAATTGCCCTTAAACATCCATATCACCGCATTAAGGTTTTATTATTTATCATTTTAAATAATTATCAGATAGGTTGATTATCAATTGATAATTCAATCGATATATAATCTATAAATTTTGTGCATTAAATACGATTTCACGACTCATTTTGATTAGAAACAAATATTTGGGAAATAAGCTTTATTAAAACACGAAGTAATGATTCTAAATTAAATAAATGGAACATAAATATCCCTGGGATTATTTTTTATTGCATTCCAGCTAAGCTGAAATATGCTTATCCATCTTCGCGTGTCATAAATTGCAGGATTAGGTCTTTATTTTTTGCGTGTCACAAATATTTGTGTGATGACGTGTATGACGTCACTCATTTATTGGTAGTGTGCATTTTCTTCCATCCCAAAGTTAAAGGAACCTTTGACTTTGGGAGGGAAGATATACAATATGCACAATACTACATTAGGTTGAGAAGGAAGGGAAAATTAGCGTTATATTGTTAGGACTAATCCTTATTTAGTTCCATGGTCTTTTATTTTTATAGCAAAACCCATTGCAACTTTTTATGGGTGTTAAATTTCGATAATTTTTTTTTTTTTCCTTTTTTAATATACTTTTGAATGTGTTCGACAGTAAATTTCACACTTATTCAGGCATAATTAAAATAAATAAATTAATTAAAGGTACTGGCGCACTATAACCAAATGAAGTCGATGTTCCAACTCTTAATCTTTCCCCCAGAAGAAAACAGCCAATAATGGAGTTAATTAATAACGTATTATACAAGCTTCTGTTAATATTTTTAACTCACATCGATTATATCATGTGACACGGTATCGTACCGTGTCAATAACTGAACCGAAAACCATTCTGAAAATTTGTGGTTATTTATAATAACAAGCTGCGCCATCCAATGTCAGCAGGTTTTTTTTTTTTCTTTTCCCAAGCAATTTGCAAACTGGGTTTCACCTAATTTTAGGCCGCTTAAGTGAAACGCAAATGACCCTGTGGTCATCTAGAACAGCTGAACTGAGAAATGCTTATCGATGTTCGATAGTTATAAATCACCGGATTAGGCCTTGTCGTTAAACGAGTCACAAATATTTGAGTGGTGACGCGCATTTGTAGAACTTTCAACCAAGCGTTTCTGGGAGTATCTGGATTATGACGTCATGTGTAAACAGCGGTGTCTTAAACAGAAACATGATTAACAGTTGTTACCTATTAATACATGACACACAACCGAGTCAAAAAACTTAGATGACCTAATTCTTTTTTTTTTTTCTTCTTCTTCTTTTTACCCTTGCCTTTCTGTGGTAACCGGAACTTAGGTTTCTCTTGAGTATTATTTGTAACTGTCCTTGAAGCAGTTTTTGTTCACATGGATCAATTAGTCAGTGGGGTTAATCAATGGCTGGTAAGAAACGCTCCCTATAGTCAACTTCTGGATGGAATTCTTTCGCTTGAGATTTTCAACAGGGGGTGATGTTCGCCCCCCACTCTCCAGTAATACCTACGTAATTTCCTGTCATAAAAGCAAATAAGAATTACTGACAGTCTTTTCTACACATAAGCATGCGCACTTTGATCATCAATAAATACACAAAACTACGAGTTTTTTTAACTTTTTAAAAGTTTTTGAAATTCTTATTTTCTTGTCAAATAAAATTGAAATGCCAATTGCTTTAAGGCGATGACAACACTTACTCAAAAGCTCGTGATGTGGTGTTCCCAAGAGGAAAAATAATCATGTTTGATCTACTCCCAACTACTTTGGATAAATAACTGTGGCCTTCATTGTGGCGCCCTCTATCACATCTAACCGAAAAGATCGGAATGTGAAGTCGATTCATAATGAATATTACTGATTTCCAAACTATTTTTAACACAAAAAACTGTACTTTACATTCCTGAAGTTCATGCAAATGTTTTCTGCTAAAACTTCATGACAATAATTTTTTTTCATTTACTAGTAATGGAAAACGGTAATTACTTATCCATTTATTCGAGTACAGTGAGATAACTTCATCAGTGATAAGAGAAGTCAGAAGCGTTATAAATAAATAAAGTATATGGATAAAATATAACAAAATAAATGAACTGTATAAACAATTGTTTGCAATGATCAATGGCATACCTCCGAAAATACAGGATATTATATATTTATATGCATATTTATTTATTTATATTTATATATTAAAAAAAATACAGTTCTTTAGCCACTAAAACAGAATTATGAGTAAACTTATCAAAAATAACAGCCCTGCCCTCTATACTGACTATTTTATTTATTATTTATTTTTTTTATTGTTTAGCTATCTTTCTCTCTGAAAAACAACTGAAAATTTAACTTGCACAGTTAGAAAAATTTAGTTTCTCCATAATAATATAAGCTTTTTGAAATATATAATATTTTTGAAATTTTTTAACGAATTTGGAGCGAAGAATTAAACTTTCATAAGAAACTGTAAAAATAAGGGAGAATTTTCTAAGTGTTGACAATTTAAGGAAAATATATCAGACGAAATTAAACAGAATCTATACCAATATTTAGTATTTTTTCATTTTGTCCTGTTTCTATCATCTTATTTTGGGTTAGAATGTTATAAAAAGAATGGTTTGCATTGTAAAGAATGTACTACTACAAATACTATAAATTAAAAAAAATCATACGCAGTAAATAAACTTAAATAAAGAGCAGGTTGATTTGAAAAGGTACTCCATTTTTTGGGCCGTAACGTAATATTGCACAGAGGAATCTGAAAACTTCAAATCCGCAGACCATCTCCTTATCTAATCTACCTCATACCCTGTTTCTTTTACTTATCTTGATTTCAGATGTTCCACTTAAAACCCAAGTTACCACGTGTCATTCTGATCACCACGCCAAAGGATCACGCATTTGAGATCCAAGTCAGTTAGGGGGTTGTTTGGAGACAACAGAATCGCTGCTTACATCTGCGAACTCATTTAACAATAGCAGGAAGCAATCTTGGCAGGCTGGTTACGATTAACCAGTTCTCTGCAGAATAGATGGAAATTTCCATCTCTTTCTCAACATAGTAATTAAGTAATGTTTCTTCCTTTTTTATTAGCCCTGAATTTCATCATATTATATATGACCTAAATGCTGGAATCGAGGATTTTTATTAAAAAAAAATATTAAGAGAACGGAAAAAAGAAAAAAAAAAACCCCTAATTTTATGGATACGATATAATTTTAATTTCACAACCATAAATGATGGTACCGACATCTCGCAATGTGTCACGTAAAATGCCTTCGCGTGTCACTGTGTGATGGGCGTGTCAGTGGTTTTCCACTATGCGATCGTCTAACTAGGGTTTAAAGAGGGTTAATGAGGGAACTCAGTAATGGAAAAAAAAAAGTTGGGAAATGAATCAGCTGATCAAAAGTTAGAAAAGTTTGGTGGTAAAACGCTTGTATGGCGTTGGAAATATACTTGGCATGTCTGGCCAAGATTACATCGCTTCCGTTTCGGTTATCATCATAAAGTTTAAGCTTTTAAAATGCATTTTAGTGCACAAAAATATGTAAGACCTAGATTAGGATATAAAGTAGACGCTCTGAGATTTCAAATCCAAGCTTCTTTGAATGATGGCTGTGATAAAAGCTTCATTTCTGGGCGGATTTTTGAATAACTTTAACGCTGCATTCGTTCAGTATTTAATTACTAATTATATTATTTGCTAATTTCAATGTTGAAGGATTAAAACTTTTTAAAAAAGTAGTAAAACGAACTCAAATTTAGTATTTAAAAGAACAATTTACTGAGTAATACTTAAGTGCTATCCAAATGAAAGACGCCATCTTTAACAGTGTTAACAGTTTCAAATACTGACAACGAAACATAAAATTCTTTTTATCCATCACCTGTAAATAAATAAAATTGTTTCACTTTAGCATTTAGATGAACATTATAATTGGTAGGAAGCCAAATTCTGCATTTTAAAAAGTAACTATTTAGAGCTACTTGGATATTGAGGAATTGACGTTGGCATGAATGTAGAAACACTTAATATGAGAATTTATGCGCTTATTTGGGATGAATAGACAATATTTTATTTAACATTTCCAATAGAGTTAATATAGATAACTGTATTATGTATATTTAATAAGATTAATAGTGTTTATCGTTGAAGAATGTGAGTTTGGGTTTTCAAACCTTATTTTTTTGAATAAAGAATAAATGTTTGAACATCAAAACAATGTCAGAAGTAGTCCATAGAGAGAATAAGGAGAGTTCAGCGGAGAGAAAAATGAGCTACTTTAGAGAGAGAGAGAGAGAGAGAGAGAGAGAGAGAGAGAGAGAGAGAGAGAGAGAGCTAATCCCATCTGCGGTCAGCTCAGTTTCACGAGCGACAGTTAAGCCAAGGAAGTTTTGCTGATTGTTTTGCTGCCATCTGCGTGGCTCGATGTAAAATAGATCTCAGGGTTGTTCTCCTGCCCTGCCCGTGATCCACGGCCTCGCTGTCCTACTTCCTGTCGACGATGGTCTTCGATGATCCCAAAATGATCCCGACATCCTGTGACGGAGAGTCGCTTTGCCGTCACCATCTCCGATGGCGGTCCCGCTACCCATTATTTGGCCCGTTACTTTGAGATGACCGAGCCAGACGGCTGTCCGGGCGAGTCAGAGATTTCTCTTTCTCTTGCCTCCCCCTCCCTTCCCCCCTTTGTCCGGTCGTTTTTGTTCGACAGGAAGTACAGCTTTTTGTCCCATGCTTGGGTCCCCAGCTAACTAGGAAAAGACCGAGGATTGACGTAACCGTATGGTATGGGTGTTTTTGTTAGTTCGTCATTGGTTTATTAATGAAATATTTCGTGCACCGGCGGTTTCGTGAGAGAACAATGGTGGGATTGAAATTGCAACCCTCTCATCCAACCGAAAGTGCTCGTAAGCTGATTAAAGTTGTCATTTTTTTACGTATATAAAAGTTATATGCGGAGTAATCATCTGTCATTGTGAAGACGATTTTCTCAACCCCATCCGCCTCATATTTCAATTGTCTTTTCTCGTTTCTTTCTTTTACAATTCCCTTCCTTCCGTTCTGTTACTGTTTGATTCCTTGTTTTTCTAACGTTTACGATTTTTCCTTATAATTTGCATCTTCGCGATTTATTTGGCATCGCTTCCATCACGATGGACTCTAAACAAATCTAATGCACTGTCATGCAGTAGACTGGTTTTTATTCATTGTAATGGTTTTTGTTTGTATTTTTTTTTTTTTTTTCTTCTTCGTTTTGTGTTCTCTATCATGTACTATCCTTCTACCTCTGTATCAGGCTACTTGTTCTTAATGTACGATGTCACCCGTATGACTCGGCATGTTGCTTTTTATTCTATCGATTTGTAGTTTAAGTTTTCATTTGGAAGAAAGCGCAATCCCCACTGAGAAAGAATAGTCACGTTGAAACGGAAGGAGGTGGTTTGAGAGCGAAAAAGAAACATAAAACGCAAATATGTCTGAGATAAATTACAAATCAGAGAGAGAAAAACAAAATACCGGTAAAAAAGTAAATTATAGTAAGATAATAAACAGAAAAAGCGAGTATTTTTAATTATTTTTCATAAAAAAAGTCCTGCCAAGTCCATCCTTCCCTCCATCGCATCTATGAGCAGTAACTGTGTGTTAATAATAATCTATAGCTTTTAAAGAAATCCTCTGGGCATTGTGTCTGAAAAATTAAATATTACTTTGACTTCTTTGTCAAAATTGTCATTAGCCAGAAGCGATAATTTTTGTAATTCTGTATTCGCTGATTGCATTAAACACGTACTCAAATTAAGAGCGAGATTAAAAAGACAGTAAAATTAATCTTGGTTATAAAATCAAACCTGTTAATAAGACCAGAGATTTACTACCTGTTAAGGATGGAGTCACTTGAGCATATTAAGTTCTTCTCCACATTTAAAACCTGTTTAGCACGAATTAATGAGTCGTTTGAAAGAAAAACGGTCTTGACATCTGTATTTCTACTCCTGGCTTTTAAAAAAAGATTGCTGACATCTTTCTAATCAGATATCTGTTAAAGTCTAGACGTAATGAACATAAAAATTAAACAGAATAAACATTGCGGCGTTTCATCATTCTCCTCATGTTTTCTGTCAGTTTAAATTTGTGCACTCAGAGCAACACTCGGTATTCAGGATGGTGGGTACGCTCGTATCTTCCTCACTTGAAATACCGGAAAATTTTCAATGGGTTCGTGTCTAATCGCGCTGACCAGTCATGCATTGTATCATTTAGCTATGTCCGCTTTTCTCTTTCTATCTTCTCCCCCCCACCCCCCAACTGTATACTCTTCTTTTGCTTATTTCTGTGCTTTGAATTCACAATAAAACTAGCAGATTGTCAACACCGAATCGATTCAATACATGCCAACGTTTGTTTGTTAATTAAAACAGTACTACTCATGCGCGTAATCAGATAGGGAATAATATATTCTTAACTGTTTCCCAAAAGTAGTTGAAAGATTTATAACAAAAATAAAAGAGCAAAAAACAGACTTTTGAAACGAAAATTCTCCGTTGTGCGCAAACCCAGAATACTTTGTTTCTGCGCATGCGCAGAAACAAAGTATTCTGGGTTTAAACAAAGTATTTATACTGTTAAAATATACAATATATGGGTAGCCTAAGTGATCTGTATGATTTATTTTTTTAATATTAAAAAAATAATAATAATTGCCGGATTTCTATTGGTCCGATTTTAATTAAATTTGGGAATTTTAGACAGATTTCCCTGAAAGTTCCAAATATAAAATTTCACGAAAATCCACCCACTAGGAACTGAGTTATTACATGCGGACGGTCAGACGGACGAAAATGATCGAGGCAATCGGCGCATTACGCATATCTGCTAATACACCTAATAAGAGGCTGTTCATTAAAAACACACACACACACACACACAGCTTAAAAGTATCTGTAACATCGGGCCTCGTATTGCATTATTTGATTCTAAGATCATTTCCCTCGTGTCTCTAGGTCAATTACTGTTTACGGAAATCGGGAAATAACGTATTGCCACGGTTACATAACAGTCTACTCTTTCTGTAAAGACGACGCTGAGAAACAAGATTTTCATTTAACCAACAGAAAACTATGTAACCATCATCTGTGATTAATGGCGCCGTTAAGTTACACAATGAACTAATGACAAACGCAAAATACAAAATCAGCTTAGATTTATGACGCCCAGATGTGACACGGCCCAACCAAATCCTTCCAGCGACTAAAAACACTGTTGCGTAACCATGGCAACCGGAATGAATCGTGCGGGTTTTCGCTATCAATTGTACTAATGAAAAGGAGCGCGGTATAAAGTTACGCTTGAGCGGAAAATTTTGTTACGTAACCATGGCAACGGACATGTCTGGATACGTACCGTTATTTAAATAATTCCTACCCGTGGAAATCATAAAAATTATTATTCGGGTATTAAATGCGCTGTTTCTACAGCCTTTGTAAACCGAATCGAAAATTCATTGGTTTCTGTTTACAACTTGCGTTAGGACACCTTAATTTCTCTTTAGACTCGCGATTTAAGCTGTAACACACAAAGAAATATTAAATTGCGGTTTTCACTGCACCTAAAAATACGACTAATTTATTTATTTTTTGTTGCAATTATTTCTAAAAGGTGAAGTAGGGTTAATGTTCAAGAAAGGAAATGTGTTATCTGTGTGCAAGTAAGCCTCGGCAATAAGTATTCTCCTTAATAATGATTATTAACTCCATCGCATAACATAATTGTGAATGATAATGCCAGCTGCTGGACATCTCCATCCCAGGTTGGTCTGACAGGTGAAGAGAGAGAGAGAGAGGAGTTTATATTAAAGTGGAATGGAGTAGGGGGTAGGTAAGTGGAAGAGGGGGGATCCCATCGTGTCATGATAACAAATATGGTATCGGCGTGTACGACTGGTAGTCCCGATGATTATATTAAAGTGATAATGTTGTGCAATCAAGTCACGCGCTGTTTAAAACTGAAGAAGTTTGTCCGGGAAATGCTTCACGACTTGATGCCGCACGTGGTAACAACTGGTCTCCCGTAGCTCCGAGTTAAATAGAAAACGTGTTGGGGTATTGATATCTACGCTGCATTTTAAGATTTTCAATGAGTCGTTTCATTTAGGCGACGGAGATTCGTGAGACAGATCAGACGCCAGATTATTCTCAGGTTCTCATGTCTGGACAGTGTTTTGGTACAACACACTAATTATATCTTCAATCGGCATCGTGCTAATTATATAAGGTTGCGGATCGTTAATTATTTGTGGATCTCATGCACCGTAATTAGGTGCAATGAAATAAAAATATTCCTCCAACTCATTTAAAAATTAGTCAATAAATGCCATTTGAATTTAATAAATGGCTATTTCCGATCCTATTAGTATCGGGGAAATCCTATCAAGCCTATTAATCTTCGTTTTTAGAGATAATATTTTTTAAGCCGCAAATGATGGAAGGGATCAATCAAAGAGATGATATGTTTTTAATAACTTGTCCAATCGTGTATACTAAATATTGTTATGAAAATAGTCGTGATCGGAGACTATGGTATATACGACTTTGGTTATCAACTGGTAAAAAATATAGAAACACTAAAGCTGCTATAGCCGAGTGGTCAAATACAGGGGGTGTATAAATACACGTGCTTTGAGTGAGCTGGGTTCAAACTGTGACTGCTAAATACGGTGCTGTTTCTTGTATTCTATCTATATTGTGAGCTTCTCCGACTATGATCGTTCCAGAGTATAAACAGAAAATTTATTAAATGGTTACAAGATCGTATTTAAGTTTTCTGAGATCATTTTTGTATTTAACTATTAATGTTGTAAAGTGTAGATATTTTATTGAAAATTGTACATCATGGGATATTAATTTATTTTAAAGTATTTTATGCATTTTTTTTTTTTTTTTTTTTTTTTTTTCAATTCGAAATCGGTTATTCTTGGACCGCTGAAGTGTCCGATATAACTGCGAAGGCAACTTAGGTTCATCAAATCGTGTTTTTAAGCTGCTTATAGTCTGCAGTCTCGAATGAAAAAAAAGTGTTTATAGATAAAACATAATTCTTCTTCTCTGAGATGGATATCGAATTTGCTACAATCACCTTCTCTATAGAGACAGCAATACCAACGAAACATCTCTCGGGACACTCATGAATTCAAACAGTTCGGCGAGAAGAAGTGGTACTCGCACGGATTAGAATAGGGCATACCCATCTGAGTCACCTCCATCTACTCACAGGCGATGATCCTCCTCAATATTCACACTGCTCTGAACATCTAACAGTCAAACATATTTTGATTGACTGTCCACACTATCAACCACATCGTACTTCAAAATCTGGCTAATCTTCAAGAACCGTTGACGTTACATCATATCATAGGAGAGATGGCAAATATTAAGGAACTTTTCTGCTTTTTGAAACAAATTGGAGTGTATAATCTTTTATGAATAGGTTTCAAAACTGAAATGAAATTGAACTGCTTCATTCTTAATTATTTTCTGATATTCCTACGAATAGACGCACTATAGCCATAGCAGCTAATGCGCCAATAAACAACAATACCACACACACACACCTCTCTCGGGATGTTGGCACTTTACAGCAAATAAATGACAAATTTCTCCATAAGAAGCTTCTTTTATCCATAACTCAATACTCGTTTCTTGTGCATGATATTTTACACTGTTTTTATTTTATTTAATAAATAATTTATTATAATATAATATGGCCTTTCTATGGTGGCAACTGGCAAGAACGAGGGTAGATAGGAGTTGTTTTAGTAAACACCAATCGAGTTTTTATATTAAGCAAAATGTATTTCCTTGTATCATCCTCGTATTTCCTTGAATATTAATGAGGGCTGAGGCAATTGCTGAAACAAATTCCAAGGTTGTTCAACTTAAAAAGCCGCAGCCCTCTTCCTGTTTTTAATACTGGTCCCATTGTCCAGTCCGCGATAGAGTTGGACAACTGACAGCCACTTTTTTTTTTTTTTTTTCCTTTTTAAATCTTCATCTTTTAAGAGATCGCTCTCCCACGGCACAAGCAAGCGCAGGTGATTAACGACATCAATTTCTAGGGAATCCCAAAGAAATCTTTGTCTAATTACCATCGGGGCATGTTCATCTCGTGGGAGAACGATGCTTAAGGAAGTCGGAGACTATGTCTCGTGCATCTCACTTACTACCTAACGAGGAAGACACGAAGTACCGAGTAGATTTAAATCCGTGTAGATAAATGTGTAGCGCGCGAGAGACACTCGAGGAAGCGAAGCTGCCATATTCATTACGACCTGCATGTTAATCTGCTGTTAATACCTATCGGTCGTCCAGGTTCATCAGATCAGAGCGTCTGAGGAGTTCAGTTGCCGCAGCTGGTTTCGCATCGGGGTGTAAGTGGCCCGTCACGTCTGGTCCGCCCGCCCTTTTCCCCGAGGCCGTCTTATCCGAGTGGCCAAGGTGGAGTTCTTCCTCCATTCTAATTAATACCGTCTGATATATCCAGGCCAGTGAAAAATCACCGCGGTACAGGTGTAATGACCTTCCTTTACGGTGTTGCACGTGGTAGTGGAGTTATTAGAGTTTGCAGTGATTTATGGCAACACAACAGGACAATTTGTGCATGGCTGCTTGTTTATATTTCTGGGGTCTGCAAAGTTTTCTCCAGCAGTTTGCAGCGTCTTCAAACTACATAACGTTAAATATATTTTATCGTCTAAGGTTCAATGACTGCACGTGTTGGGAATTGATATAGTTTTCCATCTTGCCTCACTCTCCCCCACCAATCATCCATTTAGTATTTAGCCGGTCCTTTTCTGTGGAGAATTGGAATTGTTAAACGAAATATGGAAATATTTTGAAATATAATTCGCGTGCTTTCTAAAGTAGATTTGTCTGTGCTTGAGGAAGAAACCTGAGCATCTGAAGGAAACGCTTGCAAACCACGGACACTCTGTTAAAAGCGATTGATTAACTCCATCGACCGAGTGGTCAATTTAAGCATAGAGTTATTCATGCAGCATGTTCGAATCCACTTGATACAACGAAATACAATAACGTTGTTGTAGTCTGTCTCATAACCTCCCCTGACACTGTGGCTGTCCGTTAATATAAACGGATTTTTATTTATTTATTATTATTTTTTGGATGTGACACTTGCAGCTGCCTTTCTGCTGATCAGTGGTTGCATATTAAGGACGGCAAAACCTTCCGTGTTCTTTAGCTCTTGTAATCTGTGGAACAAAAAGACATTTAAATAAAACCCAAGTGTTTTTTTTTTTAGAAGGTTTGCCTTTGGAATTATAGAAAAATGATTTTTTTTTTAACATGATACTTCGTAAATCAAAAGGATCTGCTCCTGTTTTGATAATATTTATTTTATCCGAACTTTCCTTGCAGTGGTAAAAAGTGAAAGAAAGAAGCGTTAATTGTTAGCTCGCGAAATTATTGCTATATTTCCTTCTCTTCGCCCCCTCGCTTAGCTTTAGTTTCCACCTAACCTGATTGAGTTCAGCGAAAACGAACAAAATGCGAGATTTGACACTAGTACTGAAAGAGCGAGACGAATTGAATTTCACCTAACAAGTTCAGTTCGCCTATTTGCAGTGCTCTACTAAGAATTAAAAAAAAGAAAACTGCTTCCACCTCCCCTGCCTTTCATGTTCATCTAAAATGTTTGGAGCTCTTAGCAAGACTAAGAGTAGTGTGTGTGATTTGATGGCTATAAGTAGATCTACCCACGCTGGAGATTGCTAAAATCGGATTATCCAACCCCTCCCCCCCCTTCTTTCTCCCTCTAAAGTTGATCGAAACACACTTGATCTTTAAGCACTAAAGCATTGGGATGGAGCAAAGAGGAGTGTAGCGGGTGGGGATGTAATTGTCAAATAGGCGGTGTTGTTTAAGTAAATTTAAACTCTGTGGAAACTAAGGTGGCGTGTTTCACCTTTGATACGTTCGCTGATGGACTAGCTTGTGTTTTTTTATGGGGGTGGGGAGAAGTAGGCGTTTCTTTTCTTTTTCAGCAATTAACGAGTGTCCATAAAAAAAGCACTCTGTGAGTTAATTTTATAACCCAATTTTTCAGTCACCTCCAGAATCTAATACAGATGAATGCGATATCTTTTATAGAAATCTATACTTCTTACTCAATAAGAAAAATAACTTTTTTGAAGAAGAAGCTTTGACGATCCAAAAGAGGATTAACTGAACCTCAGCATCATTTGAGGAATTTCTTATTTTCTCTCCTAAATTACTTCAACTGATGTGCTATACTCTGTTATAACTATTAGCTAGAACGATTAGATTTGAGTATTCCTGTATGAAGTAAAAGCTCAGGAAACTAAGGCAATGAGGCATCAGTATATAGTGTGGTATATTTCGTCTATTATTAGTAGGTATGCATACATGCAGAAGGAAAATCTGCGTATCTAGTGAACAAAGCCTTTATAGAGACTTTCTTTAGTTTGGGGCAGGACTTATTCTTTCTTTCGTAAATGGGTGATTGCGCTTGCCATCGAGAGTCCATTCTTCATATGGATTGCCACGTTGTGTTATTATTTAAATTCGTCATTGAACTCTTTCTGAACTTGATGGATAAAGTGTTGTAGGATTTTAGGCGCATCAGCAATTTAGGCCAAATTGCGCCTTATAATTGCGTGTGTTCTGTGGTCGATTTGTCGTTTGATGGATAAAAAACCCGAGTTTCTTGGAGAGAAAAAAATTAGGCTAAAAATTCGAAGAATTCAGGGGAATAAACCAAATTTCTTCGTGAGATCTGCTAACTATAGTAACTTACAAAGCTATGATAATAATAGTGTAACTTATGAGGACCTCCAATCAACATGATTCATCTGAAGTTACCCCTTTTTGAAGTGATTCTTTCTGGTAAGGATTTTTTAATATCACAGACTCCTTCAAACAAACTCCGCAGGAAATGGAAATTTGTTCGTGCAAACAAGATGACTCGAAAGTGGTTTTGAAGTAAGATTGAAAATTATGAGTTGGTCTCGTATTATAACAAAAATTTTCTTAGAATTTAGTGCTTTTTTAAGAAAAGAAAATAACTCTTCAACGATCGTAGATTTTATTGAGAAACGAAGGGAAATAAAAGCTAATATCTATTTTGGAAGTCTGAACCTGAGTTAAAAGAACCATATTCTTTGAACACACATTTCTAGCAGAGTAGGTCTCTATTAGAACTGCGTGTATATTGCAGTTACTTTAATCGTACCGATGGGTTCTCCAACATCATTAATATTGACCCATTATTATCTCACACGGAGTTGAAGAAGGGGTTTTAGCAAATTTTTAAACTTTCCCCATTAAATTATGTAATAAAATTAAATTAATTATATATACTTTAAAATTCCATATATTAAATTTGAGGCCCCGGGTGCCAAGCGATATTCGTGAGATTTATAAAGTGCTCTTCAAATGCGATTAAAATTATTTTTAAGTTCGTACATTTCTCTAAAGCCTTATTTTTTTAAAATCGTTCTACACTTGAAAAGCCACAAGTTAGAACACAGAAAGAAAAGCCACCTTTCTTTTTTATCCATATTTCTACGTCACTAACCAACTAACGCTTTAACCGCTTGGCCTCCTAGCGGCACTGCTCCTGCCTCCCCGTGGCGGGGCCGGAAATCTTGGCAGGTAAGTCCACTTGCCAAGGGCTAAAAGGGGCAAACATGGCAATAATACAGCAAATGCTGCCCATGGTGGCTGAAATAGAAGCTGTTGCTGTTCATATAACTCTCCATATCTCAATAACACTTGTCTCAATATACCTACCACCAAACCATACTTACTGTTTAAAAGATCTTGAAGATCTCTTCATACAGATACCTCTGTATATTAGGGGATTTTAACGGGCACCACCCCCTTATGGAGCGATCCTAAACTAGACACACGTGGTCGACTCGTTGAAAGCTTTCTAGAGTCACAAAACCTCACCTTACTCAATACTGGTGCGCACACTCACATACAACTCCCAACTGGACACACCACAGCAATAAATCTCTCAATTTGTTCTCCAGTACTCTTTACAACCATAGAGTGGTACAGTTTAAATGTTCCTATGGGCAGTGACCACCTTCCAATCATATGCAATTTTTTAATATCACAGACTCCTTCAAACAAACTCCGCAGGAAATGGAAATTTGTTCGTGCAAACTGGGAAAAATTTCAATCATCAATCTCTCTTGACGAGGAAAAAATCCAGCTCCAGAATATTGATAATGTTACAGATTACATCTCATCACATCACATCTCCTAAAAGTGGCCAAGGACATAATACCATTATCAAATCCCCCCTGATCGCAAGCATTATAATTACTGGTGGAATGACGAATGCACAAAAGCAAAGAAAGCAAAAATCAAAGCCTGGAATTTATTTCGGCAATGGCCAACCACAATCAACACCATTAATTACAAGAAGCTAAAGGCAAAAGCACGTTTTACACAAATGCAAGCCAAGAAAGAATCCTGGACCCGTTTTGCATCGACCTTTAACAGAAACACTGATCCCAAAATTATATGAAAAAAAATTAGACAGTTATCTGGTAAGTTTCCTACCATACCTTCTCCAATCCTCTCCTGGAAAGGGCAAGATCTATCCAGTTCCTTAGATATTGCTAATGCTTTGGGCAATACTTTTGCTGAAATATCAGCAGCATTAGCATATTCAACATTATTCCAACGAATTAAAAACACTAGAGAAAAGTATGCCATAAAATTTCAAACCGCCCGCCATCTTCCATATAACAAACTTCTCCAATACTCTGAACTTTTGCATGCCATTAGAACAGCCCAAAATGGTGCTGCCGGGCCAGATGGGATTTATTATGTCATGCTACAACACTCGATGACAAAGCTTTACGCCTGCTCCTGGTTTTTTACAATCGTATATTTTTAGAAAATATTTTTCCAGCTTCTTGGCATCACTCTACTGTTTTGGCATTCCTAAAACCTGGGAAAGATCCAATTAACCCCTATAGATATAGGCCGATCTCTCTCTCTCTCAAGCTGCCTGAGCAAAATCCTTGAAAAAATCGTCCACAGAAGACTCGTATGGATCAATGAGTCACAACATCTAATGAGCTATAGCCAATATGGCTTTCGTAAAAATAGGTCATGCTTAGATCTTATGGTCAAGGCTGACTTCGCCTTTCGAAATGCCTTTGTTAAACATGAACATCTTGTAATGGTTTCAATAGATATCGAGAAGGCTTTTGACACTACCTGGCAGCATGGCATACTTAGTGATCTTTACTCTCTTTGTCTGTGAGGCAACCTTCCTATATTTGTTCAGAACTTCCTACGTACTAGATCGTTTCAAGTTCAGTACCAACATGCCCTCTCCAAAACGTTCATACAGGAAGAAGGAGTACCCCAGGGATCAGTACTGAGTGTCACTTTGTTTGCTCTTAGAATAGATTCCATCACCAATCAGCTTCCAAATACAGTTGAGACAACACAGTGCCTTTATGCAGATGATCTTTTCATCTTCTGCCATTCCAAAAACATGAGGTCTATTGAACGGCAGCTCCAGATATCAATTAATAAAATACAACAGTGGGCCAGCCTCGATGGTTATTGACTCTCGAAGCAGAAAACAGTTGCCATCCATTTTTGTAGACAGCGCAAACTTCATCCGGATCCTGAACTTCAAATTTCTAATGCCTCCATCTCGGTCACTAATAGCATCAGATTTCTAGGATTAACCCTAACAAGTTAAATTTTATAGACCACATTAAAAAAGTACGTACTTCCTGTCTAAAAAAGTTAAATATACTCAGAGCTTTATCCTCCCAAACATGGGGCGCAGATCTTGCATCTCTGCTTCGGCTATACCGGGCATTAATCAGATCCCGTCTTGATTATGGAGCTCCCATCTATGGTTCAGCCATATTGAGTGCATTGCGCTGGCTTGATCCAATTCAACACAGTGCCTTGAGACTTTCACTCGGTGCTTTCAGAACATCACCAGCACATAGTCTCTACATTGATGCCCATGAACCCCCACTAACTTTACGTAGGAAAACACCGTTATTGAAGTATGCTGTCAAGATACAAAGCTGTGCCATGCATCCGACTCAGTCAAAGCTTTTCAGAAATAAACCAAACATAGTAAAGCCAGGTGGTCTTCGCCTTCCTGAACTGATGCAAATTTGGAATGTTTCCATCCATTCCGTACAACAGGTAACAACTTGTACTCAACCACCATGGGTTCCACCTCCTATACCGACCTGTGACACTTACCTCTCTCAATGGGGAAAGAACATTTCACAAACATCAAATATCAAACAACTTCACGAAGCTCACACTCAAAGATACTTTGACTTTTCTCCAATTTATACAGAAGGCTCTAAATCTAATTCAAATGTTGGAGCGGCTGCAGTGTTTCCAAATACCGTAATTTCAGCATCCTTGCCATCTGAATTCAGTATCTTCTCAGCTGAATTATATGCAATCAAACTAGCTTTACAAAATCTCTCTTCTGACTGTGCTTTAAAATCTGTTGTTTACACTGATTCCCTCAGCTCAATCTTGGCTTTATGTAACCCCTTAGATAAAGTACAGCCTGTTCTAGACGAAACAAAAAGCATATTACTACAAACTGAAGAACGCCATCAACTGGTCACCTTCTGCTGGATTCCAGCTCATTCTGGCATTTTGGGCAACGAACTGGCTGATAAAGCCGCAAAAAATCCAACTACCTTAGACTTAACTCATATCTCTGTTCCGCCATCAGACTATGCATTAACCATTCAGGCTGCATGCCTGTCAAAATGGACAGCAATATGGCACTCTCAAATTAATAATAAACTCTTTCAATTTAAACATGATCCAAAAATTTGGCGCTCCAGTGTCCGCACATCAAGACGAGAAGAGGTAGTCCTTTCAAGGGTAAGAATAGGCCATACTTATCTGACCCTAGACTATTTAATTATAATAAATTTATTATACATAATTAAATTAATTATATAATTTATATTAAAACATTTTATTCGTATTTCATATTTTATATATTGCCTTCTAGCGAAAAATGTTTTAATGGAAATAAAATTTAAAACCAAAACTTAAAAACAAATAGGTAATCCAACGTAGATGATTTTTGTTATTTGATTAATTAAATATCTTTAAAAATCGCCGTTTTTTTATGTTAAAAAAAAACATGACGAAAGAAGCAATTGTATTTAAATACTTAAAAATCTTTTTCTATATATATATATATTATTATTATTTAGATATTATTTCAGAATTTATCTCGCTCTTGAGCTTGGACTAAATCTTCGAGTCATCTTAACCCTTACTACAAAATGACTGCGTTATTAAGAAGAAATTTATTTACGTTGCCAACATCTCCTGAAAGGAGACGCAGGAGGGAGGAGGGTAGAAAACTGACGGATACACATTGTGACCCGATACTTTTATGGCAAAAAATCGGAATGACGACAACCGATAAATCTTGCGACAAGAGCGCCGCCAGTTGTGGCATACAAAAGGTTTCTTAGCAGCCTACGTCGCCTCCTTTTCTGGTGGGTACACACAGGACTGCAGAAGTAATTTATTTCATCACTGTGCTGTGTGTCGTCTTTTTAAAGTTCGTGGTACACTACCCTACTTTCCGGACACCTTTTCAGAGACAAATCGTTGCGGAGGGTGTCGGGTAAAATAGTTCACGAAATGCTAATAAAACAGCAACCACAAAGGAAAAAGAAGATTGTTAAAATACAGTCGCTGCAACCTTACGAACCATGAATGATTATTGCCCACCATTGGTCAATCTGCCTTCGAGTAAACCATTGTTAAAAGTATTCATAATGAACTGTTACTTTTGTTAAAAGTTGGTCAAGTGTGTATTTATAAACATCGAATTAATTTATGCTTTATAATTTTCGACCTTGAACTGAAAGCGGTATTCCGATGATATAATTCATCTATTCGTCTGAGGAACACGCAAAGTCCATAACACAGATACAATCCAGTTCATGTTTCTTTTGGAGATCATCAGTGGTCCAGTGACTTGCGATATTTCGAATCGAGGTTATTTCAAGACTTTTAAAAGCCCGACTGTGAAAAACTCCCCCACTCAAACGCAAAAAAAGTTGTTGTTGTTGTTGTTATTCTATTGTTGGATTTATAGGGCATCAGCATCTCTCAAGCAATATTACGCTAATAGATATCATATCAGTCCAAATATGTGCGCTTACAGTTGATTTGCACGTTGGGAGGGCTGAAAAACCAAGAATAACTCATGTGGGCGGTAGATCCTACTCACTCCGCCTGAGTTATAGGCTAATTAAAGGCCCGATTGCGAGGGCTTCAAGAATTCCTCTATCCTCCATGGGGATCCAATCCCAGAAAAAAAAAAAACTCTGAAAAGATCTGTGTTCATTATGGCGGTCCTGAAAACTGACGTCTGAATTAGGCCGTTTCTAGGTTTCAACATTAACAAGCCCCGATTCCAATCAGTAGTCAAAGTCCAACTTTATAAATATAATGTGATGTTTTCTTTTTTGTTTTATTATTATTATTATTGTTAAATTTCAATCTTATTTCAAAATGTAAAAATAAAAACGTCCCCGACTGTAGAACGGACAAAATCGCAGATATAATATCTCATAAGTTTGCTTTCCTTTGGGAGAGTAAACTAAAGATTAGTATGCTATTTAGTATGTTATTCCCAAAGGAATAACAAAGTAATATAAAGTAATAAATTATTACTAGAGTAATAAATTTACTAAAGACACAAAATTCATGTGCACAAAATTCATGTGCACATTTGAAACATTTCTAAGTTTATAATTCCAAATGTTATAAACTCCTATTGCCCAGAAAAATTTTGAATATATTTTACCTATGCTGCCATCTACATTTTCAGTTGAAAACGAACTTGAATATTTTATAGTAGTTGACGTAATTTCCCTAGGCAACTGAGCAGGGAAATGCTTTATTGGAATCCAGTTTTCCCCTGGCGCACAATAATACGTTTTGAAAACTAAAATCCACTATTGTTTCACTTTTTCTGCACAGTCCAGTACCTCGCAAGAATTTAATATCTTTTTTTATAATAAATATAGTCATTGCTTAATAATTTTTCACGGAAGTTTCAAAATCAACTTTCTTTACGATGATTTTATTCTGGGGGAATTAACGAGGTGGGGAGGTTTATTTCATTCTTCAGTCCTTCAGCAAAGACTATATACATTCCTACAACTGCGTATTGTATTTCGGTATCCTTGGATGACTGCTTTTTGGCATAAATAATAAAGTTTCTGTTTATACTCTGTCTACATGGTCAGAGGAATTCACAAGGGAGAGAAAATACAAGAATCAACACCGCATTCAGCAGTCACGCAAGCTTGAACCGCGGTCACTCAAAAGCACGTGTTCTTATGCACTCTTTCACTTGACCACTCGGGTACGTGTTCTCCTTCTGGTGGAAAATAACACGCAGTTGGCAGTTTTCATTTGTTAAAAAACACACTCTTGTACTGAGAAAGACTCATTGTGGTTATTGTGTTAGCTGCTCATGACTACACATTAGTCAAACTGTGATAAGGTTTAGGTTCGTTTCCCACTGGGAAGGAAAGAAAACGAACTCAAATTTTTATGGCCATATACACACACTCACACTGGCCTATTGCTGGATTATTATATCCTATGGTCGGTTTGACTGATTTTTATAAAGAAGCTTTTGTTTCTAGATCAATAGGAATTGGAAATTAGAATTTTATTCGAATTGAACATAAATGCTGTGAAAGGCAATATATAACGACGTAGCCCAAATTATTTTGTTATCATTAATTATTATTTTGTTAGCTACCCTCGCCTGAAACCGACTAACTCAGTGATTATGCCATCTATGCTACCCAAGAGGGTGGTGCCTTTATAGCGTTGGCTTAAAAACAAGAACATTATACTTGCTCGTTCTACGCTACGCTCTGCATTCAGTGGGATATTGGAATAAATGTCGACGCTGAAAGGCAGAATATCTCCCTTTATGGTGTGCTAGACAGTTCGAGAATATTGAGGTTAATTTCTGCCCATCATCTTCTGAAGGTTATATAAGAGTGTCGTAGAGACCTTGCTCAAAAGTCAGAGGTCGATACGATTCAGATATCCCACCTTTCTTACCAGACAAAAGTTTTCTGTATCGATTTGTTGCTTGTGATTAATTTCTGGATCTCCATCCGCCAGCTAATTAACCAACCCTTATGGTTCTTATTATATTTCTTATTCGAATTATTCTTTCGATTTTTAATACCAGCGATGGAGTATTTCATTATGGCGACCCCATTTAATTCACTTCAGTCTTTAACAAATTTAATTTTAATACTAGTCTTTCCCCTCCATATAATCGGCCTTTTAGAATGTTTTAGATAAAAGAATATCTCAAGAGAACACCCAGTATTATATTATGCAAAACAGTTGAACGACTTAGCTTTAAAAACTCCATTAATATTGAAGAAAATTATACTCAGGCGTTTCACCTGGTTTCTGTTTCAACAAAATAGATGTGAATTAATTTTGATTACTGAAGCAGAATCAGACATTAAAAATACTGTTATGCGAAATTAACATCTAGTTATGGTAATTTTGGATTTGGAAAAGACTTTTTATAAAAGATGCCATTTTGGTATCCTACGGGATCTACATACTTTGGACTAGTAGTAGTAATGGCAAATAATGCAAGAAAGCAAGCTTATATAGCGTCAACCAAAAAAAAAAAAAAACCTTCGTAACCTCTAAGAACTTTAGTTCTTTCCTCAATTTATTCAAATGTACCCACTTCTACAACTACAGATGGAATTTGTTCCAACAATCAGCCATCCACTGGCTAAAAGCAAACTTCCGCACATCTATCCTGAAACCATCCTTCTTCAACTTGACCCCTCGACGTGGGCACCTGTACGTGGTGAGGGGACCTCCCAGTGACGCTGCTGGACTTCCAGACTAGCATCACTGGGATCCAACGCCCACAGCCTAGGTTCCGGGCTTACATCAATGGAATCCGGCATGTTTGCCGTGCGCTGCGACCCGTGGAAATTCGGAAAGGGGGATCCTGGTGGTTGAGGGGACCAGCTTCAATACACCACTTTGGCCCCTGCTTCGACAAGACGGGTGGTCCTGGAAGGCCCGGCTAGGATCAATCGGCTAGTAGGTTCGCCTGCGAGGGTCAACCGTGTCAATGCCACGCCCCTACCCTCATGGTCCGAGGGACAGGATTCAGGCTGGCGGCGGTGCGGGTATAGTGTCTGGGTAGCCCTGGCGTCCCACTCCCGAGCGCATTTATTGCATGCCGGGTAGTGGGCGTCCCTTTGGGCTCCGTGGTGGGTGGGGAGCCCGGGCACCGAACCATATAAAAAACTCTATGAATCCTGATAAACTAACTTCTTCAGGGGCCCCAACCCGGTCCCTATCTGAAACAATTGATAAAGAAGCAGATAGCGTTATTGCTAATAAGAGGCAGCGAACCGAACTACCATCAGGGCCAGTCCCAAGGTTCTTAATTATGCATTCTACCAATGAGACACCAATTGGTAAAATGTCGCCCTTTTTTATACAAAAAGGGTTAGACGGATTAGCAGGTTCACCCAAATCAGTTAAAAGGCTTCGTTCTGGAGACCTTTTAATTGAAACTAAAAATGACAGGCAATCTGAACATCTACTCCGAACAACATCAATCGGAGGAATCCCTGTAACAGTGACACCACACAGAACACTCAATTCATCGAGAGGTGTCATTTCGGAGTGGGACCTTCTTGACGTAACCGAGGAGGAAATCTGCTCCGAATTAAAACCCCAGGGAGTTATTGCCGTCAAGAGAATTACTGCGCGAAGGGATGGAAAAATAGTTAAAACCAGGAGCGTTATCCTGACTTTCAACTCTCCTAAACCTCCTGACGAAATAAAAGCTGGATACATCAACTGTTCAGTGCGTCCATACGTTCCGAACCCTTTACGGTGCTTTAAGTGCCAGAAGTATGGACATTCTCAAATGGCCTGCCGCGGAGTCCTTGCATGTGCTCGATGCGGTGCAAAGGACCACGAAACATCAGCATGTTCAGCCGCAAAACCCACCTGTATTAACTGTGAAGGCGAACACCCGGCCTATTCACGAGCATGCCAGAGGTGGAAAGAAGAAAAAGAAATTCAACGGCTGAAGGCAGAGCTAAATATATCATACCAGGAGGCAAGGAAATCGGTCAAACCCCTGAATATCAACAAACCTACCTACGCCCAGAAGGTAGCAGGGAGATGTTCCGTCGGAACTCAGACGGACATGACCGTTCCTCCAAAGGAGTCTTTCACTCCCATCGCGCGGTATCTATTAAGTTCTCAGAAACCTGCACAGAAGGACCAATCAGCTGCCACTCCTATATCGGTACCTCTTAATGCTCCACAAGTTTCAAAGGTAGTTATGAAAGATAAGAATAAGAAAGGGGAAGTCCCCCCCTATAACCCAAGAAAAGATGGATGTCGAGCAGAAAGAGGTACCCGACGAGTCGGTCTTGGAACTCTTTGCGGAGGAGGAAATGGACACGGGACAACGTCCTTTCTTCCCCAAAAAAGATAAATCCAAGACTGATAAAAGTAAGCCCTCAGCACCTCGGAAGCCGCCTGATGGACCCACCAAGCCAAAATAATGGCTAAATTCCTACAATGGAATTGTCGTGGATTCTGGCGAAATATTGATGACATCAAGGCCCTCCTGCAAAAGCACGAGCCAGTTTGCTTTTGCTTGCAGGAAACATATCTAAAGGCAAATGATGATCCCACCATGCACAACATCACAGTTTTTCGAAAGGATAGAATTGCGGATGGCTCTGTACATGGGGGAGTGGCTATCCTTGTGGGTAACCAGACCCCAGTGCAGCCCTTGCTAATTACAACCAGCATAGAGGCTGTCGCAATTCGCCTTTCAGTGGGATTTTTATTAACTGTGTGCTCTATCTATTTGCCACCTGGGACTGACATCTCCCAGGCAGACCTTGATGATCTTCTAACGCAGTTGCCTCCCCCTTTCTTACTTCTCGGGGATATGAATGGCCATAACACCCTGTGGGGTAGTGCTAACATCAACGGAAGGGGACGAGTCATAGAGCGAATGCTCAATGACAATGACCTTTCCCTTCTAAATAGTGGAACAAACACCTTCTTCCACATGCCTACCCGTACTTTTTCTGCCATTGATCTCTCTATCTGCTCCCCTTCTCTACTCCCTTCACTCACTTGGGAAGTGGAGGAGAATCCGTACGGAAGCGATCACTTCCCCGTGATAACCTTGTTACACAGTGGGAGACCATGCCTTCCCTTCAGGTTACCACGGTGGAAGATTGATCAGGCTGACTGGACTGCCTTCCAACATCAGGCAAATTTTGATCTTAGCACAGTCAGTCAAGAGCCGATCAATGATGCAGTCAAGTACATCACAGAAAATATTGTCCAAGCAGCTGCGAATGCTGTTCCAAAAACATCTGCCCGGTTTCCACCATTTCCTAAACCTTGGTGGAATTCACAATGCACAGCGGCAAAAAAGGCTCAAAACAAAGCGTGGGGGATATTCCGCCGGTATCCCACCACGACCAACCTTATAATCTTTAAACGTGCACGAGCCAAAGCACGAAATATCCGCCGTCAGAGTCAAAAGGAATCGTGGATCCGTTTTACATCATCTATTAACCAGTCTACCAACTCTAAGGTAGTCTGGGATAAAATCCGGAAAATGAAGGGGAAATATACATCCCACCCTTCTTCAATCCTAGATTATAATGGATGCGCTATTGCAGATCCAACTGCAATAGCCAATGCTCTTGGGGAGACATTCTCTAACATCTCCGCAACATCCTCGTACTCCCCAGAGTTCCTGGTCCTGAAACATAAATTGGAAAAACAGGCACTTAATTTTAAGACCAAAGGCCTCTATCCCTACAACGGGGCGTTCACTATAGAGGAACTGAAAAGAGCCCTCACTCTTTCCAAAGCAAGTGCTGTTGGACCAGATGGCATCCATTATGAAATGATTAAACATCTTTCACCAAAATCTATGGATTGTCTGCTCCTTATATATAACAGAATCTTTACTGAAGGGCAGTTTCCGGACTCCTGGCGAAAGGCAATCGTTCTTGCCTTCCCTAAGCCAGGAAAGGATCCAAAGGTCACCACCAACTATCGTCCTATTGCTCTGACTAGCTGTCTGTGCAAAATCCTGGAGAGAATGGTCAATTCTCGTTTAATATGGTATTTAGAATCAAATGACCTTCTCTCTAGCATCCAGTGCGGCTTCCGAAGGAACCGGTCCACTTTGGACCATCTTATTAGAATGGAAGCATCCATCCGGGATGCTTTCCTAAAACGGGAACACTTGGTGTCGGTGTTCTTTGACATGGAGAAAGCGTATGACACAACTTGGAGATTTGGCATCTTAAAAGATCTGCATCGCCTTGGTCTTAGGGGGCAACTCCCCATTTTTATTCAAAACTTTTTAGCCAATCGATCGTTCCAAGTTCGTGTGGGATCCTCACTCTCTCGCTCCTTTAGCCTAGAAGAGGGAGTACCACAAGGATCAGTATTAAGTGTCACGCTTTTTGCCATAAAAATAAATTCCATCACAGAACAACTTCCTCCAACTGTAAACAGTGCCCTCTATGTTGATGACTTTAGCATTTTTTGCCAGTCGTGCAACATGAGGGTTATTGAAAGACAACTGCAGAAAGCCATTGATAATCTGAATTCCTGGGCACTTGCTAATGGCTTCAGGTTCTCGCCGCAGAAGACCGTTTGCGTACACTTTTGTCGCAAGCGTAATCTTCATCCTGAACCTGAATTAAGGCTCGGACAAAATGCTATTCCAGTAGCAGCGAACACAAAATTCCTGGGACTCATATTCGATAAAAAATTGACCTTTTTGGATCACATTCGCCAACTCCGCACAAAGTGCACAAAAGCCCTTAATATACTCCGCTCGCTGTCCTCCTTATCCTGGGGTGCAGACCGATGCACCCTTTTACGGCTTTACCGTGCACTTGTGCGATCCAAATTAGATTATGGGTCCCAAGTATATTCTTCAGCTAGAGATAGTGTCCTCCGATGGCTGGACCCTGTCCACCATCAGGCTATCCGTATTGCTACTGGAGCTTTTCGAATATCTCCTGTCCAGAGTCTATACGTCGAAGCAAACGAACCACCGTTATCGTTTCGACGTAAACAGTTGTCTTTAAAGTACGCTTTAAAACTGAAATCCCTGCCAGACCATCCTACGTGGCCCTTCGTTTTTGAGCCACGATGGGAAAACTTGTACAACACCCGTAAGACTGCCAATCGTCCTTTTGGTATTCGTGTCCAAGAGCTACTGAACGAACTCAATATCAAGGTAGACAAGGTTGCCCAAACATCAAAGCAACCGCTTCCACCCTGGCATGCTCGTGTCCCGGCATGCGACTTGTCGCTTAGAAACTGGGGAAAGTCGGACACTCCATCATCGGTCTACCTGCAGCTTCATTCAGCACACCGAATTGAATATTCCGACTTCGCGCCAGTCTACACAGACGGTTCGAAGTCAGAATCATATGTGGGATCTGCTGCTGTCTTTACAGACAGCACTATATCAGAGCAGATTCCCTCTGATTGCAGCATATTTACTGCAGAGCTGCACGCAATTGAGTTAGCCTTGGATCAAATTAGTAAATGCCAATACCAACGGTTCATTTTATATTCCGACTCTCTTAGCATGTTACAGGCTTTAATATCTGTGAGATATAATGATCATCCAGTTCTGTCTAGTATTCAGCAGAAGATTCACGTTCTCCATGAACGCGAATATGACATCCGCTTCTGTTGGATTCCCAGCCACATTGGGATTAGGGGAAATGATTTGGCTGACGCCGCAGCCAAATCAGCAATTGCCAATAATAACCGCTGCCTGTTAGTCCCCTATACAGACTACAGGCAAATAATACATCAAAAGGTTCATTCCCATTGGCAGGAATCGTGGAATAGACAGACTGGAAATAAATTATATCGTATAAAGCCTGTAATTGAACCGTGGCAGTCTAGTCTGCGCAGGAATCGTAAGGAGGAAGTTGTTCTTGCCCGGACCCGCATAGGACACAGTCATTTAACTCACTCGTTTTTGCTGAGGGCTGGTGACCCTCCTATGTGTGTGTGTCCTGTGGCACAGTTTTAACGATTAGACACCTTTTAATTGACTGTCCAGATTTTAGCAATATTCGTCTTACCGCTTTTAATCATCTGACTGAGCCGTATACACTCAGTCAGATTTTATCTGACAATGACAACGTGTCGGCTGTTTTTAGCTATTTTAAATTAATAAAATTTTTTAATTGTATTTAATTTATGTTATTGTTACGTTTTTATTGATTTATTTTTTATATCATTGTTAATATATATATGGACATGGTGGCCTTACTAATTAGGTCACCGAGAATTTAAAAAAAAAAAAAAAATTTTTAAATATTACCTAGTCTTGGCGCACCATAGCCGTAGTTGCTAGTGCGCCAAAAAATCCAAACAAACATCTTCAACTTGAATTTATACTCCCTCATGTGTGTAGCCTTAGCAAGTGAAAGAATACCATTAACATTCAGCTTACTCAATCCATTCAAGGCTTTAAATACCTCAATCAAATTTCCTCGCAGGCTCCTAGTCTCGAGACGATGCAATTTGCAAAACTGATGCATTTCTAGGTAAGAGTATCCTTTTGTTCCCTTCACCAGTCTGATTGCCCTTCTCTGCTCCCATTCCAGGAGATCTACTTTCTAAAGTGAGGCATCCAGACCTGAAAACACTACTCAAGATGCGGCCTAACCATGGCCTTATACAAAGGGAAAATTACCACCTTATCCCTACTAGCAAAGTTTCTGTATATCATAGACAAAACCCTATGAGCTGTCCTGGCAGCATGTCTATACTGTTCAGAGAATTTCATTTCTGAATGCACAATTATCCCAAGGTCTTTTTCATTCTCCACTACTCTGAGTGCAGTGCCACACAATTGATACATTACTCTGGGATTACTGCTACCCCATATGCAGTACCTTGCATTTCTCAACCCATTGATCCAATTTCCTTAGATCTTGTTGCAGTAGCTCAGCCTGATTACTGTCTTTAACTACCTTGCCAATCTTTGTATCATCTGCTAACTTAGACATTAAAATGTTCTTGTTTATAGTCCGGCACGACCGCCATTGTCAGTGGAGTGTACATTAAATCAATCAATACAAATTGTTAATCGTATTTAGCTGTCAGGGGCTTGAACCCCGAGCGCGTACTACTGCACTCACGCCCTTGACCACTCGGCCACATCAGGCCTAAAGCCTGATATAGCTTCATCAGTATCTTTTGATAAATATTGAAAACAACAATGGACCAAGTACTGAACCCTGGGGAACTCCACTGATAACATTAGTCCACGAAGAACAGTACCCATTGATAACTACTCTCTTTCTTCCACTTAACCATCTCTTTATCCATAGCGGGACTACGAGGCAGGCTTCCCTTATAAAGAAACCTCCCACAGCGCAGAACGCAGAATCTTTTAGGTTTGTTATCTAAATATTTTCTCTAAAATGCATTTGCCACAATGGTGTTACTCATCTGAGTAATATAAGGAGGAAGGCGTTCGTGAGGGATCTATATTGGGAACCATACTGTTTTCAGTGTGGCTCCCAATCAAGATAGCCGTAGATCACTTTGAGTAGTATGTCCGACGAGCAAACGATCTTTTCTGATTCCTTGAGTGCAGTAATAGCGTTAAAAAATATTCCAAGCCAACCCATCCTGTCTTGAAACAAAATAGACCACAGCTAATTGCGCTAAATAATATTAACCAATTACATTCTACTGGATACTGGACCATGTAGATATCCGAGGAAATGGATATACAGATCAAATCGCTAAATATCCACCCATTATTTACACTTTACTACCAAATATAGACTATGAATCAGTAGATATAATCAATATAATATAATAGAATGTTGGTTGCAAATTTGGCAGGCTCAGGCTAGAAATAATCTAAACCAACCAACCAATCAGAATTTAATTTGTTTCCATTTTCTGTCACTTTCCGATTTTACTCACCAGGTAGCGCCATTTAGTCCAATTCATTTCTAAATCCTTTGCAGTCAAGAAAACTGCATTGCACGCCATCGAATTGGACCACATCAGCGTGTGTGTTCAAATAAATTATGCTTTGAATGAGTTGATGTGATCCAGTTCATCATCTCGTGTTGCTAATAGAGTTGGCCCAGTTCTTGAGTTGAATGCCCACGTACTTATGTTAAGGCATTTGTGTTTATATTTTTCCAAAGTTAAGAATATTCATATCTGTTGGCATTTGTTTTAAAATTCATCCCTAACTTTTGATGAATTGACAATACAATCTACCAAACCTTATCTTAGTGTTTGATAGCCATTACGAAGAGCTTAATGCCACACACGCACATATCGAACACAATTTCCAACGCTATAAAGTTATTCAATGTGAAAAGCAAGGAAAACACTCAAATAGACGATCTTTAGCTTTGTGGCTTGGGATTAATTTATCTATGGTGATTTTGGTAAAATTTGTAGAGTGCTGTTCCCAAAATTCTACGTGTTCTGTATTTCCTGGTTCATTTTTAAACATATTCCTTCAGGCTTCTTTTGTTAAGGTTATCTTAGAGGGCTTTTTATGTTTTTTTGATAAAAGGGATAGAAAATGAAGAGGTTAAACACCTTAGGGAGAAAAAGAAGGAGAACGTTCATATCAAAATAACGGAGCTAAAAAGTAATTGAGCATTCAACACTGGGTGGCAGTTGCAGAACCTGTCGGCAATTGACCATCTCAGGGGAGTACATTTAAAAACTCCATCAGACAGGAGGAACAGCCTAAAGGATGGTGTTCTCAATTCGATCGGATAGCTGAGTAAGCAGTGCCTGCTAAATGAAGTGCTGAGCCTCTGGCTACGTGGCCTCAGAGGGCGTTTACTATGAGTGACGAATAGCTCAGCTCCCGGGCACCGTCATGTTAGCCGGTTGGCCAGCTGCACTGCCTTGACAGCCCGGGAAAGAGGGGTGGGGGTTTGCGAGAACAGAGAAGGAAGAGGTTGTGAGATGCGTGGGAGTGTGTATATCATCCCTGCTCCATAGCCTCTCTCTCTTTAGCCCAACACACGTCAGAAGTAGCGGATCACCGATAGACATAATACACGAATCCCCCTTTCAGCTCAGATTTCTTGTTAAGTTTATCGTATATGGTCCTCTCTTTTTTTTTATATACTCGTGCACAGAATTCTTCCGAAGCGTAGAGCATCGGAGAGTGAAAGCAGGACGTGGATTTTCTGAACCCTTGTTAATTTAATGATAACGCAATGTGGCTCGTGTTTCCCTGATGAAAGTTAAAACGAGAAAAAAAGTCACATCGCTGCTTTGAAAATTCTAATAGTTTCTGACATGTGATTTGTGAAGAAAATATCATCCAAACAATCCTGCAGGCAGCTACAGTAATGTTTAAAAATATCCATTACTGCTCGGGCAATCATTAATCTTAAAGACATTTGCGTCTCTCTTTGGAAAGAGCGTGCTTGTGGAGTAACCTCATACGCGGAGTAACACAAAGGATGAATCTTGTTTTCTTCTGGTGTTTGTTGCAGCGCACAAGCGTACGAGGCAGTCACGTGGTCAAAAGATATATCCCTTTGAGGGTGAGGAAAATTGGTCCAGTGCTTAAAGTTTGAGGATTCCTTGGGATGGCTCGCAACCCCAAATAACCCTCATTTCAGTTTGATCAACTTCGTAGTTAAATAATAATATTATTAAAATAAAAATAAAGCCAACTGGGACCGGGCTTGTACTTAATATTAGCCTTGAACACACAGACCCATATTTTCACAACAGATAAGAAGTATTATGAAACTAACTTTGTCTGCTTGTCCATAATAAATACCTTATTTCGAGTACCAAGACGTTGGACTTCTATTCACAGGCGTGCTGTTGCCGGGAGGGAGATGAGTATTCAGCAGGCAGCAGATGCTCTACGTGTTTAAAGCCTGGGATGTCATTGGCAAATTGCCACGGGGCAAAATGCAGATTTCAGATTCCCTCCAAACCTTTTAATTTTTAGAGATGAGGAAAAGTACGTCTTAAGATTGAGGAAAAGAAAATCGTCTTAAGGAACTGTTTTTCTGTCGATGTGAAAAATATCTCTTAATAGCATTCAAGGTTATTGTTTGCATCTTTGATTAAGATATTACAGAATGATGATGAAAACATTGTGGTTTGTTTGTTTTTAATTGCAAACAGGTTGCACTCTTTTTAGAATTCAGCTAAAATTAAGGAGTGTTTTCTTTTTTCGTGAAGTAAATATTTTGTGGCTTGGCTCAAGAAAACTTAAGTAAAGTTTCTTAAAGCAGTTCCTCAAGAATTACATGTGAGTCAAATTTCGAAATATGCTTTAGCAAAGCACAACTCATCGTGAACTACTTGTGACCAGCAAATATTAGATAAATTGTATCCATAATTGCTCTGGGTGTGTCGTGTTGGTGAAGATAAATCTACATACATACTACCGGTTCCTACCCAAATATTAGCCATTGCACGCTGACAGAAAAGTCTATTAAAATGGAAATTCTCCTATTTATTCCGAACCAATCGAAAGTTTTGTTGAAAGCTTTAAGTTCAGATAAATTAGTTTCCGTGTAGTAAATAAAAAAGAAGTGGTACAATTTGCGTAAGACGAGACAAAAAGAGCAAGCTTACAACAGAGGTATTTATCATGTGTAAATATTTTCAATAGTTTCCGAGTTTTGTATATAAAATAGCGATTTACAGAAAGCGCTGCCTTGACTGGAAAGCAGAACCATTTGCAGAGAAGAGCGTGAATTGGAGTGTGCATGTGAATATTGAATTATGCTAATAAGTAGGGTTTATTTTCATTAAAAACACTATTTAAAAGGCAGCTATTAAGCAATCTATAACTTATTATTAATAATATATTAGTTATTATTATTAACAGTGTAGTGATTGTTTATAATCTGTAAAAATCATTATTATTAAATCATGTAAATTGCTATTTGTTAATAACACTTCACATGATTTAAGATAAGAAAAATAATTATCATAATCACCCAGATTTGGGTTTTTTGATTGTCATCTGGGTTGATAGGTTTTTTTCACAAAATTATCTCATTATCTGGGTTTTTTTCGGTAATTTTTAATTTAAAGTCAAAATTTACTTTTTTTATTTCTTGTAAATACAATAAAATTTAATACATTTAATAACAGTTTACGATTTTCTTAATTGTATATTCTAACAATACTGATCATAATTTGTAATATCTCAAGTGCTTGTACAAAATACTACAAATGTAAAAGGATTTCAAAGTTTTTGCAGGGTTCTACACTATGGTTTTCGTTCGTGTTACTAACATGTATGCGCAGCCTATTGAGCAGGCGGTCTTGACTGCACAGTCTTTCATAATCGTTCGTGGTATTATTGCATTATTTGGTGTGATTTTTAAATTTATGCGTGTACTACATACAGTGATATAATAAATTTAAATTGTAGTGACTATTTCTATTTTATGTTAATGGATTAGCGCTTTATTTTATAGAACATTTTTAAATAAGATAACTGCTAACTAGCCATACCCACAAATTGCCCACAATGTCTGAAACTTGTTCCCCACAGAGAAATATGAGTAAACGGTGGTATACTCAAAATTTTAGAAATGAATAGTTAAAGATCCGGAATTAAAGGATTGGTTGAAAGAAGACAGTAATGAAAAAGGTGTGTCTTACTGTATTTGTTGTGAAATGAAATTAAAGAATGCCAATAAATCGATGTTACTAGCGCATAAAAATACAGTTAAACATAAAAAAAGTGCAAATATTGCTAAGACAAGTTCAACATTAGACACGTTCTTCATAAAAAGTAAACCTACGGAGAATGAAGAATTAGCAAAGGCAGAGTTAACAATTGCTGCACTCATTTCTGAGCATAATATTCCATTTGCGCTATGTGATCACCTTATAGAAGCATGTAAGAAAGCATTTCATGATAGCAATATTGCAAAACAAGTTCAGATGAAGGCGACGAAAGTCTCTTATCTTATACAAGATGGCATAGCCTATCATGAAAAAATATACATTTCTAACTATGCAGAAACAATAAGTTTTCAATGATAATAGATGAAAGTACAGATTTATCTTTATCGCAAGTTCTAGCTGTTGTTGTTAGATATTTTGATATTCAAAAACTTGATGTTGTAGATGTGTTACTTGACACTGTTTGTGTCGAAAATGGTACTTCAGAAGGGCTTTATCAAGTTGTAAAAGATCTTTTCATCGAAAAAAACATTCAAATAAGTAATCTCGTTAGCTTTGGAAGTGATAATTGTGCCACTATGATGGGTTCCAGTCATTGCTAAAAAAGGATGTACCATCAGTATTTATAATGGGATGTGTTTGCCATTCTTTTGCATTATGTGCTAGTCATTCAGTCAAGGTACTACCCATCATATCTAGAAATATTAATAAAAGATATCTCTTGTTATTTTTCCCGTAGTAATAAAAGATTAAACGAGTTCAAAATGATTCAAGATGTTGTAGATACTGCTAAGCATAAAATCCCCAAATTAGCACAAACACGTTGGTTATCCCGTGGCAATGTAATAAAAATTATTATTGAGCAGTGAGATGCGTTAGTTCTTTATTTTCAGTCTCAATCAAAAATTGACAAAATCGATGGACAAAATCTTCCCAAATATATTTGGGAAGCCATTGTATGGCCTTATTAAATTCAACACCACTTGGTGACAGTGAAAGCAGGTTTAAAAATGATTGTTTAAAATTTCTTGTTGAACTTTGTATGGAAATCAGAAAAAAGATTTCCTCTAAATGACGATGGAATTACGCCAGTCTCAATGTTCTTGGCCCAGCAGTGATACATGATCGTGCAAAATCGCCATCCTCAATTTTCCATTTAGCAATGCAGTTCCCTCACCTTGTTTCTAAAGACAAAATATATCTTCTAGATGATGAATGGAGATCATTTCGTTTAAATCAAGATTTAGATCTCTCTTACAAAACCATCCCTGAGTTTTGGTATCTGTTATGTAATGTAAAATATGGCTTTAATAATTTTAAATATGAGATTTTATCTAACTTTATGACCAGTCTAACTATTTTATCTCACTCTTCGGCAAGCGTAGAAAGAATCTTCTCCCAAGTAAACCATATAAAAGCAAAAGCCACAAACTCCCTTAAACCAGAAACTGTGAAAGTTCGACTAGTGGCAAAACAGGCGATAAATAGATCTAATCAAAATTGCTATACATGCAAACCTAAATCAGAATTGGTAAAAGAAGTCATACAAGGAACTTGTCATAAAAGATAAGAAGAACGTTTGAAAAAAATGAAAGAACTTCAAAAAATAAATGTGGAGGGAACTGAATGGGATGAAAATTCTGATTACAATTAAATAAAAGATATTTTTGCATGGTAAGTTTTATCTTATTTGTGTTGCTATACTATATGATGAAAACTAGGGGTTTTTTTGGGTTATTTAAGTTGCAATCTAAGTTTTTTTTTTTTTTTTTTAAATTAGTGAGTGGGAGCCATGCTCGTAAGTGTAAAGGGGGAGGGGGAAGAAGGGGTGCCAGTACTGCACGAGAATTATACTTCTCCTTTATCAATGTTTTTTTGTTTTTTATTGTGAAATGATCCTGCTTGAGACCCCTTTTCCATCGTCCCCTCTGGGCGTCCTATTGGAATTTCTGTGTTCGGTGTGCGCGCTGCACTATTCTTAACCTCATTATTATGTCTAGAAACAATAGCTGACCAGAAAGCAAAAGGAATGAAAGAGTATTTCGTTGAATTTCTGACCTCCGCCATATCTTCACCCACGAACACCTACCTAACAGGAATAAAAAACGTCCTAAATTCTTTCCTTTCATAACACAGATGTTTATCCTTCCTCCCACCTTAACTTTTTCTCTCGGTCTGGCAGTAGTCAAGGATCCAATTGTTTTGTGGTGTTTGTAAAAGGCTCGCGCTCTATGCATGTCCATCTCTATCTAAACTCAAAAATCTCGTTCTTAATTTTTTGTTCCACCCCCTTCGGCAAGTGAATAGAGCTAGATCTCCTCGCTCTCAAACAAGATTGGGGAATGGGGGGAGGGTGTTGTCCACGTGTAGAGATGCTACGCAGGGTGTCACCTGCACAACGAAAATTACAGAGTTCTTTGTCTCGGTTGCCCAGCAAGCCTCCGCCCTAACAGTGACCCGGGTCATAGGAACGCCAGCTCCGAACATGGCAAACAGCGGTGGCGACGACGTCTATATGGGACACTTAAGAAGACGGTCACAAGAGTGTACTTGCCCGTAGCTGTTTATTTAGGTTAGCCTTGGTGACCCTCAGGTGGAAATGGCCTCAAGGCTGCATTGTTTTAAGAACTTAAGTTTTGTAAGTGGTGGGAAGGAAGGAAAGAAAGAAAAAAAAAACATAAAGAAGGGTGAAGGTAATGTCCACGCTGTTGGTGGTTGATAATTTCTCTCTGCGAGCTTTGGTTTGCGTTCCAATTAAAAAATAAACGATTTCTTAACTGGTGGTAAATTTTATCATAATAAAATAAAAATAAACTTTCCACTGGAAAATAACATTTTCCAGTGGAAAGTATATAATATATAAAATATATACACGTTTCAGTTATACTGTACTTAAATTTTACTAAGGAAGAAATTGTAAGAAAGAGAGTACAGAAAACGTCGTGACCTTGACATATTTGGGAAACTGCGGTCATGAATTCGAGAAAAAAAAAAAAAAAAAAAAAAGAAAGAAAGAAAAGACCTTTTCATTCGTTCATTCCATTTCCAAGAAAATGCGACCTCCAGTGTTTCTCCACCCTCCCCCCATTTATTTCAGGTTTCTCTGTCTTTGCGGAATATTTGGGCAGTGTTTATCCGCTCACAGGCCAACCACATACAGAAGTGGTTTTGAATGAATATTCCCCTCTGCGGTCCCCAAGAATAAATAAATACTGGTAATCGAACTTCAATAATTGCAATATATATAAATAAATAAATAATATTTTTAATAAAGATATTCTAATAAAAGGTATATTCTGAGGCCCAGTGCCAGTCGCCCACATGTCTCTTTTCCCCTTTCAGCGTCCCTGTCTACACAAAGGGGGGGAGGGTGTAAGATAATATCTCCTTATTCATTTCTTTTATTAATGAACAAAATGATCTGGTCAGAGCTTTGTTAAAATTTATTGAATATTAATAAGAGAATTAATAAAATAAGACCGAAATGAGATGAAGCAAGAAAAGTTATCTACCATGATTTCTGCGCAGTATTTCTTTTGTTATTCTAAATTTCTGCGCAGTATCGCTTTTGAAATTCTAAATTCCAGAGATGTTTAACACCGATTTTTCTTCACCAATTCACCCTCGTTTCTCTTATTTTTGGCTGAACTTATTGCGTGTGCGTTGTGAAGTATTCCTCTAACTTCATATAACACCGGAAACCAGATTCATAAATAGGTTCATGGGGTGACATTTGTTTACTGTCCAGACACATATCTCTCCCTTGTAAAGGATATCCATTTTGAAAATAATCGACAAGTGACCGGAAACTACTTGGTTGTTTACTTTTTTATGATGTAATTTCCGATTTGCTTTTATAGTAAAAATATGCCTTTGAATATATGGTATGTAGAAGAATTCAGAGTGGTTTTTCGACTTCAGTATCCCCAAATCGCTTTAATTAATTTATTATTATTTTCTTACTTTTATTTATTTATTTTATTATTATTATTTTTTTTTTTTCGAGTTCGTAAAGTTTAATTTTCTGTATACAAAGAAATTTTCACTAGAAAAGATTCCAGATAACGGAGAGAAAGATTTAAGCTATATCCAATTCTCGTTTTTTATTTCTTTTACAAAATGGACTCTGGTGGTATCTTGAAGCAGCTGCAAAGAGTCCTTACATGTGCCTCCCTGGACAAAATGCTTCTCCGCCAGAAATCCCCTATTGGATATCCCGAATACTAATTGGATCTTTATACAAGGCTCTCAAAGCCTCCCATAAAATTTTGACCTCTGGCGTTGTTCACAGACGAAGAGATTTCGCAGCTTCGGTAAGTTTCGCATTTCAGATCAATTTGAAATCCACATTACACGATGTCCAACTGTTCATTGAAATTCTAAAGTCATGCCGACACGTCAGGAGTGGAACTCGACAACAGATGCAGGCACTACACGCATCTCTCTCTCTCTCTTTTTCTAGACCAGCCGTTGTCTCGTGCTTCTAGAACATACTCGTCTCTCATTGAAGCAGCCTTGGCTGAGAGCCAAGATATTTAGTGACGGTTACCATTTGACACCACGAGCGCTACGGTTTGAAAATGGCTTCCGGAATCAGCTGCTGATGATCAGTAGCTTACTCTACAACTAATGTTTGTCGGTTGTAGCTTTTCATCTGCAGATGTTTGGACTGTTTCAGGTACTTCCTTCCCTGATAGTAGTAGACAGAAACGAATCCAGTGTAAAATGATAAGAATATTCAGTCGGGCTCCTGTTTATATTGCTTCGTGCGAATTTATATTCACTACTCTTTGATTCAGGAAATATATCTATGGCATAAAAGACTTCGGAAAAAAAACTTTATCATAAAACTGTCATTAAAACGTTAAAAATTGTAAAATACACAGAGATATCAGCCAGTGATTCTGATTAATACATTAATTCTTTCTTTAAGAACATAAAACAATATTTTTTTTTGCGACTGCGCGGCAGGAAAGTTAACTTAAAAATACGAAATGGTGTCTGAATAAATTTGCATTTAGTTAACTAATAAATTAAGAAGGTAAACTTATTATTTATTATTTCCAATTAACTTAAAAACTACAAATTCTTTCTTTATAAAAAATTACAAAACCACTGCACCAGTGACACCCTTAATAAGATAAATTTTATATAAATAAAAATTATAACTGTATACAAATGCAGTAAGTTTTTTTCTCCCAAGGCAATTTTTATTCATAAAGGAGAAATAGTTTTATGAATAATTAGCTACTGCTACTCATGCTTAGTCAAAAGTAACACAAGCTTTATTTACGCTGCATGCCTTCCACCATATTTCTTATAGGAAATGACGTCACCCTGTTAACAATTACAAAACTCTATTTATCTGAAAATCATGTTTATATTCCAGAAATTCCAAAAAAAACTACAATAAACAATACAGACAATGTATTTAGATATGTCAGTGTGATGAGTGAAAGGTGTGTAACTTCCAGTAAAGTAAACGACACAGGAGTGGATTTAAGATCAGAGCCAAAGAACTGAAAACAGCTGTGATCATCGGATATAGCACACTGTACCGTAATATTCTTTTAGTTTCTATCTTATACGTTCCTCTGACCATATGCGGCTGTTCCACTGCAAAAACAGAAAATATATTTATTTATTTTGTACATAAGTACACTGGCTTCAAAAAGTTAAGTAACGAAAACAAAACGGAAAATATCTAAAAATTACCTCGTTATATATTAATAATATTCAAGAGAAATGTCATTTGATATTTAATTAAAAACATAAGTAAATTGCGAAATTAATTTCCATTAAAATTATTTTTAAAAAAAGCTAAAATAAATTGTAATGTTTTATCATTTTATTTTTAGGAATATTTGAATTAATGAACAAACTGAGAATCGGAGTTATCTTTGGGTTTCTAGTTGCCAAGTAGTTTTGAGAACGTAATCTTTGCTGGTGGCGATTCTTCCTTGTTTTCTTTATCATTTTTTGTTGTTTCCGAATTGCCTTCCTTATTCACATTTTCTTTTAATTGTAAAGTACCTGTCAATTTGAATTACGGATGTTAGTATCATAACTACTGTTTATTTCTTGAGTTATTGACAGATTTCATTTAAAAAGTAAAATACACCTGGAACATCCTAGTGTATACCTTAAGATTATGATAAAACATATAGGCAATTCCTGTGTGCCGTAACCCAGTCTCATGTTACGTTTTATTGTCTATTTAAATGTGGTTTGGGTAAACAGAACCTACAAGAAGCCAAATATCAAATTCGAAGATGAGCTCATCTTGATATTTCAAAGCTGTAAAATTAGTACCTCCAAAGACATGGAATTCTGCGATGTATTGATGATGACGCTTGCATTACTATCAAACTTTGCCTCTTTATCTGTTAGTTTTCGTGATGTTGCAGCAACTTTCCTATTCACTCTGCATGAAGGTTTGAGAGAGAAGAATTTGCAGACTGAATCTTAATTTATCTGCGAACAGTGCGTGACTGTTCTCCGTGATTATTATTATCAAATATTTGTGATTATTATTTATTTATATATGTATATTGATTAATATTTGTGACTATTTTGCAGACTATTTTCTGCAAAAAGGTTTTAAAGAAACCAAAACCGGGTCGCCTAGTACAAAATTCACCATTTTGACTCGTAACATGTCAATCTGAAGCAGTCCCTCTCTGGTGGTAAATTCCTTTCAAAATTAATATAGTGTCTTGCATCTATGACGAAAAGTTTTCGTCATAGATGGTTGATATATTCTCCTGATATCCTCTTGTCTTTCTCCATGCCTGTATTAACTATTCCCCTAAATTTCGTATGGAGGTCCAATCATACCTCAGATATGCTCAATAGCGACAAATCAGCGAACCGAGCAGACTAGAGAAGCATATGGACATTGCAGAGAAACTGCCTGAAAACATCAGAGGTATGAGGGCGAACACTGCCCTATTGGAATAAAAGGTTACGTTAACTGTTGATAATTCCTAAAGGAACAAATCTAAGTATGGTTTAATGTAATATCGACCTGTAAGATTACCTAAAAAAAAAAAAAAAAAAAAAAAAAACAGCAGCAAGCTTTTTCTCGGATCTCTTAGATCGTAGCCGTATCGTGATTCCTGATGTTCAATTTGTATACTTTTGTTTAAAGCTCTTCCATCAAGGCTTTACCACAGGCTCCCACAGCTTGCTTCATAAACATAAATGTGACTCATCAGCGAAGACAATCTGATTATAAAGCTATTCTTCATTCCAACTATGACTATTTCTGCACCATTAAGGTCGCTGTACAATATAAAATGTGATGGTGGTGGTGTAGGGGGGAGTACACGCAGTGAACAAAGTGAATTCAATCGTGCCTCTGCCAATCGTCTCTAACGATGCTTCTTTGTGTCCCAAAGATGAATTAACATCAAAACTCATCTTTCTCATTGAGAAAACTCTGTTTGTAACATCCTACTAGCCAATTAAACGTTCCTCGCCCTCTGATGTTTGCATCATCAGTTAAACTGAGGATGCCAACATCGATCAGATCAACTGTCCTAAGATTTCGCCGATCGTGAATACCAGTTTTTCTCGAGTGGACCACCCAGCCTCTTAGAGCTGACTGCGCGACCTTCATTTATGAATGAGAGAGCTCTATTCGTATGCACTCGGTCTGAACATCTTAAGTCTTTCCGACAAACTGACTCACTAATATTCGATCTCTCGCCAACTACTAACAATAACAGTACATATCACGCTGACCACCCCAATGCCCCCTGTATCTTATTTCTTTTAGCTTCCAACTCCTTGTAGCTCATTTGCATATATCATAACGCATATATCAATCTCTTGTTTTTTTTTCTGTATTCTGGAATCCGTATAAAGTCACCCTGGTCATAACTACTACAGAACACTGTAGTGTCTTTACATCATGGAAGATTTTATAAAACTATCCAGTGGAAAACTGATATTACATTCTGTAGCAGTAGCTACAAGGACAGCTTAACACTTGATAACACAATGTTTCCTTTAGAAACAGAAAATTAATAAAAATGTAGTCATTTACTGATATAATTCAAACATCAGTTTTATGATCGTTTTCTATAAGTTGTCAGCTTAAGAGGAAACACATTATTGATAAATTTTTAAAGAAAATTGTAAGAGAGAGAAGAGAAGAACTCGCTTTCTGAACTGTAAATATTCATGTATCACGTATGTACCAACTGCTTTGGTTTATTTACCACGTTTCAGGTTTATGTAGGACTTCATAATACGTTTTCACATTGCAAAACTGCTCATAAGAATTAGTTACAGTTTCATTTATTGCCCTATTTGAGAAATTTCATGATATAACATATTTAGGTCATGTATTTATTGTTTACTAAAAAAAACTGCAAAGGTGCCCGAGTTGAATTTCTGCTGAAAGACTGGATCGTAACTCAGAGTAGACTTCTCAGCGCCTTTGCCAATGAAAAAGAGTTCATAACTTCCTTATGCTATGTATGCTGTGTCCCTAAAGTTAATGTGTTTTTCGTATTGTCTCTAAAAAAAAAAAAAAAATAAAGATTTGTTTCTTACTTCTTGCAGAAAAGGTTTCAGGTGAAAAGTTTTCAAAATGCTCCCATTCAGGAACAATAAAGAACAGAGGGTAGAAAGTTACCCTCTGTTCCTTATTCAGTGTGTTAATGTGAATAACACAACCCTGAAAACTTCGTAACGTCAAGCCACTAACTGTCCAGATTTATAATCTGTTTTGGTCAAGGTTCTTCTTAAAGTGTTCAGAAAGTGGAAATAGGTGTTTAGAAATAACCTGGTGTGCCAATTCAGCAAGACTGTACAAGTACTCTGTTCCATGGAAACATTCGGGTACAGAAGTACCTGGCATACTGTGATTTGATCTCAGGTCATTGCCCATCATGTAAAGTCCGTCGCTTGGACTTTAATATGTTACCTATAGAGTGGAATGTACTCATATACCCAGCTGCTTCGAACTCCATTACTTGGATTATGTAGTGAAGCCATTGATTTGATTTCATTTGTTAGTCTTCGTACAGGCGTGAAAGTGTTCTTATGATCTTGGCCTTTGAATTGATATGGATAAAAGTGAAAAGCCAGAATGGGAGTTGATGCAAATTTCTCAATAATAATTCTAATTATTCTAAGATGGCAGCTTGCGCTTCTTTCTGTTTAGGGGTTTCTGAGGAAGACATAACTATGCTATTTTTATAGTTGACAATTTGAATAATATTGTTCATTTATTAGATTAGTGAAAGGGTGTCACAAAATATAAAATGAAACAATTTACTACTTACAGATGTAAATTATTAAATTGGACTAATAATTATTAAAACATGATATTTTTTAATAAAATGACAATTCAAGTTCGTAAATGGATAATTACTATCCTTTTATAATTATCAGCTAAATAAACTATCTCCACACGCTTTAACTGAACAAAAAATAAATAATTTTAGCCTAATCTGTGCAGATACATTTCTTTTTAATTTCAAGACTGTCTGCTCTTAAAGTCATTAAGATCCCGATATTTATACTTATATTTATTAAATTATTTACCGTTGTTTAGAACTTATGGAATTTATTTCATGTTAATACTTATTCTCTTAATATAATGCACCCTCAGTGTAACACGGATTAGTGTTGTGAATAAAATAAAGTAACAGAAACTAAGTTGAAAGATTAGCATATTTTGCAGGAGTGAATCACATGCATTTCGTAATAGGTGTTCTTGTTGACTTCAGAAGCCCTGGAATCTGGACTGATAGCTGTTATGTTTTAGTATTTCGCAGAGGATTCTGAGATTGTGGGTGTTAAATATCACTAACTGCTGAAGTGGACCAAATTTGTGGCAGGCAGATGTCGCTGTTGTGTCCGTCCTTGCCTGAGAAGGGTCACAAGAAAACTAACTCCTGTCAGAAGTTAAAAATAACCAAAAGCTATCCCTTACTGTCCTGGCTACTTGCCTGTTAAGGTCATACTAGCTGGTCGCGGGCCAGGGGTTGCCCGGCTTGCCCTAATTATAGCTGAAGGGGGTACTTCTGCGGTAGCCTAGCTGTCGGAAGGCCTAAATATGTCCGGACCCTCGGAGTGCACGTGGGCTGGGCCACAAACCAGGAACAGTTCGTTTTTTTCTTTATTTTTTTTTCTTCCTTTTTTTTATTTATTTTTTTTTATGTGCATTCGCTTTCAGTAATGTTAGTGACACGAGATTCGCCTCTCCTGGAATACGTAGGACAGTCTACTATTTTGAACGCTGTGAATAAACCTTTTTCTTTTTTGTTTCAGAGTAGCATTCTTTGCTCGAAGATTAATATAACACACCTCTGGGATATCTCCTTTCATACATAGCTTCATTTTGTTTGGCCACGAAATATTTCGCATGTGCGTTGGAGGAAGAATGTAAAAACAAACAAAAATATGTGTCTAAAATTGGAAACTTTTTCACTGCTTAAAAGTTTTTTACTCCTATTGTCAGCATTTAAATTTCACAAGTAATGAAACATTAGTTAGCGATGAATGATAGTTTTAGTCTCGTATTTCTCAGAAATCTATACTGGTAATCTGTCTGCCCTATTTATAGTGTGATTTAAACTAAAAGAAACGTGGGTTACACAGAAATTTATGAAGTTATTTTGGCTTAATTAGAAATTTCGAAGAAATGTTTTTTTTTTCTCCCTATATGTGTGCATACAAAGCGTTTAAATTTAACTGAGACCTGTATACGTTGTATTCATTTTGCGTAATTTATTTATGATTTCTTTTAGCATTCTTGTTGTTTTTTTGTTCTTTTAGATTGAATCTCCCCTTTACAAAATATTTTAATTCTATTCAAGCTCTTTAATTCAGTAATGATTAGTTTAATTTATTATAAACTTATTATACATTATTTTTATTACATTTATGTATATATTTATTTATAAGCTCATTTATAATATTTATAATTTACAATATTTATTATAAACTTATTAAAAATATTTAGTATATAATTTATTATAAACTACAACATATTTCGAACAGCCACAGGCCACCTACCGGACTTTAAAGGAAATAGAAAACCTAAACTTCAATGACTCAGCTTTATTTTTATGACTTACTATTTATGCTTAAGCTTGTGTTAAGTATATATAACACACACCAAGCGGAAATGACCACGGTTCGAATCCGTCAATGACGCGAGGAATTTTTAATGGCTTATTTCACAACGTGGCTGAGTTAGTCAGTCTCTAGCAAAGGTTGCACGTTTTTTTTCTCCCCGGAGGACAAAACATGAAGCCCTCACTAAAACAAAACATGGCTCAATATGGTCCAAGTCGCTGATGCGCTAAAACCTTACAACAAATGAAAAATAAACTTTTCCACGACTGGCAACTCTTCTTAGAGGTTGTTTCCATCAGGAATGTATTGTAGTTTGTTGGCTGCAAGTGGAAGAAGGGTATTCCGGGTTTTATCAGCCAAAAAAACATCCAAATTGGCCTTTGAACAAGCTCTTCTGTAGATCGAATGCACGCCCTCCAGTACTGAAGTGTTCATCACTCACTCTAGTCGTATAATCAAATAACAAACAGAAAAATAATAATAAAATTGCATATGCAGAAAGGCGGAGAACATAAAGTGAAATTTTCAACAAACCGGAGAGTCACGTTCCAAGATGCTACTTCTATGTATACTTACAATTTCATCAACTACTTGAAATAATACGTTGAATCGGTCATCGTAGATGTCATTCACCTAGAATTTAAGTTCAACCTGTTACACCCGGCTTATAGGTCGTTGCACTTATTCATATTAATATGCTTCTCGAGAACTATAAATGATAAAAAGAAATTCAAATGAAATGCATACTAATGAAAGAAAACTGTCCTGGAAACAATAGCATCTTAGTAATGGTCTTTGCATTTCTTCAAAATAGTTCTGAATTTTCTTTTACTGTTTCTTGTTAAGATTAGATTAAAAGAATTTTTTTTCCCTTCCAGAATGACCTCATGGCCTTATTTTAAAATAGTAAGTTTGAGTTCCCTCATAGACCGTCAGAATTTCTGATGATCTTTTTGCTAAGGGTTGAGTTAACTGTATACTCCTGGGCATTAGACGGTGAGAAATGAATCCCATCTTGATGAGAGGATGTTTTTTTTTACAGCGTAACCGAATTAGGCAGTATTGAGAGAGAGTTTCCTGGTTTTCTCCAAGATTTTTCATCCCACAAAATAAGTAAACCGACAGAAGAATGCACTTAGTTTACCGATCAATTTTTTGTAGTCATTTCGAAGAAGCCAAATCGCGGGATTACAGTTATCTTCAGAGATTTCTACGTAGTTCAGTTGTTTAAGAAATAAAGAAACACTAGTCAAACCTTTAGAAGGTAATGCATTTTAACAATAGTGACGCTTCTGAATCATCTATTGAATCAGTATCATTAGGCCTAATGATAATTTAACACAGAATCATGAAACGTTAAAGTTTGTGGGAGGTTGTTTTACGCTGTAACCTTTTAGAGCAGCAAATAAACTTTTTAAATCATTCACGTGGTTTGATTGGTGTTTTTTTAATTTCTTATTAATTTCAATTACATTTCGTAGAGACTCTAGTCATTTCAATCCTATAAAAACGAGTTTGATCTTATAAATATTTATGATTTGGATACCTTTGTCGACATGTGTTACGTTTTCTACAGCAAGTTAAAAAGTTGCTTAATGTTTAATATGACAAGTTTATCTCTGTCATTACAGCACAGGTGGCATAAGGGACAACATTTGTGTATGAGCTAAGCAAAACCATCTGCTGTAGATCTGGCCAAACTAACAGCAGATGGTTTGGAAAAAGTAGTCACACGCACACTCATCTGTGTGAGTTAACAAACCTATATATCTGGATAGAGAGTTCCTAAGAGTCTGTGCATGGTTAAGAAGCACTTCTTTTCCAACAAAGATGCTTAGCTTCCATGTTATTAGGAAAGTTTCATTTTCATTTTATTGAGGTATGCGGAAGGTGGAGATATACTGACGATCACCAATAATCTTCTTGCATTCTTTTATGCGGATAATATTTCTTATTTACATCAGTTCAAAAGCTGATCATGCAAAACTTCAGAAACAGAGCTTCAATATCTGGGTCATGATAATCTATAATTCAGTGTTAACAGTTACTGAGATAAACAAGTCAGTGACGAATTTATAAGAAGAAATCACACGGTGGGGGAAGAAAATATTAAACATTTTAAGCCTGGCGTTTATTGAGATAATAGGGGCGGAATCTCGGTTGGATTTTTGAAGAATTAATCACTGCGAATGATTCAAATTGGTCGCAACATCGTGATCCTGATTCATGAGATTTGACATGTGGTTTATAAGCAATACTAAGAATAAAGTGCGAGTTGATCTGAGAGATTCCTCTCTACAAGTTATGATATTAACTTCTTTCAGAGATGGGTTGAGACATGAAATCCAAGTTCCCTTTGTTGCCAACCAGAGTGAAATGGCAAGAAACGGAATAAACAATACAGTAATAATAATAATAATTTATTAGGATTGATAGAGATTACGATAATATAATGTAATGGGCACATCTAAAAGAGTTACTCCACTGCTATTATAAGGACATTGATAAAAACGTTATGCTACCAAGTCTGCCATTGCAGAAGGTCCAGATCGACAGGCATAACTTGGCAGGAATGGTAATAACAATAAATTTGTTATTATGGTTGTATTTTGTAGTCCATAGTGAGTAGTTTTTGGGCTTAAAAGAAAAAATTTGGAAGTGCAGTGAATGACATAAAAGTGGCTTTAATTTTTCAAAAAAAAATTACATTAATTAAATATCGTTAATTTCTTAAATGATTAAAGAAATTCTTGAGGAGTTTTCAGGTTAGCGCAACCTTCTTAGATAAATTACTAGTAATTGATTAGATAAGTTATCTAGGAACTTATCTCGTTAATAAGTAGGTACTTTGAAAGCTAATCTTCATTTCGATTCTTCGCATACTGCTACTACAGCCAAACTAAAAACTGAAATATCCTTCTGGTACTTGCTAATTATGTAATCGGTATGAGGTTGAGTTCTTGTCATGACCCTTTTTTTATTTTCTTAATTAAATGCTTTATAAGATGCGAGTGAAAGTCAGACATGTACAAGACATGGATTTAATGTTATTCTGAGCGAGATTTATGCCCTTGATGCATTTCATTGTCAGTGTGGTCCTCCACGTTGTCCAATGAGCATCGTTGAGTGAAAAAAAAAATCTTTCATCAGTTAGCATTGTGTCCAAGAATTATGAATTTTTTTTTACATCTGGTTTATGCTATTTTCTTCTGCCTATAAAATGTTGTTCGTAATGGCCCGATAATGCATCTAAATCTGTGTTGATTTAGAAACTGCTCAGTATTTTTCACCAAAGTGACTACACCAAAAAAGGTAATTTTCGCCAGAATATAATGTATTTTCAGTAGATAAAATACAGAAAAGTTTGTATTGCCCCCAGCTCCATAATATTTATTCAGTACTTTCAGGTAATATTTAACAAATAATGTTCTTGCCACTCATATATTTTTGTGAACTTTATTTGTATATCCGTCACTGATGACAGACACCAGGTCAGAAGTTTTGAGGAAACCGGATAAACACGCTTCTTGACAAGTTAGATTCCTGGTTACACATCAGTGAGCTAAAACTGAATGATGAAAAGCCATTTTTTTTAAATGAGACCAAGTTCCAGTATGCCACAATTAGCCTAAAATGGATCGACAAATCAATGAGGCAATGGTAAACAAATTCTTCGGAATTTGGGTTGAAAAAAAAAAACCTCAAGTGAATGCTGCTATGGTCAGATGCAAATCTGCTAACAGAATCTGCTAACTAGACTAAGTCTGGGGTTAAACAGCATGCCATGAGTTTTATTTATTTATTTTCTTTTTATTTCACCTAGTGTGTAGTACACAGCCGGGGATGCTGGGAACGTCTCGGCCATTAAAAGACTTCTCTCGATATTGCATAATACTGTACTCAGGTCAAAAAATATATATATATTTGTTTTCTTAAAAATAAGCGCGGTTGAAAGGTGCATGGCTATAAAGCATCGCTACAGCAATAGAATATGTGAGCAGATTGCACGTTATAAGTAATTATACGTTGAGGATGAATACTAAAAAAAAAAAAAAAGTTCAAGTTGACCATCAGCTATGAGAAACAGCCGACGGCTGGTCAAGGTTTTGCTACCGGTTTAGGCCACACCTGTGATGGTGAGTGAAGCTCACTATTACAGCGAGTCAGTGAAGGTGTACATGAATGAGATGGACTAGCTAGTCAGGCAGCGCCCTCTAATGGACATCGATGAAACCCATTTGTCAGCTGGTTTTGACGCCGTAAAGATGGGGGAGCTGTCTCTAATGACATAAAGCCCGGTGTCAGCCGTATCTTAAAAATCTCACTGAGATCATTTTCGATGTCATAAATCTGGTGTGAATGGTGATTTATTGTGGCGGGAATGTCGTGTTTGGACGAAATTAATGAAGAAGAATAGTTGTCCTTCCTTCTATTCGTTAAAGCATTTTTCACAGGCACCCAGTTTCAAGCTAATGTATTAGCTATCCCATCATCAGTTAGGATAAAAGTTGAGGGGTATGTAGACCACCAATCCTCTGTCTCCCACTAATGTCTATACTATGGTCCTCGAATCTTCGAAGAGTAAAACCGAAGTATTCGTGTTTAGTGTTGCAATCTCTGAGCCCTGATTTATGCATGAGTCACGAGGTGACAGGACAGCAGTTGTAGAAGGTTTTCGCACCCCTTTCCCTTCAATTCTGTAAAAGAACACAATATTGAGGAGGGACAAAGGAGATATTAGTTTTAAGTTCTGCTCATCCAGCCTCTTAAGCGACCTAGTTCACAGCACGCGTGCGCAAAACGCTCGCCATCAATTGGATCAGTTTTATGTTGTTATATTCTAATCACTATTATTGTACGCGAAAAATTACCAATAATATATGTCTGTCTGAAGCGCTAATAAATAAATATATTATTATTAATACACTTATTAATATAAGTGGTCATTGATTGAACAGAAAGATCAGAATTGTTCCTAAGTAACAAAGGTATTTATTTTTAATAGTACGAAATACAACAAAATAAAATTAACAAGGTCAGGCTTAATATTGTGTACATAGAACTCAGTGCTGATGACATACGTATGTCATCATCTCTCTCTCTCTCTCTCTCTCTCTCTCTCTCTCTCTCTCTCTCTCTCTCTCTCTCTCTCTCTCTCTCTCTGGTGCCATGTTTCTTTTCATGAGTGGGGTAAAAAAAGAACTGTTCATATAAATATGTGCTGCCAAACATCGCACATATTTCACAGCCACATTGAACTATCTTTGGGTATCTTTCTGCAGGTTAATTGGGAAAATGTTTGGCGCTCCAACGTCAATAAACTTTCCTCTTAGAACTGAACGCCATTGCAATTCAGCGAGTAAAACCAGCTGGTCATCGCCTTCTTGAACTACTGCAGGTTTGGAATATATCCATCCATTCTGTACAACAAGTAGCCGCTTGTACCCAACCACCATGGGTTCAAACTCCTATACTGACCTGTGACACTTACCTCTGTCAGTGGGGAAAGAATATTTTGCAATCATCAAATATCAGACAAGTTCATGCTGTTCACACTCAAAAGTATGTTGATTTTTTACCAATATACACAGATGGCTCTAAATCAAATTCAAAAGTTGGAGCAGCTGCAGTGTTTCCGAATACAATTGTATCAGCAGCCCTTCCTCCTGATTTCAGTATCTTCTCAGCTGAGTTATTCGCAATTAAACTAGCTTTAAAAAATCTCCCTCCTGACTGCTCATTAAAATCAGTTATTTACACGGATTCCCTCAGCTCAATCAACGCTTTGTGTAGTTCTTCAGATAAATTTCACCCTGTTATAATTGAAATTAGAAAATTATTACTAAAGATTAAAGAACGTCACCAACTGGTCGCCTTCTGCTGGATACCAGCACATTCTGGTATTTTAGGCAATGAACAGGCTGATAAAGCTGCAAAAAACCCAACCAGCTTAGATTTCACCAATATCCCTGTCCCAGCCTCAGACTATGCGCTAATGATTCATGCTGCATGCCTAACAGAATGGACAGCACTATGGCACTCCCAAACGAATAATAAACTTTTGCAGATTAAACAGGTTCCGAAAATCTGGCCCTCCAGTGTCCGGACATCAAGACGAGAAGAAGTAATTCTTTCAAGAGTAAGAATAGGTCATACTTATCTAACCCATTTTCATTTACTCACAGGGGATGATCCACCACAATGTCCACATTGCTATATAAATATGACTGTTAAACACATTCTCATTGACTGCCCCCATTATAAACAAGACAGAATTTCCACCCTGCAATCACTGGTTATCCTTCAACAACCAATAACCCTAGAGAATTTGATAGGCGACAAGGCAAATATACCGGAATTCTTCCGTTTTCAGAAGCAAATTAGAATTTTTAATCTATTCTGATTAAGGACATTTCAGGCAGTACGATTCTTTCTCATAAATGAATAGGCGCATTATAGCCAAATTATTGCTTATGCGCCATGAAACCCCCACAACAACAACAACAACAACAAGCAATTCAGCGAGACATTCGTAGAACTTTTTCTGCTTTTTGACATCGAAATTAATGTTGCATTGAACATGGAAATGTTCGTTTCCCGAAATTTATCTAATTTCAAATTCAGTTCTTAACAATCCTATATTATTTGAGTAACAATTGACATCTAGGTGCAACTCTTGAAAATTTAACGATTTTCAAGTTTTAAAGTGAAACAAGTTATTTTTAATTGAATTTCTAGAATGAAGTTTTGTCTGGAACGCTTTTCTAGTAGTCTACATTGATGATATGAGTTTGCTTTTTCCCCCTTGAAGGTTTAATTTCTTCTAGTGCTGCGAAATATCAACAGAATCTTGGCGTGATTTAATACTTTTATGTCGGCCATATATCATTGCCCTTTCCTCTCCAAAAATATCATAATTTTACTTCTGAAATGATAGAAACCTTTTAACACGAAAGTCAAACAATTTCAATATTGTATGGCCGATTCCTGTACTCACTTTCCACATCAATAACAAAAGAAGAAAACTGCAATAATTCAATTCTCGAGCACAGATCAAGTTCACAATTAAATGAACTCAATCAAATACGGATATGTTCTCTCTATCTATCTATCTATCTTGTGGACTCCTCTTTCCTGGTCCACTCGAAATAAAAATAGAAAGGTTATTTTTAAGTAACTTTGAACTTATAAATTTTAAAACACTTGGAGAAAAACACTGCGAAGTTTTATCAATAACACACGTATCGATCACGCAGTCCCTGCTCATTTCAGCGGCCCTGCTAGTTATACAAAAATACGATAGTATAAAACAAATTTCGAAATGCAATTTGAATTCTGCTTGCCCTTGCTTATTTATAAAATAGTTGTGTTATAAGGAACTCAAATATCAAAATATATTTGGATGGATAGATCAGACAAAATAGAATAATTTTCCAATTAATATGAATGGGTAGTTTTATTTGAATGCTTATCACTGTGGTAGAACAATTTCAGCTTTAATGTGAAGACTTTGCGTGAAACAGGGTGTGCATATATATATATAATCATTCGATTATTTCGATTATTGAAATCTCTCGATTACTAGATTATGAAAATCGTTCGCTCGCTACTAATGTCCTTTTAAATATTGAAGGTGAACAATCTGTTATCCTACAACCCTTTGGGATAGAAGATATATCCTCCCCCTACGCCCTTGTTTCAAAATCGGAAAAGATAATGAATAGTTAATGTGGATTATTTTAGAAGTTATCATTATCAGTTTTTTTGCTAATTTGTCACCTTGTTTTTATAACCGCATTACCTCACAATATAATATCTTCCTTTCAATGTTCCCTCCCCTTCCAGTAGGAAACAAAAGTAATGCGCAGCTTTAGATTGCGTGTTATGTTCAGCACTCAAATAAAAATTCGTGAGAATGAAAGATATGTTAAGATTGAAATTATATGGTGGTAATTTACACTGGTTTCTTGGAAATACTTGTGCGGTTTTTGAATAACTCTAAGGACAAGTTTTTTTTGCCAGTACTGTACTTAGATGTACAGCATTATAGGATCGAATTAACTGCCTTGACTTATTTTTGGTCCAAGCTCATATATCTAGATAAAACCAATATATAGGTTTTACGTCTTCTTATTTTTGTTTTATTTATGTATATATTTTTTAGAAATTGAAGGAAATTCTCAAAAAAACAAACACAAAAAAAAAAAAAAAAATTGGAGTTAGATCCAAGAAGTCGTGCTCTTTCTTTTTATGTATTTATGAATATTCCTTTTTTTTTAGTTTGTGAACGGCCAAAAAGAACCCATTTTTACATTATGGAATCTCATTAAAATCTATTATGAGAATCGGAAAAATCATGCAAATTAATTACGAATTGTTCATTATCCATCACATCACATCATCGATTATCTTATCGATGATCCATACTTTTTTCCTTCAGCAATTACGTGATCGATCTATTTCTTCCAGTTTTTTTTTTTTTTTTTTAATTTCTCCACTTTTTTCCCCTTTTGTTTTTGCCTGTGTACATTCTGGGACAGACAGCCCAATCGGATGAGAATAATTTTCACAAGATAGAATACAAGAACAGCACCGTATTTTGCAGTCACGTAGACTAAAACTACGCTCAACCGAAATGCGTATGCTGTTGTGCCCTCCAGTTTGACCACTCGACATTTACATTTTAGAACTGAGCTTATTTTTTTTGCTACGTATCCTAAATAATTAACTTAAAATCATCTCGATTGGATTTTTGAGTGTTAATCTCTAAAATTTTGTGAAGAGTAAACACTAGACTTGCAGTTTTATTAGGAATTGATGCTCTCCTAGGGCATTTCTTCTCGAAGCTTTGAATATACATTTAAAACGCTTTGTCTCTCATTATTCTTCAGTAGTCAAAATTCAACTTAGTGTCACCCTGACCTGAAACAGAGGTATCGTTTCTATTATAAATTTGGGTACATCTGTATTCAAAAGCACTTCCGACCCTAGCGATTCTTAATTCGTTGGATGTAAGGAAGTTCCCCTTTAGGAAAAACTGGACTACCCTTTCTGTTACTTTAATCTTCTTCACTATAAAATTTAGGTATTTCATAATGGCGACTTCCAGTATCATAAATAAGTTTTTCCATCTTGTGTTCACTTACTTTTATTGGTTTTTCGGGGATGGCATGTTTCTGGAAGAATTGTGTCCAATCGACCCAGTTCTCAAGAGGGTACGTACTAAGTAGCTTGATAACCGTTTAAGGTAAACAATCAAAGGTTGTGGGTGTTAGAAGGTCACTATTGGTCCCACTCGTGGAGTTCTATCAGTAGATGGTGGTAGTGATCGTTGGTCTTTAACCGCAAAGTGATTCGGCTTCGTTGAGTTGTAGCAAAGACCTGGCTGTCAAAGGAGTAAACAAGGCAAATTGGACTGCTACTTAGAGCTTGTCGTAAAGTTTATGGTTCCCAAACACACCTCGAAATTGCTACTTTAAACTTGCCATTTGTGTCTTGTTGAAGAAATAAAAGAGCCATAGACGCGTGTATTAGCAGTAATCGGTACCCCGTTGAACACCTGCTTTAGCGGGGGCGGTGAATCAAGTGGGTGGGCTGGCGTTAACTTAACCCCACTCAGTTTGTCATCTGCATTATAGTCGATGACTTTCAGGGTGGTCGTCCTACCCGTTGTTGACCAGTCAAGGACGGGTTGGACCTTCTTAACTGAAATCATTTCCATGTAATTGCCCCTACACGCCCGTCAGACAGGGCCGCGTCCTGCTTTATTGGGAAAGGAAGGGTGAACAAAGCTGGCATTTTAATGTGTTTTTACTAATTCTTATTAAAGACGCCTATAATTTCCTCTGCTAAGTGCATCTGCTTCACTTTGATAAAAATAGACACGAATCTGTCACGTTGAGGTTGCGACTGTTTCGAGGCGTCTTCTAATGCACCCCATATTTATGAATTGATAAATCATTCTTCTCTGCATCCTACTACTTCCATCGCTTGTTTATTTTGTTTGTGCACTTTGGTTCCCTTGTTAACTTTATATATTATATCCCATTCTTTCTGTTTGTTACGCTTTGAAATTTCTTAGCGCAAATTCTAACGAACTTACCTTGGTTCCTTTCTGAGTTTCAGTCCATAAGTATTTGCCAACAAAAATTTCTTCCAAGATGAAATAGAGTTCTGGAAAGACAATCTAATCAATTTATACTGTTTACTGTACTTTTCGAAGTGTGTATCCAAAGAATAGTTATATATTAATCTACAACGAATATTTATCAGGGGTGTCATAATAGTTATACATTGAATAGAAATATTGCGATGGCAACATACTCCAATACAGTGATCACTGATTTGTGACCCCCACATCCGTAATGGACTATGCCGCATAGCTCTCAATATAAAAAGCTGTACGCTAGAGCAGTGGCAATTGCATCTGGTCGTGCAAGTCAAAGTGATAAAGTAGCAGTTATGGGACGTTAAAGACATTACGGAGTTTCAGAGGGTCATGATTGTGGGAGTTCGTGCGTCGAGTTTCCATATTGGAAAAAAAAAACAAGCACGTCTCATGGCCCACAGTGGTTAAGGTGCACAAATAATGGTGTCGAATGGATCAAACCACCTCCTGTCGACAGAAATGTAAAGGATTACGGAAGGCGGATGTCAGCACGCTGGTTAACACTGAAGGACTGGAAACGAGTGTGCTGATCAGATGAGTCCAAAAACATAGTGGAACGCCGACGGACGCCTTCGTGTGTAGCGCAAGCAACACGAGTCCATGGACCCATCCTGCATGGTGCCCACAATCCAGGCAGGCGGCCGTGGTTGTTAATATGGGATATGTTTTGCTGGCAAGAATTATGACCTCCGGTGCGTATGGACCAACGTTTCACTGGTGAGGTCTACACTTTGATCTTAGCCAAAAGGCCGAGAAGCGATTCACTAGTGAGGTCTACCGGCAGCTCTTGGGAGATCATGTGCACCCTGTCATGTTACATTTTATTCTCTGACAGAAACGGGATCTTCCAAGACGATACTTTGTGTCATCGGCCCCGCAATGTGCACGAATTGTTCGAGGAACAGTGAAAATATAATCCACCTTGATTGGGTTCCAAATTCGCTTGACTTCAATCCAACTAAACAGCTGTGGGATGGCTTGAAACGGGAAGTGAGGCATATAGACATGCAACCGCCATCTATTCCGACATTGTGGGAAACCAACCGTAGGCAGCTGTAGCCGAGTGGTCAAGCGTGAGGGTGCATAAGTATAAATGCCTCGAGTGACTGGGGGTTCAAGCCCGTGACTGCTAAATGTGGTGCAGTTTCTTATATTCCTTCTATCTTGTGAACTCCTCTGACCATGTGGTCTTCCCGTTGTATAAACAAAAAATTTATTATTATTATTTATTTACAGGCATTATGGATGAAGGTCTATCGGGCGAACTGTGACCCATTATGGTATTAATTAGGTGATCATCACTCAGTGACATTGAGCATAAATGTGCCAATTAATAAATATGCCAATCTAATAAATGCGCCAATTAATTATACTGACAATGAATAAAATTATTACCGTATTCAACATTAAAAAAAATTGTGTGCCTAGCACGCATAGCGGAAGTTAAGTGAAACTTCTTGAGAATCTTTTGAAACGTGTATTAATTCAATGTTACAGTGTTAATATTTACAATTGTTTTACAAGTTTATTGCAAAGTTTTTGCAGATGTCTCCTTTATACTCAATGGAGGTGGTTTCGGTGGTCGCACTGCACGTATACGTGCTCTATGCGCCTTATAACGCTCACTATTAATCATCGGTATGTTGAATTATAATTTTTTTTATGAAATGCGGTAGAGAATTAAAAGAAATATTTTTGTTTTTAAATCTGACTGCAAGAAGCTGAGATATAGCGATTTAAAACGTAAACGTGGCCGCGCTGTAGGGGTACTGATGCGTCATGCATCGCTGCTACGTATTTCATTTCGTGTCGCATTTTCGTTGCGATATTTGTCAATCCACGGACAGACGCAAGTTACTCCCATGTGAAAACCGCAAAGTGCCTAAAGAAGTTTCACTTCAACAATAAAGTATTTTAAAATAATGATTTGCTGGTTTATATTCGATTCACATCATTGCGAATTATATAAATGATTGCATCAATGGCAAAGACACATCAATTGACACTTGTGTTTGTTCGTAGGACCCTAGAAGTTCCAATCGTCACTGCTTTTATTGGATCTGTTGCATTGGCTTTTGTAACTACTGTATACGCACATGAATAGGAATAAGAAGTTCGCACCTGAATGTAGCTAAGTTAGATGTATTTCTTGACTGCTTGTTATTTACTAGCGTACGATATACAGAGGTGGACGAAATACTAGAAGCACCTATGATAACAGTTACAGCTATGCAGTAGTGTGGAATTGGGCAACAATTATATTGGACCATCCTTCGTGGAGGAACGGTTCAAGGTCGTTGAGTGATGTAGGTGCAGAAAAGCTGCTTCTCACTCTCCTCTTCAAAAAACGCCCACAGTTGCTCAATAATGTTTAAGTCTGGCGATTGTGTAGGCTATGAGAGTACTCAAAGCAAGATTGGACATATCTGACTGTGTATTGGAGCATTATCATCTTGAAACATGGCGTCGTTTGTGGGAATCAATATTTGCATCATGGTATGAACCTCGTCACTGAGACTATTAAGGCAATCAATTGCAGTAATTTGTCCCTTCAGGGTGATGACAAGACCTAAAGAATAACAAGATATTTCTGTCCACGCCATTGTTGATCCTCCACGTTTAACGATTGACGCAAAACAGTCAAGATGGCATTTGCCGAACGTAAACTGTCCCTGATGTTGGGGAAAAGTGTGGATGATGATTCGTCTGAAAACATGAAGTTTCCAATCAACAAGTGTCTAGTTTTTTGCTTCTTACACCATTACATCCTATTCCTAGCACAATCATCAGTAATGAGTGGCTTGGCGATGGCGGCTCTGCCATAAATTTCATCTTTATTAAGTTCTCACCGAACTGTTTGGCTAGAAACTGGATTTCTGAACACACACATTAAATCCTGCAGTTACGTTGGAAGCGGTAGTTTTATGTTTTCGGGTTACAATCCTTTTCAGTGTCCGGCGGTCTCTTTCAGTCATCTTCGATTTTTCTGCCACAACTTGCGCTATCAGATTTTGTTTTTCCATACTTGCCTAATGCAAAGATCACTTTCGATATAGTTTCTCTGGATACATTAAACAAATAAGCAGTCCAGTCCCCGATGCTCCTGCTAAACTTGTACAAACAAGTTGAGTTCTTTTGAATTCAGACAGGTAAGTTATTTTCATCGTGTACTTTTTTATATCACTTCTAAATTCAATCGCGTTAAATTAATATCACCCTTCTTCGTATATTTCACACATTAAATACGTTTATACATAATTGTATATATTTTTGGTCAATTTAAGTGGTTGATAATCATAGATTAATTAATTACACTTACGTATAATTAATAATTATATGATTACTAGTTTATAATGTCAAAAATGAGAGGAAATACTGCAGGCATTTCCCTCATATGGTGTAAGTGGGGGGGGGGGGGTGACTTCTCCGTACAAAACCCATTATGTAAATTTTTCGATCTTGAAGTCTCTTTGAATTTCATAGGGTGACCCGGCTTTGCATGCATAGTTAAGCGCTGACCTGTCAAGGTACCAGATCTTATTCTCGTATGCTCCAGATAAGGTGGGAACAAATTTAAAATATCATTCACGTATAGATAAAAAAATAATAATCTTTAAAACTGTAATTGGCAATTAGGGCTAGCATGAGGAGGGAATCCACACACACACAACGAGTTTCCACATGCATGAATATGCAGTTTCTTTTTTTAAGAATTCCGTCTATTAGCTGCAATCAGCGACTGACCAAACAAGCAGCTTCCTCAATGTCCCGTGATAGAAAATGCGGAAAATTCGCTGCAACCTCAATAACCCCCTCCCTCCCCCCAAGACAATACCAACCTCCAACTTTCGCCAAGCGGAAGACGTTTGTACGACCAGCACCACCTCAGTCGTCCATATAGGAAGGTGTTCCTGATCTAAGTCATGTATATCGTTTCTTGCTCCAATTGTTGTCTTCTTTTGCACCAAGCGGGGAAAACGACTTCGACTGGGCACTAAGACCCCCACGCCGTATTAGACCCACGTGTCCAATTACTGGGGACAAATACCTTTCACGCGAGGTGGCACATGGACTACCTGCCCTCTTCGCAGTCAGAGGCCGGAACACAGGAAACAGGTTTCCGCAAGGCCAAGGGAATCCACGTCGAGCAAGACCTTACGGCGGGATCTGCTGGCTCAACTAATTTGTTGCCGCCTGGATGCGTTCTCCCTCGGTTCGCCAACTAGTTGGGCGGCATTACCGCCAATCCAGATTGTTTGCGGTCTTCGTAACGTCCGCTGGTCTGTGTCGTCACTGCCGGCTACCTGTAGCAATTGGCGGCTGCCAGCTGTAAATAATCCCCCCCCCCCGGTACTTTTTTTTTTTTTTTCTTTCTGACCGAGCGTTTATGCCCAGCCGTCAGTACACTCGCAACGATCCACAGCAGACGGTGGAACCGGTCACACGGGCCCTAGGCGTTGTGTTATCTTGCTTTCGGCAGAAACTGACCTTTGGGGTGAGGTCAAAGCCAGCGAGGTCGCATGAGGCCGTCAGGGGACGAATAAGACATGGTTTGGGTGTCCAAGAAGGTCAACAGTCCCTTCGTTGTCTTCTGCATTTCGCTGTTGGGCCCCTGACTGATGAAGTCGGAGAACTGTACAACTTCGCGGTCTACGTCCCGTCTCTCTAGTGAGGTGTTTAGTCAGCGTCCCCATGGGAGTCAGCCATGAGAGGTAAGGTGTTCTGCGTTCTATCCGTATTTATCTTTACATTGCGTCTCGTTATTCGAGACTACGTTAATCCTCCTCAGATATGTCCGCTATCTGACCTAAACGATTGACTTCCTAAAACGCATCCGTTGCTTACCTCCATTCCAAGGTTGCCGCTTCGGTAACCTTGATATGGATATCAAATGAATAACAGAAATATTAAATTTAAATAGTCTGATAAAGCTGTTTGAAAAATTTCAGTTTAGTGTCACATTTTTGCGTACGATAATGCGCAGGTGCAGAATTGTTAATAAACAGAATGTTGCATAGGAAAGATGAGCGTTTCTTATCACTCAATAAGCACAGTCCAACTATTGCTTCGAATGGAATAGTGATATAATATTACAAAGATTCAAGTCAACGTATCCCACGACCATTCTTTAATAACGTGAGCGTGCATCGTGATGTTAGCATTTCTGATTTTCTCTTTGGAGATAATGGTACAATGAAGAGTGTAAAGGCCAAATTTCTGGAATTTGTTTTCTTTGAAACAGCAATTACTATCGATGTTTCACTGCGTTAGTACTTGTGGAATGCGAACTATTTAATCTTCAAAATCAGACAGTTTGACCTTGAAGCACGCAGACAACGTCTCTTGTGGAGTTTCCTGGATTGAATTCTTGAAGTTTAAACAGTTCTTATATAATTTTCTTTTTTTGTTTTAATCACATCATAGCAACCATCATAAAAAAGAGTAGAGCTTTGAAATGTTTCATAATTAAGACTACGTTCTGGTAGTGATCCATGTGGAATTCGAGCACCGGTGTTGATATCGATTATACAAATTTTAATCTCATTTCGGAAATAACTGCGCTTCTGTATTTGGTGTGTGCGTGTGTGCGCGCGCGCGTGAGAGAGACAGAGGGGTTGACGCTAAAGTTTCTGAACACTTAAGCGTAGTTTGCCGATAACACACTTCATATGAAAATATCTTAAGAGAACTAACGAGTGCTTTATCAAGCATGTCAAATCCTTTATCTGTTTCCAGTGGCTCACAAGTGCACTAGTAACAGGCAGGACTGTTCTTCCATTCCTACCAGTAGGTGTGTGGTGGAGCCTCGTTCTGCCATTCGCGTTCTCGTTAACCCTGCTGTTTGGTAGAGGCGAACTTGCTAATCCCCTTAACAGCTACTCGATTTTAGGGCAAACAAAACGGCTACTACTACACGTTCCGAAATCCCTGCAGTCTCTGCGACAGCTGCGCCACTTGTTTCACCACCCACGTGGTATGCGGGCCTATCGAATACGGCGAGCCTTCGGGGGAAAGCGATCTCATGTCCCAGATGACGTACTTATTAACCAGGAAATGTTCCCCAACTACGTACCATCACGCAATGGGGAGAAATGTGTAGAAAGGCTAGCAGTTTCTAATTGCACGTGATAATTGCCATTGTCTGTGTGTTAACCTTTTATATCTCCGACAGCAGCGAGTGGAGTTTTAAGATGTTTGTCGTTATAAGGAAGTGCTACTCCGTCATACTTGATTCAAAGCTCATACGCGCATCTTTGTGCCCATTTTAGTCCAAGTGAATTGTTCGAAATGCTTTGAGCGAAGTACAATATATTTATCATTTTTAACCTTTGAAAATGTAAATAGTATTATTTACATGGCATCAGAAAGACTTTGGATAAAAGAAGAAACTACAAATGAAATTGCAGATGTAGAAACTTATTCGCCACGTAAATCATCTAACTAGTTTAGCCAGTTCCAAGTTTTACACCAATGTCATTTGGCTAGGTTATGTACGGTGTTTTTTTGTTTTGTTTTTTAATTAGCATTTCTGCCTCGTTCTTTATTATCATTTCTAATGAAATGTGCCTCCCCCGGGGTGTTTCTCGCTGCGGTAGTTCAAATTTACTGGAAGATGCTGAGCAATGGTAAAAGAAAGGAATTTACATTGTAGTTAGATCTATTAAAAGACGGTCTTTTTATTAGAGTTTCTGTTTTGTTATAGATTACGTGACATTATTACCACTTTTAAATTTTGCATGTAATTCATCCCGCTTTAGCTGGCACTAAGCTCATCATTGCGATAAGCGTAAGGAAGACTTCGCTACTCATTTGTATAATGTCAATCAAGCTGCAGGGTCAGAGCTCTGGGAGGCCTTACGAAATGACTGCAGGCCTCATTATTTGCAAGGCAGCTGGTTCTTTCTCTCCCTCTCCCTTCCCCCTCTCTCCCCGACTTTAATGAACGCCAGGGGTTTCGCACGAGCAGGCCATTTCCCAGCCAGTGCTTTCTTGATCAGTGGATTTTTTATGCCTTATCTGCAGCCAAATGAGAAAGGAACGACCCTCTGCTAGAACATTATTGATTAGGAGGTACTCTGCATAGTCCCCTTTCCCTCGTCTTCGTTGTAATTACACTGCAAGATGACCAGTCTCCCGGAGACTGCATTTGGTCCGTCTAATGCCATAATCCTAAAGTACTGAGTTGTAGTCTCTCTCTCTCTCTCTCTCTGATTCTGTTGAATGCTAAGAGAACGCGGATACGCAGTGATGACTTTCGCATGTTTCTAACTCCCCCTGTCCCCCCTTCTTTGGGTAGATTACGGCATAGAAGAGGTTTTGATGTCATAAGTAGAGGGACCAGGAAAAAAAACTCTCCATAGTTCTCACAACTGAATGCACCCACAGGAAACCGAACCGCATTTTATGACAAAGGGTCCATATTGTATTTTTCTTCAAGAAGAGATTTTACATTTTTATTTATTCAAATTTTTTTTTATCTGAATTAAATATAGGAGGATAATATCTGCTCTCAATTATATTAGAACCAGTTTTTACTGCTACATGATGTGATTAAAGCTTAACGATTCCCTGGAATACTGGTTTAACCTCTCCCCCTACCAATTAAGAATATCTTGGGACTACCTCTGATCACAATTCTTGATTATCTGTAAAGTTGACCTTCGATTACAAGTGTTAGTAGAATATTGGTGGAGTGTCAGTTGTAGTATTTTTTTTTAATAATGATTCGTATATTTAAATTTAAAAATTTGTACATCACTAAATTTGGCCATATTTTACAATTAGAATAAAATCACTAAGGGACCGCAGAGAAATGAACTGGCGGGAGGCATACGAAAGCTCCGATATAGACTAAATGTCCATTATGTTTGTAGAATTTGATCCAACTTTAATAGGGAAACCTATTAGTATAGGATTAAGTAAGATACAATATACCCAAGGTCAAGATAAGTTGGAATATAAATATCCTATCCACTGGAAAGTCATGCAGACTGTCACCATATCCAAATCCCTACAGCAAGGCAGGCACGATCCGGTCCGTTTCTTTGACTTGTGGAATACAGATCATGGTATCTACTGGTCGAATTTTTGTTAGAAAAACTGATTGATATAATCTTCTTCTTCTTCTTTGTCTTCGCCTTTTCCCACGTTATATGGGGTCGGCATTCAATGTTCCCAATTCACACTTTACATCCTCTTCTTCTCCTCCAGTTGGATTAACTTCTTAACCGGAACACATCTATTGGTTTTGGCATAGTTTTTACGACCGGATGCCCTTCCTGACGTCAACCCTCACCATTTATCCGGGCTTGGGATTTAAGCTGCCGCAGCCATATAAATGGAGTAGCTCTTATTCAGTGATGAAGCTTCCTCGTGATGTCACAATTTAATAATTTTACACAATTTATGCCGAATTTCTAGTCACCACTGAACAAGCAGGTGGCAGTGCTGTAGTTCTTTTATCTCCTGGAAACATCCAAATGGCTGACTCGGCAGAATTACTGTGACTTTGAAAATACCAATAATGTATAACTCAGCAGCACGTGAGTATTTTTAAATACAATTTGGTATCCTGAAAACTTCTACATAAAAGCTATCAGGTAGCACAACTATTCTACTAAGAATTCCCAGTGACTGATTATAGTTCCTTAAAAATTTAATGACCTTGAAATTTCCTATGTCCGAACATAATAATGATAGCCATTTTAAAAAAGTTCGCAGTCCGAAAAATAAAACCACCTTTAGGTCCCAAATCGTAACCTATCACTCACCCACACTTATTTTATCTAAAATATAACTTCTTTTTGAGCAACACTCCCGATATAATAATTATTATTTATTATTATTTTTTTATTTAGAAGCATCTGCCTTTTATTGTATTACTTCAATATTAGCTTCATTCTCATACAGAAAAGCATACAGTACATATTCAACACAAGTTGAAACTGAGCATGCGTGTGGTTGACTCCACCCAGATGATATATGAGCACGTGTTAGTTCATTCGTGCATTGTAATGGAAGATCAGTTTGTAAATACAGTTATACAAGTTTTGAACGAAGAAAATTTTATTTTAATGTTTTCTTTTCAGTTTTACCTATAATATTAAAAGGGAAATAAAAGTAAATTATATTTCCTCTATGAAGCGAGCCGGAAAAAAAAATATGGAGAGATTCTGATCATCATACAGGAAATCTTATAAGCGTTTTTTTTTTTTTTTTTTACCGATTCTCTTTAATCTAAGAATAAAGAACAACAAAATTAATTTGGGAAGTCAAAAATTGAATTTTAAAATTCACTCCTGCGTTTCCAGTACTCCATTTTAATTCACTTTGTTTTTCATTAATTAAAACACCTACGAAACTCATCGATTGTATTCCCCGAAAAATTAATTTTCCGAAATTCAAATGTCATCTTAATTATATTCTCATTACTCTGTGCGAGTGAAGCATTGCCATTTGGAATGGAAGAGTTACACTACAGCAGAGCCGACCTCCATGAAAACAAGATTGGACTGAAGGCATTTTGAAAGAACTAAAACGAATGCAGGTGATGGATGATAAAGTGGAAATCTTCCATGTTAATAACCGCGCATGTTTCGTTTTCTATGTGTTACTTACAGAAGTGTTATTAGTAACATATAAGTTACCTCTCATTGACTGTGATCAATAGTAATTGGAGAATAAACCAAAAACAAATTATAAAAGACTGAACTCTTGATGAAGCAATCTGGGCATGCGTGGTGTATGAATACAACGTCTTGGTAGACGATTCGGAAAAGCTCGAAGCCAAATATGACTTCATTTTGGGTAACGCAGCTAAAGTAAAATAATGGTAAGGTTCATGATGTGTAGAATGGGTTTTTTGAGATCGATGGCATACGATTTTGGTCACAGGGAATCCTGTGAATCCTGTTGTGCGCATTAAGCAAATTATTCATTAAATTAATCAGAAATGTATTATCAATATCTGTTTTAAGTGAAACCATGAAACTGATTCCTCGAAGGACGATCGGGTATAGTAATTATAGCCGGTTTAAAGTTTAAACAGTCCTGCTGAGAAGATTATTAGTATTAAAATGATTAAATAATGCAAGGAAGCAGACTTTTTCTCCATCTGTCGAAAATATGTATTGTAAAAACAGTGACTCCAATTACACTATGAACTTTACCAAACTCTTCTCCTCGGCCACAGTGTAAGGCAATTTATTCTAATGAACTATAACACGCTGGCCGAATATAAACATAATTTATCCGGCCTTATGTTACTCTTTAAGATTTTATTTATGACCCCCTAATTCTTTTTTCTCCCATCGATGAAACTATACCTCCTTCGTTCATTTTACCAATCACCTTCAGAGCCTTAGTTACCTCAGTTAGGTTCATCCCTAACTGAGGTATCTGGTTACCTTGCTTCGAACCCTTCCTAGTAGCTCTGTCTTCCTTTTGGTATGGCCTCAAGACTTTGTCAGCAGAAGTGGTAATTTGTGTTATGTGCTTGCCAAAGTCCAGTTTGCCGAGATTAATATAATTTTGCTTCATTTTTTTAAAGTTAAAATAATTATTTTTGCTTTTTAAAAAATATGATACGATATTTTAATTGTTTTTAACATAGATTTGTAAATATTGAAGGCGTGCGCGCTACTCCAAGTAGAAAAACACGATCGAATTATAAGATGGACGTGAAACTTGCCTCTTGAATTATGATTTCTTTGCTTAATAAATTGTGATATCGTATGAATTGTCATTTAAGAAATATGATACGATTTATTGCACTTAACTAGCGCCGCAGAGCGATTGAAAGGCGTAAATAGGTCATCGCAGTGCCTTTCGGGCATATTTTTCTTTTCTTTTTTTTTTTTTTTAATTTTTAATAACTTACCTTTCTGAAGACTGTCTTCCAACACGCTCTTTCTTCACAAAATAAGCAATAAATTAAGTGTAATGTCGGTTAATAATCATCGTGTTTAATTAATTTTTTAGTTAAGTTGACATTTATATAGTAATACCACCAAAAGAGAGCATTTTTAGTTAGAGTTAATAAATATGGCAGTTGCACTGCATTAATGCCCATCTTTTTTTTCTTTTTTTTCACAGCTGAAACTGATATCCTTCACGATACGTTAACTTGTGGTGTGTGCCAGAAGGACTTTGCTCTGTCCGACATTGTGAAGTTTATTGAGCACAAAGTGCAAACATGCAACAAGGAGAACTGTCTTTTGTTTGACGATGGAGACGTCGACAGTGACTTGGACAATGAGGACAATAAACAAGTGGTGGGGGCCAAAAGGCCTAGCATATCCGCCCCAATATCCAGGGCCATTTTGTCGCGGAAGGACATTAGGAAGAACAACACTGCAATATCGCGGCCAGCGTCCTCTATGGAGGTGGAGTCGAATTTTGTGGACGATGAAAATGGTAGATGTCACAGCCGACGTGACCTGACGCCGCCCAACTCCGAAGATAACGGAGAAAAAGATGAAATTCAGGAACGCACTTATATAAAATCTCCCAAGACTAAAGAGGTGGCTGATGCGGACACTAACACAAACAACTCGGGTAAGCTATGGTTTTTATGCACTTTCGTCATTTGTCATTACATTACAATTTTTCGTCTATGAAACAGCGATTCCTTTGTTCAGAACTCTATACAAAGGAATGCCACTTTTCCTAGAAAGACAATATTTTTTTCTGTATGTGAAACTCTTCATGTTTTTGAACCAGTGAAATCTCGAATTCGTCCAGGCTTTTATGATTTGCTTTTTTATCTGTATAAAAAGAAATCTGTAAGAAACATTACTTTTTCCTTATAATTGAGATTTCTTTCGCAAGATCAACATTGTATTTTATATACAGTATTATTAATTTTGTGCTTATAATATATATTAGTTTTTATATGAAAAATAGCTGTTTTAATATACAGGGCGTTCCCAAAATTCTACTACCCCTAATTTTAAAAAGGACGAAAAATGTAGATGAATTAAAAAACACGCTAACAACAGTCGCTCATTCAGTGTATTTCTGTTCGTGCACCGTCATTTTCTTAAACAGAATTATGGCCATATTCAACGTGCAGTGTGAAATTAAGCAGCCCTGCCAGACCGTTTGTACCAAGTACATTTCCTGCAGTGTGTTTCAGCTCTCCGGTTATGTGGTAATAACTCATCTGAAACACTTTCACTTCAATGAATCCCCATAATGCATTGTCACATGGATAACAGATCTAGACTTGTAAATGGCCAATGAAGAGGTGCAGGTAAAATTACACTGAGCCATGGCCAGTCGAGGTCCGTTGAAATCCTACCTGAGGCAGAAACCACCCATAACATATTCTGGTTTTATAACACACTTTAACGCTTCAGTCCTGTACCACTAATCAAGATTTTCTGTAAGACGTGCAGACTTATCTCACAGTAAAAAAGTACAGTTAGCGTTTGTCCAAAAATGCTTCTTATTAGCTTTGTTTCACACTCTTTCCGAATTGTTTCGGCTCCAGCTCTTGGCTAATACTTTACATCACCACAGGATCTGCAACGAATCTGTAGAGGCTCATACAAAAGGAATCTCTACTAATTTCCAAGATATTCTTATTGACATCTCCGATTCTCGCCAAGAACTTAAGCCACTCGTGCTTAAGGTGCTCTTATTAAAAAGATAATTACAACATTCTATTAACCGCCTCAATAAGTGCACATAATCAATGCTTTTTGGTTCTTTCCACAAAGACCATTTATGTCCAACTCTGTCGTAAGCATCACCTTAATTCTGATCCAGACGGAAATATTGTACCAGTTAAATCAGAAATTTGACATTCCTCGAGCATAATCGCTGTAATCCTAACCCAAAGTATGTTTCAAATCCAAAATTTCTATGTTGATGCTAACGAACCAGCCTTATCTCTTCGTTGTTTCATACTGAAATCTTTGCCTCTCACCATATGTAGCCATGTGTTTTTACGCACGCTATGAGAAATTTATAATGCTCCTCTTAAGGGCTAACGAACCCTTTGGCACCAGGTCCCTCCTTAACCTTAAAGAACAAGAATTTAAACTCGTATTTAAAGCATGAGGTTTTCTAAGTGTGTGTGTTATCCACCGAATTCCTCTGTACCTTACAGGCTCTGATATAACACTCGTCTAGTTTACTGTTAAGTTCGCAAAATGCTCCGCTCCCTTTTGGGATCAGGGACAGACGTATTGGAATCAAGGGAAATAATTTGTCCGATGAGGCAGCCAAAGCAGCAGAGGCTCTAAATGAACAACTCCAGATTATAAGTCACTACTGTTGCGCACAACAGTAGCGACTTATGAAATCGTTCTAGCATACACAAACGGTAAATAAATTATATAAAATTTAACCTCAAGTAGAGACTTGGTACTCTAGTCTAGTGGTTCTTAACCACTGAACTTCTAGAAATCTTATTTAAAGTTGACTTCTTCATTGTAACCATAATTACTGGTTTAGGCACCTACTTCCTGGATTGGACTTTTCCTCATTTTGAATCGTCATAGTGGACCTACAAATATCAATTATACGATCAGAGCTCAATGCAACCTTATGTTAAGATTTTATAGTATCAAGTAATGTCAGATTCGTTCTCAATGTAATGTCATGACTCCATTGAGTCATGACATTACATTGAGAACGAATTGGCCCTCTGCGAGGGAATCTGAGATAATTGTACATCAACGTTGTTAGTGGCAAAGCGTTGTAAAGAGATTGTGGGGTTGCCGGGAAGTTGGCTGGGACAGCATAGTACAATAATTTAAAAACAAAGTGGTTCTTAACCGGATTTCTCTGGCATTTTGGTGTGCTGCGAGTTTGGAAAATACTCCATTGAGTCACTGGCACTCACTCTTTAGCTGTACTGCGAATATAGCAAATTTTAAATCAAAGTGTGACTCGAGTTATAAAAGGTAGAGAACTACGCTTGTAGCCCACTGGTTTTCAAACTAAGTTGTGTGAGTATTTTAATCAGATGATGATTTTACGACCTTTCCCAGGTTTATTTTTTGTTTTTTTATGAAATATGAGGCAGATAACATAGAAAAAGGTACTAGATGAGGGTTTTTGAGATATTAACGATATTTTAATTGAAATTATAATCTTTTTGCCCCTATTTTTCAAACACTAATCCTATAAAAGTTGCACTTTGTAAAAACAAATAATAATAAGTAAGAAGTTGTGCTTGGTGCGTTATGACCTTAGATGTAGCTACTACGCCAAGTAACATCTAAACAAACCAAACCGAAGCAAGCCAATCGGAGCACAACGAGCTCTCAGGCAGAAAGAGGCCCACACGAAAGAATAAAATGCTGCATATCTTGTTCTATAAGTAATAAAGTTAAGTATGGCAGTATTATCTCTGTCAGTTGTAGTTCGACCCCTTATTTTCCACGGCATTAATTCATTTATCCAGATAATAAATCACTTACTTAGATCAATGTTTCTTAGACTTTAAATTAACATTGATTTAAAAAAAATTACTGCAGTTGTTATATCTTAATGGATTATAAGACAAAATGAAATCCAGTTCAAGCTCTGCCTAGCCCTCTGATGAAAGACTGGCGTTTGAGATAGCAGTTTACAGCGACCTCTGAAAATACTTGAGTAAAGCTCGCATCGGACTTTAAAGATAACAGATTAAAAGCTGGTAAGGTGCCTGAACAGAGAAGGATTGAAGGCCAGTTAAATTGGGCAGTCTTTTTACGAACAAATGACTTTATATCTTTTACTAGCGAAGATGTTCATTTTGAAACCATCCTTATTAAAACACCCAAAATGAAATAGATTAAGAACAAATGTTTTAACTAAACACGACTTTTCCTTGCCATTAATTCGTTCTTCCTCTACCCCTCATAAACTCTTTCCGTCCAGTATCGCTTCCAGTAAAGAAACGCCCAGAATTAAACTAATCTGTCCGTATAATCTTCTCAACGGAGGTTTCAAAAAGAAAAAGAAAAAGAAAAAATTCCATATTTGGAACATTAAGCGTGGTGACAGCTACTTCATTATTTTGTCGTTATCCTTCCAGGCAACAGGCTGAGCAGGTAACTAGAGGAGCCGACGCTATCACGCGCCTTGCTGACAAGAAATTAGTATTTTGTACTTAAACCTCTGCTATCTCTCAAGTTCTCTGGAGAAAGTGAATGGTATTTGTTTATCGCCCCTTCTGGGACTGAATTTCTTAACACTCGTAATGCTGATCTTAGGATAGAACTATATATTACTCACTCCATATTTTTTGTTATTAGAATGCATTTGTTAATATTTGGGTTCTCAGTGGACCTACCAAGCACCTAATCCCACTAACAATTTTCTTTGAGCCTAAACACGGAAGTGGAACCTCGAGGTTAGTCACACCCGGAAATCTTCAAACTTAGAGGCGAAGGTGCCGTGGTTAAACCGCGATAAGTAATAGGCTAATCGTATTTCCTTTTAGCTAAACATTCTTTTTTTTTTTTTTTTTTTTCAGTTAAAGATCTGTATAAAAAGCTGCATTTGAGGGACATCTTCATACCAGCGTAAATAACGCGTGCCTCGATTTCGAGTACACACTGTAAACGTTTTTATTTTTGTAGTGTAGTGTTCCTTGACCTTCCCAGTGGTCAGGAGCGAGAGTGCATAGCACGCGTTCTTTGAGTGGACCGGGGTTCAAGCCCGTGACTACTAAATACGATAAATATTTGTATTGCCGATTTATTGTAAACTCTACTGACTTGGTTGTCGTGCCGGAGTATAAACAGAAATTTTTTACTTCTGGCGAAACCCTTTTGAGTGCTTCTTGATTAGACCGGGGTTCGAGCCCGTCACCACCAAATACGGAAGATGCGGAAAGGTCAGGAAATGACCACCGCATCTCCCGGAGCAATATGGCCTTAGTTGCTAATGCTCCTAAAAACCAAATAACAAACAAACCTTTTGAGTGCACCACGATGCGCGAACCTTCAGTAATCAGTGTACTGGTTGAAACAAGCTTAGTTACCCTCTTCATTTGAGACCATTTATTATTTTTTGATTTATTGTAGTATACCGCGATCCCTCAGAATATCCTTTGAAACTTCCCTGGAAATTGCAGACCAACTACCGGTTGAAAACTGTCCCGTTTCTTTTTTAGAAATCATTCTTCGGCGCCCCCTCTATTTTTGAATTCTTCACAATTTTATAATGCATCAGTTGTTCCTACGTGCAGTCATGCCTCTAAAATATAATAAAAATTTACTGAAATAAAATAATAGGAAAAAAAAACCAATAAATAAATAAAATACCATTACTCTTGGTGTTTTTTCAAAGGACCATTACTACATAAACACCGACTGTTAGCCACAATGTCCAATGTACAAAAATATAATTTTCCGGTTGCCGTTTCTTCGCCACTCCCCACATCCCCTTTATCCTACTACGGAAGTAGGTATTCCTCCTCCTCCTCGGGATTTTCGTCCTCGATGACACTAACCCTCCGTAGCCCTTATTACAACGGACTTTTCTGACATTATCGGCTGAAGAGAGACAGCCAACGATATGAGATGTCCCGCTGAGATGGCGTGAACTAAAGTTTAATAAACTCTTGGAATCATTCTCGCCCACCCTTCGGGCTGGAATCCGCGGGAATTCAAATAATTAAAACGGAAGACAGGATTACGATGAACTGCCTCTGCGAATCGTAGGGTTCGGGAAGTGAATATTTGATTACCTTCATTGATGAAGTGTTTGGACGCTCTCTGCAATATATGCATGCAGATGTGACGTAGTGTGCTGTGGACACTAGAGTTGCTCTTCGTATATGGAATACGTAGCATCAGCCTCCAACGTGTCCATTATCCAACGAATACATTCGAGGTCTTCCACAGAAACAAGCTTTATTCGCTAATACACCCTTCACAAGTTGGAATAACACTTTTCCTCAAAATTAGGAAGCGTGAATAACTCGAGATTTTTTTTATGAATGATCCCATAACTTTGATTTCAACATTCGGGGTTTAGCACCATCATGAAAACCATTTTATTCAAACAAATGAATTCGACCAGTGTTTTATTGAAGCATTTGGCAGGCACACACGATTCCATCCAGTTTGATTATTGCTGATTTTTCGTGCATTAACTCTTTTAGTACCAAAGCGTGGCACTTATAATGAGGTGTGTGCTTACTTTAAGTAACAATTTTCTTATTTGCTTCAAAAGGGCAATTATTACCCATAAATTAAATGTATTATTTGTTTCTTTTTTTTAGATATTATTACAATTTTTCTTATTATAAAATTTCTCTTTCATTATTTTAAATAAGAATGTGTAGTTTTATTGGGTCTGTTCAGGCCATTTTGTGCTTTGTTTAATAACCACCTTTGTTTGGCCACCAACTGAAACTCAGCCAGGTGGGTGATTTTGAAAAATATCGATTCCATATATTTTTTAGTGGATTTAATCCAATAAAATAGACTTGCATAACCTATTTTATAAAACATGACTCGATAAATGAATTGGACTAATTTTAAAACAAATAGGCATAAAGCATTTATAAGTTCAGATGTTATTATTATTTTTATGATGATTACAAACACGAAAGGTATTTGGACCAATAATACTTCAGTACCTTGTATGGGTTGCAGGTTTAGAAGAAAGAATGTACAGTATCCACAAACTTCCTTTACACAAGGAAAGCGTTGTTGTTTGAACAGGGTAAATGATACAAATCTGAAACTACGTTGGGTGATAGCGGATACTTTCTAGTTTTAATTAGAGGTGTTCGATGTGGGTACCTTTACTTAGTCGGCAGATATACCACCTGTAATCGAATTCCTCCCATTTCCGAACATATTTTCCGTTTTAGTTTTGTCGTCGATCGACAGTTTGTGTACGAGCTGTTACTTGTATTTCAACCTCAGACGGCGATTTAGCACGTTACACACTGTTGACCTTGAAGTGTTCAGTTCACGACTGGTACTTCGCGTGGATTCCCCTGGGCTTCTTGTAAAACTTCCTCGAACCAACTCCACCGCCCCCTCACTAACGTTTGTTTGGAAATCACCTCGGTTGGAATGAGTGCAAAAGATGTCCTTTATGAATTTTCCGTACAATTACTACTGAAATAGGTTTCTCAGTAGATTTTGAACCAAGTATGCACTGCGCGTGTTTAGTAAATTCCGCCATGATTGCAATTTTGCAAGTATGCTGCAGCGTGCACATATTTTGGTTTATTAATGAAACTTGAAGATATCCTCTATCATCTGGCAGCGGTTTTAAGGTTCGTACTCTGCTCCCACAATAACGTTTCAATTTCGTCAAGGTGGGTTGTAGACACCCTGTGCTTGTTGGCATTGGATTTACATTTCTGTAAACTGTAATTATTCAGGAAACAGCGAGAAAGAATGCTATTAAATTAATTAAACAAATATATGTATATAATCTTTTCAAGTTTTTCAAAAAATAATAAATAAATAATTGTCAACAAGAAATTAGTTTATAGTTGCTACTTGGGTACCGTAGTAGAATTTAATGGTTGAACATTGAATGGATGTTGAGAGAGAAGTAGAATTATAGATCCTAGTTCATATTTACATAATACAAACAGTGCTATGGAAATATCTATAGAAAGGGCAAGAAGCAGAAACTGAATGTCTGTGTGATGGAAAGAGTTTGTAAGAGACGGTCGTTTAATTAAACTTGTGGGCTCTTTCGGATAGAGTCTAGAACTTTAAGACGTTTTGAAGAACCACTCCAGATATAGAAATAATATTCCGTGACAGGGCGGATTTTTCATTTGTGCAAAGTCATTAGCTGATTGGAAGAAAAGTAATTCCGAAAATGGAAATGAAAATCTGCTTTTTTTTTTTTTGTTTTGTTTTGTTTTGTTTTGTTTTTCCCCGATGTAGACAAGGCAACATATGTTTATGTCAGGAAAGTTTAAAACGCTAGAAGTCAGGGTTATCCCCAGCAAAGATATCCTCTTATTTAGAAATCTGAGTTGCTGAAGATGTGCTATGTTTATAGGAGCAGCCCACTCTTTTGAGAAAATAAGATAGGATTGATTTTTGGAAAGATTCAAGATAAGCACATTTTATTCTTTCCACTTGAAAATTACTTCTTCTCTAGTGCAAAGAAATAATTTTTCAGCAGAAAGGAACTGTCCCTGGATATTTGAGAATTTGCAGCTTTCCTGCAGAGCGGAGTTTGTAAATCTGGAGAGAGGGATATAGTATACTGTCGTCATGAACATTATGGGCCAGATTTGTAGTCGATGGAAGGCCAGTAATAATATACAGTAGAAAAGAGTGGGTTTTTTCTTCTTGGGAATTTTTGGTGTGGCAATTTAGTTGATCCATTTTTATTTTTTACAAATGTTTATTTAAGAGCTGATTTTCATTTTGTGAGGGCTGAAATATCCGAAATAACTCAAGGGATAAACCCTACTCCTCTGTCTGAGAACTATAGCATCGATTAAGGTGACGTTTAAAGGATCCTCTGTCTTCAACGGGATTTGAACCCTGCTTTCTCTCTCCCTCCTCCAAACGAGTATCGAAACCACTATACTATTACGGAGGACTGTGAGAACAGAGCCCACACTATCTGTGTATTCATCCGTTATGCAAAGTACAGTCAATAAAGTGGTCTGTATAGCATTACCGTTCATCTGGTACCTTCCTGAAGAAAATTGCGAAGTAGGAAACAAATTTTTGTCAAGGTTGCAAAATATGCAGAAACTGCCCATTATACACGATATTCAGAGCATTAAAGAGTTAGTACTGGATTAATACAGATTAATGAATCTAATCGCCATGCCTCATGCTTTTTGCGATCTACGAAATACGCACAAAAAAATTTGAGATGAAACTGTATGTTTATATAAGTAATTAACTATTTATTTTTTGCTTAAAAAATAAAAGCTGAGATTTATAAGGCGTCAACACTTGTATCAACCTCTAACGTATGTGTGGGAAATGTAAACATTGTTTTCTGTATCTCCTGACCCAATCAAATGCGTAGTACGAATGACAACAGACGTGACCTAGAGTCTGCTTTAAAAGAGATGTAAAAATAGGACAGTAATTATCCCCTGTACTACGGTCAACCCTTTCCTGATTAGGAAACGAAAATGTCCCTTCGGGAATAGTTCAGTCCGCCTTTCATCTTGCGGATATGTGTTGGTACCAGTTCTCATACGGATTGGTACTTATGGGACAGCCATGTCCCATAAGTAACAATAATGCTCTCTGGTACTCTTCTCGGCATCTGTAAAACGCTTCAAAGGAGGAACATTCCTAATATTTAGCTCAACCTTTTCATACATCCCCCCCCCCCTTTCCATTAGCATGAGATACAAAACCTTTCGACACCTGTCTAACATTTTAAAACAGGGATAAAATGAAAGCATTGAGTTCAAGTAATGGAAGACCCTTCAGTCATACGGTTTCTAATGGGTTCTGTTATACACAGCTACAACTTTCCAGCACGAGTGGTTTTTGTGTGTCCCACATCAATATGTCAGGATGACTGTTTTATTATAACTAAAGTTTAAATCTAATCAAAGAACAGCTTGTTTAATAGTTCATGGTGCTACGTGGCGATGTTCAACCAGTGGGCCATGATCCCCGGGGTTACCTATAAAGATATTTTGGATGAGGAGGAGGGAAAACCACTTAAAATAATAAACATTGGCCAAAACTAAGAACAATATAGAATATATTTCGTTTTCTCTTGTCCCATGACCCTTTGGAAATGCCGTTTTATCTTCATATATCTACACTTCTGTTTTACAATTAGTTAAGACTTTTTTAACTGTAATCCCGGAATTCCTTTTTCTGAGCATTAAATTATTTTTTTCGATTTCTTTCAATGGCTTTTGCAAAAGAGCAGAAATAAATAAGTTAGTTCTTGAAGTTTGCAGTGAAAATTCATAAAACCGTTAATGGAAGGTGGTTGGTCTATGCTCGTGTTCCTAGTGATGTGGAAAAAAGACGCAAAATTAAAAATTCTAGACTATATTTGCAGAAAAGAAAAAAAAAAAAAAAAAGGAAGAAAGAAAGAAAAAAAAAAAGTGGGAGCTGGGCGCCTCTCTTGAGGACAGAATGGAGAGTTTTTAGGGAGATTTCAGGAGAAGATAAGTTTAAGAGAGCAGTATTCTCCGTGAGAATAGTGTGTTCGCCATTTGTAACCCTTTGGAGAAGCCTGAATTAAAGAGTCTTCATAGACCGGAATCATCAGATAGGGATTAGTTATCCCACCTCAGGTGGGTATTTCCCATGAGTTATTCTTTTTTTTTTTTTTTTAAGCCTGTACAATATGCGAATATACTTGTGAACACGCAGAGGAACTACTATACGATGTTCTTGGAAAAGCAACGGGAAACTACTGCAACCAGCTTGAATTCCCTACAATAATCTGGGTGCTGCCCTCTGTTCGTGAATCCTCTCTGAGGAGGGTTCTGAAAATGTTTATTTAGCAGTCTTTACATATTACATCGTTTCAAAACGAAACTAAAACGTATATGGGAAGAAATATAATTCTAATTACATAGTCTTGAAAAATGTGGTTATCCACTCGCTGGAAGTGATCGCTAGACTTACACTGCGAATTACACACTCCAAAACCGGGACAGAAGCATCCGCATTCTGTGACTCGCACAAAATTTGAAAGCCTTACACCATATCCAAATATGCATTCTCATACCGATACCATCTAGCAACATTCGACTTCACCTCTACTTAAAGACGATAAAAATGAAATTTCAGATAGGATTTGAAATCAGTGGAAGAAGGTAATTGAATTCGACACACTCCAACATTAATACAAAGATCTTGAAGGCAGAGAGTTATCCCAAGGGGTAGAATCCTTTTGGTTCGACATTTACGCAGTCCACATTGGCTGTTATTAATTAGTTTGGAGGGAGAAACAAAACCACCATTGAATTTCAAAGCTTTTTTCGCCTTAACTAGGAAGATGGAAGTACTGTGTTATTTATTATCTGAGTTTCGCTTATATTAAAACTTAATATTTAGAAGACTAAATGCACAAGGCATAATATGTTATGGGTTGAATTAACTATATAATATTGGTGTAAATACACCATAGTTTACCCACATAAGTAGTGTAAAGGCATCGTTTGATTTTATCTCATATTGTGGCTACCTTCACAACGAGATACCAGGTATTGCACAACTTCGAATAAACAACGCTTCTCTAATAGAGGAGACTACCTGTGGAATTAACTTCACAACCGCATTACTAAGGTACCTACCCGCCCACCGATGAGTGAGCCAACACGCTCCGATACGGTGCCATCTGTGTGGTGGTGGGTGGCCACTGAGAATAAATAACGAGTTGTTTATTCGAAGTAGTGCAATGCCTGGAATCTCATTGTGAAGGTAGCCACAATATGAGATAAAATCAAACGATGCCTTTACATTACTTATGTGGGTAAACTATGGTGTATTTACACCAATATTATATAATTAAAACTTAATGTAAACTGCGTGACAAGAAAAGTGACAAATTATTGTACAGAACAAATTGTATAAAATTCAATTGACTTTAAAGTTTATTTCGAATTTAATGTTTAATCCAGAATGGTTTAATACATTAAAAAAAGAATTAAAACAAACTAAAATTGAGCATTAAGTCTCTTAGTAATTTCTAAGCAATTCTAAGTAAATTAATTTCTTATAAAAATCCTTGATACGTGAAATCTTATTCTGAAGAGAATAAGATTTAACGTATAAAGAAACTGTTGGCCAGCACAAAATATTATGCAAATATGCAGAATTTTAGAATATAAGAATGGTGTTTTTTTTTTTTAAAAGACGAGTTTTTAAAGTTAATTTTTATAAAAATAAGTTTGTATACTTAAAATTAATTTATAATAATAGAAATATCATCTTATTTTTTTTTCATGTTTTTAATTTAATAAATGGAAATTTATTTTAATACCTTTTCTTTTTCTAAAATATAGCACTATAGCCGGTTAAACGAGGAAACTGTGTGTTATTACTGATAAAAAATATAGTCTGTTGCAATTAATTTAGGTGCAGGGTTAAGAACGACTGCATTCCTTTAGGTCATGATACACTTGAGGCCATCATGGTACACCATCATGAAATCATGTGTTTGCAAAACGGATGTATTTTGAGGCCCTTTTGTCTCTGCGGAAAATGAGAAAACGCTGGGAAAAGATTTAAATATCTGTCGTGATGTGAACGGGGTTCGAACTCCGACTCATCCGAACTGCAGACGGGTGACATGCACTCAGCCGTGAAGACTCTTAAGTCGGCCGTTCTCAACTTTCATCAGATTTCCCTACACTCGTGTGCTCTCCTCGGTAGTTATCAATTACTGACAACCGGTTTCTTATTTATCTAAAGTAGCAGTCAGTACCGATAAAGTCCCCAATCAGTTGAAGAGGAGCACTATTATTATTTATTTTTCTTTATACATTTATCATCCTTATCACATTTTTTGAAATGCATGGTTGCATTTCATTTTTAGATTTTTTTTTTTTTTTTTTTTAGGAGCATGTGGGAGGATTACTTTTACTTGTTATGTTTGACGTTTTTCTCTCTATGCGATTTTACAACATAATTGTATTTTTTTCACTACATTTGGACGCTGTATCGCAAACTGTGAGTTCCTTTCATACTTTTTATTCATAATTTATCTGCTGGCCTTAAAGTTTAGATTAAATTAATCTAAACTCGATGTCCGCACAAATGATTTCACGTGTTCCTCCATAAGTAACCCCATTAAGGTAATCTCAAAGACTTCCCTTTTTAATGCCGGCCACTGTTAAATTTGAAAATACCCCCTAATTCTCTTAGCCACGTACGAGGGGGGGGGGGTAGCAAGAATGAAATTGATAAACTTTATATAAAAGGGGTGACGGTTAGTCTCGATAAACCGATGTCATTTCCTCCCCTCCCCCATAAGGGAGTGCTCGTAGGTATCAAAACAAATATAAATTAGGCGTTTTTTCCATTTAAAAACTATTTAAACACCAGTTTAAAAAAAGTGTACAAAGCTGAAGTACGAGTAGAATGTCTTTCTGTATTTGTTTAGCCCATGTTTTTATTGATTACATAACTTTATTGTCATTTCTTTCCTTTTCTTAAAAGTTTTTATTAATTTTTATAAAACATTTTCAAAATACATTTATAATTCAGTATAATCCGAATTTCTACAATAAATACTTTATAGTAATTCTACATATCACCACCAGGCGGCGATGAATTTCGCTCCAATTAGGAGCATTATGGCATGTATTACCTGCGACAGTTAATTTTGCTTGGCATATCGGCTCAGAATGTGATTGATATGCGTTGATATGTTGGGCGCCTCCGTAGCCAGGTGGGAAGGAGCAGCAGTGCGTAGCACACGCTTCTTGATTAGACCGGGGTTCGAGCCCGTCACCACCAAATACGGAGGATGCGGAAAGGTCAGGAATGACCACCGCATATCCCGGAGCAATATGGCTTTAGTTGCTAATGCTCCTAAAAACCAAATAACAAACAAACAAACAAACCTTGATATGTTATCTGTAGAAGTTGCACATAATTCACCGATTGCATCATGACTATTTTGCATTGCAATTTAAATAATAGCGCGCGCTTTTTTTGCTGATCACTTTATCAGCAAATTGTAGCAAAAGGACAATTGTCAACCTATCATTATGCAAGGTGGAGTAGCGCTCCACTCTTCTAAATCTGTTAAGATGTTCTCAAGAGATGTGTTTGCTGAGAGACAAAATAACTCATGGAGATACTTCGGTTTCTCGAAGGACCCTTGATATCTCATCACGTGATTTTTAGTTTTGAAGAATTCTGAAAAGCTACAACTTATCATCGCCAACAATGTTGCTGTTTTGTTTATATGTCAGTTTTCGGGGAAATTGCGATCATGGACTTATCGATTATCTCATTATTGAATAAAGAATATTCCATCTAGCGGTGAATCGTTGAACTATACATTTTCACTGTTAGGTTTATTATCCTGATTATTCACATCATGTTTAGTACAAAGGAAGAAAGGTCCACAAAAAAAAAAAAAAAAAAAACACTGGAGGGGGGGGGGGAGCCTTGCAGCCATTTTTATAATACAGAGCTTTAGAACATAGACAGAGAAAAAACGGACATTCCGGAGACACTTCCATATCCACTTTGTATTTTAACCGCCCAGTTTTTGAGGGTTTCTTCTTAGAGAAGGTGGTTTTTCCGAACCTTGCAAACAGTTCCAGCTACTTGAAATCAAAACTGTTTCTTTTTAGAGAGAATACAAACGATTTGCGTATTTGAAATAAACAATTAAAAAAAAAAGGTACCGAGGATATAGCCATTTTCCCAGACAGAGATCAGCTGAAAGTATTGAGATACGGTAAATGTTAACAAGAGAAAGAACAGGTGGAGCTAATAATTGATGAGCTTATTTGAGAACACTCTCTGAGACTTTGGTTAATCTGCATTAGGCTAAATTATTTTTATTTCTTTGAGGTTCTCTTTCTTTTCTCATTCTGTGCTGCATTTCACAAAAGGACATTCCATCTAACTACGTATTTCTTGATTTTTTGTTTACTTTTTTTAGGTTTCAGTTTTCTTCCTTCTCTCCCTCTCCTTTTTATAAATAATTTATCTTCATCACCCTCCCCCACCCACTCCTTTACTTAAATCTCTAAAATGATTTGCGTTTTTTTGTTCACTCGTTGCAGTAAATAATCCTCACCACTCCTACATTTTACAGTAGGAGAATCTTGTGGTCCTGGTGTGAACTGGGCGATAGACTCTGGTCATTTTTTTCTCCCACTTCCTGCATCATCCGAAGTTCTGACAAAATGTTGTGACAGGGATGACCGTAAATATCTTTATACTGACTTTGGGAAAAGATGACGATTATGAGTCATAGTTGTATTTATCTTCTGCGGAAGGCTACTCTTGAATATACGGAATGCCACAGAGTGAGAAAGCGCCTCGAACTGTGATTGATGACCTATTATTTGCGCGGTGTCACCAGCTGAGCTACCTCCTATTCAACAATTCAATATCGCTCTAAGACTTAGCCCCAAAGACTGAAGGTGCTGTTCTAATTTAACAGTTGCGCTCGTGCTGATCCTCCCTCCTGGCGTCTGACGGGCACAAAATGAAAATAGAAATCGTTTTTTCTTCATTAAGATCAGTTTGCAGATTTGAAGAACTGAGCCGGGGTTTCTAGCACGGCTCACCAGGCGGCACTGACAGTGATTGATGGTAACTTGATGACCAAACCAGAAATTCTTTCATTTCCCGTCCACTGGAAGGACCAGTAATGTTCAATTTCGCTACCAAATGTTGATCTGAATAAACTTGACGAGGTCAGCGATAAGAAGAAGGAAGGGGGGAGATGATGTGGTAAGGGAATAGCAACCTAACACGAGGGAATATCTGGCCACCACATAATTAACATACTTAGCATTACCGATGTTTTATGGAAAATTATGAAAACACGTGGGCACATTCCCTTCCTATCGTTATTACTTTAATTTAATAACAGCTGCTTTGGAGCTGTTAAATTTCGATATTATGTCGTCACACAGGCAACCCTGTTTGTATTGCTGTTCATATCCATGTGGAAGTTATTTTACGATAAAGTTAAGCGTTCACTGATTTATGAAAGATAAGAATGCGAAGATTCCTTTTGTAAAGGAAATTTGGACAAGTTAAACAAAAAAAAAAAAAAAAAAAAAAAAAATTGTAGGAAATGAATTCGTCATGCGCTTCCCACATCTGAGAACTACCATTTATTCAAAGGAACCGTATTTCTTAACACACGAGCTGTTTTGTCTTAGACGTTTCCTTTTCAATATTGACCATACTGCTTTCAAGTTCTGGTACAACTAAGATCCGCTTCGTCTACCTTTTAGACTAATTGAAATGTGCACGTGCAGACTAATTACCCAAAGAGGCAATTTCAACAGTTAATCTTTGACTGATAGAAACATAATGGCTGCATATCACTAAAACCAAATCAGTAATAGCTGATTTTTCTCTTTAACAATGGAGAAATATAAAACGAGTGTGTGTTCTTCCTGTTCTTTTTTTTTTTTTTTTTGTGGAGTGGAGTGTCCGTTTTATAATCTCACTCCCACTGACAACTTAATATCCCGTTGAATTTTAGATCATTATCCTTAATTGTTCAAATATCGCGTTCCACTTTCCTTCGACCTTTTTACATCAGGGAATGAGTACGCAGACGTTAATCATTTTAACATTCACTTTATCCTTAACACGTATGAAAAATGAATTCCGATTATACTTCAGTGAAGGTAACAACTCTAAGTGCACTATTTCAATGTTAGATATACAAAATTAAGTATAGTTTCCATTGCTAATCATTTATCATTTTCTAAAATGATCTTCCACCTGCAGCATTAATTCTCTGGTGGGTTGATGTGGCCTCTGTTTTCACCATTTAATGGTTGCTTGCTGCTTACGGAAGGTTGAGGCCAACGATCTCTTTGAAATATGGAAGTATAATAGTTTCCATCGGAGCATAATTTTCCTATTATAGAAGCGTTTCTTTCCTCCAGTGTCATGCTGAAATTAGTCTGTGGGAGAGAAATATAATTTTCTTCGCTAAGCGCACAAACCGACCTTAGAATGTACTCAATTCAAAGACCCGATAAAGCCAAAACAATCCCAGTACATGAACTCGCAATGCATTCTGGGAAATTATCAAGTTGCGCAGTTTGTATTTTTCGGAATTTTGTTATGTTTTTTTTGAAATTGTACATTTAAAACAAAAATAAGAAAATTTCTCTGTTGTAATATATTTTATAATTTAAATTAACATTTATTCGTGAAAATTAGAAAGCGTTCATGATTATATGATAAGTACACTGTCACTTCTTTCCTCAGATAGAACTGCGAGTCTTTAGGCATACCTTTTTATTTTATTCAGTTTTGTTTTGTTTTTTTTCTCTAATAAGTTGATTAGAAAAGATTTGTTAATAATTAAGCTTAAAACTAAAAGAATGCATCAATTTATTTTGCTGGTAATTCTGTGGAATATTCTAAAATCAATTCAAACACCAAATTTTATTTAAAATAATTTCTCACCAACTGGTTTCCTTCTGCTAATTTTGAAAATATTCGTTTATAGACTATATTTTCCTTTGTATAATATTAATAAAGTTGCATTCTTGGATAACCATTATTGGCGACAACACTTTCATATTTTGTAACAAGTCACTTCAAATCAAACCAGTACTTCAACCATGGAATTTCAGCTTGAGATTTCGTAGACAATACAAGATTACTCCCCCACTAGGCTAAGAATCGACATGCCACACACACACTCCTATTTTCTCAGAGAAGAAGATCTTCGGCTTCAAGACTGCAATAGTCTCAGAACAGTCGTTGACATTGTACTAGATTGCCCAACATTTAAAGAGAGCATCAAATAGTTTTAGCAGATCTTTCGCAGATTTTTGCGCCACGCAGTTGTTCGGGACCCTTCCGTCCCCAAAAGGTTCCTAATAACTTCAATGTATGCAGCAATCTTGTACGGTTCCGATGTTTGGGTCTCAGCAGTTCCCACTAACATGAAGAGAATTTACGCAGCAGAGTACTGTTTTCTGAAGTGGGCCAATGCCATGCTCCATCACAATCCTGGGATCACACTACCACTGAACTGACAGCCGCCTTGCCAATCGAAAGAATGCCCTCCTTTATTAATGAAAGGAGGATCTTATTCACAGCCAAACTGCTAATAGGATCGAATAGACTCGCAGTAGACTTAACTGAAGGCTATATTGCTTGAGCAAGTGCTATAATGGGTATGATGCTATTGAGTACAGTAGGTGAAAACAAAAACTGGAAAGCCTAGCTATTATAAGTATACATTATTTGAAATAAGCATTTTATGCTTATAACAGCATTTTATTTTTCTATTTTAATTACAATTTTATTATTGTAATAAAATAATTGAATGAAATCATGAAAAAAATCTCATGGAATGTTGCTTTTCGAATGATTAACGACTTTTATCCTTTTGTTAAGTTATTAACAAAAATCAAATAAATAAACAAAATGAATTGTTTCTGATCTGCCATTTACACTTTTTTCCCCCTTTTCTTTCTCTTTTCTAGAGCCAAAGGCGTACGTGTGTTCGACATGCAAGCAGACCTTTATGACTGCCTGGGTGCTGGTGCAGCACGTGCAGAACATGCACGGTCTGAAGATCTACGTGGAGAACAACGTCGGAAACAATACATCTCCATCATCCGTAGGAGGCCTAGACCATAATTCATCCCCGCATCTGAGATTGGAGGACCACACAGTACTTCAGGCTATCCGAGTTCCGCTCATAGAGAAACAGTTCGGTTCCTCGCTCAACGCTCACAGTCTCTTCTCCCGTCCTTCTAGTCAAGAACTTCGTGTGGATCCCCTTGGAGAGCACATCCCACGGCTAAACAATCATTCTGGTCTAAGCCTCAATTCTTTTGATACTTCGCCGACATTTGAAAGGACTGCTCTCGAAAAGTCTCGTGGATCGTCACTGAGTCTCGGATTCGAGCCGCAAATGGATTTCTATTCCCAGCGACTAAGACAGCTGGCTGGAGCAACTAGCCCAAACTCTGCTGCCTGTCCGAGGAAGTTACTAACCCCTACCTTCGCTGCCCTTCTCAGTCGACCTTCCTCTCAGCCCAACACCCCTTCTTCTACCCCTCAACCATCTCAGCCTCCTCAACAACAGCAACAACAACAGTCGTCATCCTCTTCCAACAGCAGCAAGACCAGTGAACAACCAACTTCGCCAAAACTGAAATCGTGCGAATTCTGTGGGAAGTCGTTCCGATTTCAGAGTAATCTGATCGTTCACCGCCGTTCCCACACGGGAGAAAAGCCTTACAAGTGCCATGTGTGTAACCACGCTTGCTCCCAGGCCAGTAAACTCAAGAGACACATGAAGACCCATCGCAACAAGTCTCCGGGCGGGAGGTCGGCGGTTTCGGAAAACAACAGCGTTGAGTCGGCACGTTCGACCCCGGACTCGACCGACAGCAAGCAGGTGAAGCAGGCAAATGGAGACGACAATTCGGACGGCGGCCACGCAGCTGAGGACGAGGAAGAGGAGGAAGAAGACGAGATGGAGGAAGAGGAGGAAGAAGAGGAGTTAGAGGAGCCAGAGGAGGAGCCCGAAGAAACTGTTAACGACATGGTGGCGGAGGACTTGACCACGCGAGGACCCAACAGCTCAACACCCGTGCCTACTTCCAGCGCAGAGGATGTAGTGGAGAAGAAGGAGAAGGTGGAGGAGTCGGAAAAGCCGTCGACGAGGCATTCACTTCTCAGTGAGGTGATGGAGAAAATCGGGCTAGCGCACATTCAGCAATACAACGAAGCCTTCAAGCAGGCGCTGCAGGAAAGCACTGCTGGCAAGGCTTCTCTAAAACAAGAACGATTATCATCCGGAACGGACGGAAGTGCTTCCAACGACGGAAACGCTGACGATGGACAGGAGCGTCCAAACTCGGACGGTAATCATAAGGGTTCCGAACAGTCTCTTGTTAGTTTTGGACAAAGTCTACTAGGTGCCTTTGATCAGTCCCTGAACGCCACGAAACGGATAAAATTGGAATTGGGAGATCAGTGGCGCGACAGGGAGAATCTTTATGCAGGGCTCTGGCTACCATCATCTTCAACATATCGCGATTTATACATGGGGCTGCCAAGCAGCGACGCTGAGGCGTCCCGTCAGAAATCATCGACAGAAAGTGCCTTGTGTTTGGCAACCCCGAGTGGACTGATAAACTCTCCGAGTCCACGACCAGGGACCAGTAGTTCGAGTGGACCCAATTCTGCTTCCAACATCCTTCCCAAACCAAAAGAACAGAGGCGAAACGACACCTGTGAGTACTGTGGTAAGATTTTTAAAAATTGTAGCAATCTGACGGTTCACAGAAGGTCCCACACCGGAGAGAAACCGTACAAATGCGAGCTATGCAGTTACGCATGCGCTCAGAGTTCAAAGCTCACGCGTCACATGAAGACCCATGGGAGGATCGGCAAGGACGTCTACCGCTGTCGATTCTGTGACATGCCGTTTTCTGTGCCCAGCACGTTAGAAAAGCACATGAGGAAATGCGTTGTTAACCAGAATGCTTCTTTTGTGATGTCAGAAAGGGACTCAGACTCAAAAGAGACGGTGTAAAAGTGATGGCTCCTAAAGGAGACATCGGATGCATTGGGTCCAGGAGAATTAGCTGGTAGTTAGACTTAGACATAAGTGCTTAGTTTTCCAATGCCTTTCTCTTCTTGTACCTGTAGGAGATTGTTTTTTGCGAAGTGTGTTTAGACGAACACAAAAGTGAAATCTTTCTCGACAGAGGAAAAACACAAAACAGCATCGAGAATAATGCAAGAGATGTAAACTGCGCATGCGCCGTATATTTGGTCATTAGTTACTGTTTTATCGAGGTCATCGTCAACACGATGTAAAACTAATGTGGTCAAACCATAAATAGAGAGAAAGAAAGAGCGCACGCGAGAGAGAGAGAGAAAGAGAGAGAGTGATAAATCGCGCAAGAGAGAGAGAGAGAGAGAGAGAAAAAGTTGCGAAATTTTTGTTGAAACAAAAATTCCTAGTATATTTTGGGCCACAGAAACACATCTCCGTGCTAAAGCATGAGATAATTGCCTAGGGAAGTAGTCGTAATCTTTATGCATTCTTCCCCCGTTTTCACTGAAGGCTATACAGCTACTTGCCTTTTTTTAAAAAAGACAAAACACAAAAAAAAAAAAAAAAACTCCAGCTGACAAATCAGCAATTTGGAGAGTGTTAGTTTGAAACTGGTCCTCGGACCTGGCCAAGCCAGGAACCATCTCTACAACAGAGGACAACTTTTCTTTCTTTCTTTTTTTTTTTTTTTTTTAATCGTAGACGTCTTGGGACTTCGTAGATGTATTAAATCAGCTTCCAGTGTGTCCGACGTTTCTGTCACCCAAAATAGCGACCCTGTTTGTCGTCCACCACTCTTAGTCATTGAAATGAAACACCAATCGCTTAGATTCGACACACACATACACAGACATCACACACACATAACCACTCCGGTTATTCTCCAAGTGCCTGCCGTTGCGCCGTAGCGAACGTATACATAAGAAAATTGTTCTTATTCGAGTTCTGACCGTTTAATTTCTCTACGTAGCCTTAAGTTTGGCCATATTAGGGTTTATCTTTACAAAGATGACCCCATCCGTAACTTGAAGACCCATTTATGTTAGCCGGAGTCGAGAATGACTTCCAAAGACCCCTCATGGGCGGTCGCCTGGGCTTTTTTCTGCGCCTATTATTTTTTTCCTTTAGTATAGTAGTTTACATAACTCTAAAGAGTAAGAGTATATATATTTGTTAAATTATTTTGCAGAAGGGAGTTAAAATAAACCCCTATAATTAATAAATATTGTATTAATATTGAATACAATCGGAGAGAAAAACACTTCTGTAGGTATGTCTAGAGTTGTTTATAGATTTTTATTGTGTTAATTATTAATAATTGTTCTCTGTTGGTTTATGCTGTGACTAAGTCCAATTTAAATATATTTGCACCTTGCGCGGGAGATATATAGAGAGATATATTAAACTGAAGAAATATTCAGTACAAGTTAATTTATTCATCCGCCATATTGGTGACGTTAGTTATGATATGGTCAAAACTTTTGTTCTCTTTTTAAGCTTTTTTTTTTTTTTTTTCATTCTTTATCATGTATGAACCGGTAGCATTAAGACTGTATGACAGATGTGGAGATTTTCGTGGAATAAACTTGATTTGCATATCAAGTGTGAATTTACTTTAAAAATACATGATATTGACTAATATTGAGAAAAATGGGAAATTCTGAAATTTAAATCTTTCATTTTCATTTGAACACCATTATTAACTTAATATGTGTTTCATAAGTAAAAGAATAGATAGTACTAATCGAATTTTTACCTCACGTAAATAGAACGAGAACTGGTAAAAGTAGTTCCATTTAATAAAGTTGTTCTTAATATTATTCCACATCATGTATTTTCTCTTTGAGGAGCCTGTAAGAGTAACTTTTTCATTTCAGTATGTTCGTTATGGTTCTTAACTGTTATAAATGTTCCTTATCCGTCTAAAGATGTGATGAGGGGGATGTTTTGTACGATGTATGATTTGAGTATCTTGATTACTAAAATTTATTAGTTTTTTTTTTTTTTTTTTGCTTTGTTTCAAAACTAATGTTGCACAATACACTGCAGGGAGATAGGGACGCACGTGAATATGAAAATATACCAATGTCGATAACTGAGTGAATCTGAGGGAGAATTATTATAGTTCTACTAACCTCCATCAATGTACCGTGTCTTCCCGTTTTTTAGGGTTCCCCCTCTCCTTCCCCCCCAAGTAACGATGGTCTTTTCAAAATGTGTTAGTTTAAATGTTTAATTGTGATGTGCGGAACTTAATACTAGTCGAACTGCCCTGAAATTTAAGCATGCTGTCAGCGAGCAGTTAGTTTATTTTATTTTTGTTTTTAATTATTTTTTTTTTTTAAATCTTTCTTACTTTACTGGTACTGTACCTAATAAGGACGTCACGTTTCGATAGGCCAGCCTTTCATAATTAAATAGCGACAAATTTATTCCAAAACGTTTCGGTTTTTTGTCTAAGTTCTGTCTAGAAATTGTTGTTATGCAGTAGTTAGGCCTAATATCAGATTCGATACTCGATATTTTTTGTAGAAATAATGTAATGTGAAAAAAAAAGAAGATATTTCAGATTCATAAAGTTGTCCTTTGACAAGATTTTTTTTTAATTTAGGAATATTTTTTGCTGCTTTTTTTAAAAAAAAAATAAATATGAATTATGACTAATATATAACCGAAAATGACAGAACTTATAGTTATTTTTTGCAATCGTAGTTAAAAATAATTTCTTCGTAATTTAATTAAATTTTGATCGTTTCAGAGGTTCACTTGCCACCAACCTTGCTATTCTTTTCTTGAATATCTTTCAGATATACGGTTTTTTAAACTTCAAAATGGCGATACCTTTTTTATTTTTTTTTAAATTCAATTCAGAACTCAATATATTTTTAATACACTTTACACCCATAACTATACTTGTTTTTTTTTGTATTAATTTAACCTTTTCCTCTCCCCACGTCTTTCTGTTTCCTTTTCTCTGGGAGATGAATTTTAAAAAAAAAAAATATTACAGTAATATTTGATTTTAGATTTTTATAAATAAATCTTTGTTATTGTGAATTTTTTTATATATTAACTGCGAAGAAATGAGAGAAGATAAACCTTAAAAAATTGTTGAATTATTATTGGATAGCAAATGTGGAAAGCTTATCTACGATATTCAACCTACACAATATTTTCTCCAAGAATTATAAAACAAATGTATTTTTTCTCGCATTGCGTTCTTTCTTTTCGAACTCCATTAACTAACCAGCTCCTAAAATATAAACGAGTTACCATGTAATTAAAAAAAAAAAAAATATATATATATATATATATATCGGTAACTTCTCTTTATTCATTCTCTCGTCATATATTTTTTACTAACAATTCCCTTCTGTTCCACTTGGCATCTACCTCAACAAAATCTTCCTCTTCGTTCTAAGTATATAAAAAATATGGAAATTATAAATTATAAAAGTTGACAGTGCGAAAAATCAAAAAAATCCCTTTTGTTGGTAATTAAACTAAATTTCAAAATTCTACTTTTTCTCTCATTTTATCTAACTCTCACCTATCCAAATCCACTCAAACTTCTACTTTTTTTTAACGTGGCTGGTCAGATCACGTGACTCAGAATAATATGGATCTCGAAATAACCCTTCAGCTTCACGATACGTTTACGTAGTTAGACAGGGCTTGATTTTAAGATTCAAAATGGTATTTTTTCTCCCGTTCATGTTAAACTTTGAGCTCAAAGAATGTTTACAAACTAAATAAGGAAAAAAGGGGAGTCTTTTGGCTTTATATGAATAAAATACAACCTTTGATACAAGGCATTTATATAGCATAAATGTGCCTACGTTTTACTAATGTGCATATGTGGGAAGACACCATCTCTGTTCTAAAATAGTTAAAGTTTTTAATGTCTTCCGTACCCATAGTTAAATTTAGAAAGATAAACGAAGTTGCACTTCGAATATTGCTTTTTATTATTCGTAACGCAAAATTTTGAGTGGGGAATGAAGCTGTTGTAGTCACAGCCATGAAGAGATGACATCGTATGAACTTCCATTCAGTTATCTTCCAGATGAGGCTTTTTTAGAACTGTAAATTTATTCCACACATCTGGCGTAAGGATTAGAAATAGTTGCGTTAAGTTTTGTAGGTTATGTTTTTGTTCTTCCAAGTTCATTATATAATTAAACATCACTAATTAGTAAGGGATAATCATCTGTAAGACACTTCGCCTCACTAATGTGATAATATGCTAATGAATTATTTTCGAAAACAAATTTGCAAAAAAAATTAAGGATACGCATTTCGAGACAGCAATAATTAAATATACGTGGCTTAAATAGGACGTATTTCAGTTTAATGTTTTCAATTTTCGTTTTTTTACACAAAATGGCAGAGGGGAAGGGGGGGGGGTTAAGAAACGACCAGATATTATCCACGAAATAATAAAATATTTTCCTCTAAAAATGTATTTCCTTTTTAATAAAAATCGCACATAGCGACCATCTTACCCTGTTTGTTATAGGTGACATTTTTATACTGTTGCGTCAAAGGAGTCAGAATTTCTAAGAATCACAAAATACGTTGATGTTATCACCTTTAGTTTGAGACTGTTCTGTTGCTTACCCATAGTAATAGTGGTTTGAGGGTGCGGTTGGGGGAGGGGATGACAAAATAATGGCAATAATAGTTTCCCAATATCAATTTTAAGCATGTGAATACAGCCAACTGGATTTGTTCGGTAGCTACAGTTCCCTCTACGGTTGGCATCATTTTGAACAGTGCTGTTACGTACAACTCCCCCTCATCAAATTAGCATCAGTTTATGCGCAATAGTTGTTTTTTTTTTAGTCCCCTTGCCAACCATTAGTATACGGGTAGAACAGGCCGATTGGATATTTATTCTGATCCCTCCCTAGTACTTTTCTCCCTCGCTATTCACCCGCTGTTACTAACACTCCTTACAAATGCACCACATTGCATATCACGATGTTTTTCACTTCCGGTTTAGGAAACCCGAATGTGACATTCCTTGCAGTATACGAATTGTCATACTCTTTGCAAAGCTCAGAGTCCTATGCATGATAATCTTTGCCTCGTACAAACTCTTTATGTAAATCTGGTTGAAATTATATCATCCACTTCCAGAGAGAGAGAAAGAGAGAGAGAATGTGTGCGTGTACGTAAAAGCCTTAGTATGAGTGTGATTTTTAGATACGAATGTCAGCAGATCAGCTTTACAATGAGTAGAATTGTAAACTTTGCCAGCATGATCGAACTTCATCCGGTGAATGTTAGGTAAAATGCGGAATATTCCACATCTAGGAGATGGTTGCCAGTTTAGAAATGTTTTCACACCTTCTCTCTTCAATTCGGTTTCTTTTTTCGTATTCGTCAGAATGCCGAAAACTTCCAATGACCAGAATTAAAACCAAAAGCTGTTCTTTTTTAAAAAAAATCATCTTAAGAAGATCGGGGGTAGGAAAAGGGGGTCAGAAAGTTAAACCATTTCTGATAGAAGAAATGTTGCGTCAGAAGGAACCATATGTTGTCCTAATTGTACATCAAAATTAAGTTCTTGACGTTTACCACGAAGTATGGGATATGCTAGTTACCAAAGTTCTTTAAGTATCAGTGCCAGGGGTTTGCTCAAGCCACTCAGGTCTCTTCACAGTCATCTCTAATTTTCATATGTAATTTATTTTTTTTTTTTTTAGAGTAAGTAACATTGAGCACATTAATTTTTTTCAAGTATTGTTAGTGTGTGCTGTTTATATAATTTCTATTAATCTGTGTAAAATATTGTAGAAGATACCGGTGAAGGCTGTGTTTCTTTGCTGTTCTGTTCGTTTCTGCTTGGATACGTTAGACTGGATGTATCCAGGTGCTAGAAACTGGAATATCTTTTTGTGTTATCATTAATCAGAAATCATAATCGGGTGGATTAACAAAAATTGTATTCATATCCTCTAAAATGTAGCCTTTTGTTTTCTTAACTTCTTTAAAGTGAAGTGCTCTCTTTTTATTAGAGCTTTGTCCTATCGGTTTTTGGGCTATCCTGGTCAGTAAAGACGGGCTCACCTCCCACTTCCTTCCCCTCACTTGTACAATTAGTTGGGCCCGTCCAATACTGAGAGATGCAGTTGGGACAAGGTGTAGAAAAGCATTATTATTATTACTATTATTGTTTTATGAACTATTTTATCTTGTTTCCCGTAACTGCCAATCTACTGGGGCTCCCCTCCGTACCGAGGTCTGTTAACCTCTGTGCTACCGTTCTCCCTGTGTATCCTGTCAGCTTGTACATTCAACAGTTGTGAAGAAGACTTTATTTATGGATGGAAATTTATAAATTAAAGGCTTATCAAGAAAGGACTTTTGAGTTTCTAATTATTTCCTCGTGACACCAACATTTGAATTAAACATAAATTAATAAATATTACATTAAGAATTCCACAAAGATGAGCCAGAATGTCACACTTCGAGTTTAACAGCAAACATTTGCACAACTTCAAAATGAGATTGTTAAAACTACTTTTTTTTAGATTTCTCGTTAACTTAAATATGTTCTTTTGTAAAAGCAAAATATCGAGGTTATGGGTTTGAAAAGAATTATTGTGTTCTATAAAAGAAATCCAAATTCAGCAATCTTGGAGATGGACAGGGCAGTGATTTTGTACGATCCTTTCCATCGCCTCTGAAAAGCATAATGCAGTAGGCGCTATGCATCCACACTTTAACAGAGGAAGAGTACAAATTCACAAATTTGTGCATTTAGGGACCAGAAATCATAGAGTCACGTGTAAGCTAAGGGAAAAAAAGTTGTACAAGAAAACTTAATCATTATGGTTCAGTCTAGCATGAAATTTTCCATGCAGTTTAAACAGGTGCTTTTTTAACCATCTTGATGTCCTGGCGATGATTTAGAATTAGCCCTCTGTACAAGACAATGGTAAGACCACATTTGGAACATTGCATTCAGGTCTAGAGGCCACACCTAAAACAAAGTCATAGAACTTTTGGAGTGGGTTTAAAGAAGTGACACCACATTAGTTGCAGGGAATAGTAATGGGTACAAATCGATGCACATACGAAAAACGGATTAGAAGGCGTGGACTATGAACTTTAACAATTAGACATAATGGGGAAGGAAAATGATTGAGGTGTATACAGAAATGAAGAGGTTAAGGCTCATTATAATCATCCAATTTTCCAACACATCCATTAAACAAAAAAAAAAAAAAAAAAAAAAAAAGGTAACGTGCAGCCATTATCAACCCACTGCAGGGTGGAAGCCGCCTCAACAATTCATGCTGAGGGAAATGGACCATAATCTTCTACGCTGGTCCAGTGCGGGTTGGCAGATCGATCGTATTCAGCAGTTAGGGGCTTGAACCCCAGTCTACTCAAAGAGCGTGTGCTACTGCACTCCCGCTCTTGACCACTCGGCTACGGAGGCCGTCCATTACATTTTTTTTTTTTTTTTTTTTATGAAATTCCCAAACACGTAGGTATCAAAACCTATGGTACTTAGTACCGTGCATGGGTTTAAGGAGAAGTATGGGGGGAGGGGGGATGCCGGAAACTTTGCTCTAGAGACTAAACATGGGTTTCACCACTTCAAGCCTCCAATAAGCAAAGTGGTGGTATTGCACCGGTTGATGAGAGTCATCTACCACCTAAACTTCAAAAAAAAGGAAACGAGATAAACAGTTTTACTGGATCCCATGGCATGTGGGAATAAAGGGAAATTAAAGCACAAATCGCACACTGTTACCCCAAAAGGCATTTCTTACTCTATACACGAACTACAGATTAATTTTTCAAAGAGCCTATCAAACCACATCGCAACAGATTTGGCAAACTCAAACTTCAAATTACATCAAATTAAACCAAAAATTGAAAACTGGCTTTCATGCTTAAGAAGAGCAAAGGTAATCTTAACCAGCCTAAGAATATGACACACCCAAACCACACATTCTTTCTTTCTCCGAATCCAACAGAAGAATTTCGAAGATTCCAAATTTTGACAAAGTCAAATAGTGGTCGTTGGATTCCATCACTAGAATCCAACGCCCACAGCCAAGGTTCAAAGCTAACCCCCATAGGAATCCGACATGTTTGCCGTGCGCAGCGACCCGTGGAAACTCGGAAAGGGGGATCCCAGTGGTTGAGGGGCTCAGCTTCAACATACCATTTTGGATCCTGCTTTGATAAAACGGTGGTCTTGGTATTAATATTAGTAATGGCCATATGGTGAAAGGAAGCCTAAGGCTTATGCTGTGCCAGCCAAAAAAAAAAAAAAAAGAGTAAATTAATAATAAAATATTAAATAATTAATAAAAAATAAAAGGATGGAAATAGACAACCCGTTAGTTTCCCTCCTCCCGTAGGTGACCTGTGAATTTCCCAAAACTGTCAGCCTCTACCACCCACGTCCGTAACTTATTCCAGTAATTTATAACTCGCTGGCTAAAATAAAACTTCCTGCAATCCACACTAAATATCTCCCCCCCCATAATTTGAAATTATGGTCCCTAGTTCTAGAATAATTTATAATACGTCCTCATTCATTTTATCTTTGCCTCTCAGAGCCTTAAACACTTCAATCACGTCTCCTCTAAGTCTCTGCAACCCACATATTCAAAGTCTTTCCTCATATGGACCCCCTTTTGCCGATCTCACCAGGTGAGTTACGTTTCTAGACTTTCAAGAAACTCGTCTTTTTTTAGGTGCGGGCTTGCCCAGGATCAATTGGCTAGTGGGTTCGCTTACAAAGGTCAACCGTGCCAGCGCCATGCCCCTCCCTTTAGGGTTCACGGGAGAGGATTCAGGCTGGCAGTTGTCCAGGTGCTTGGGTAGCTTGGCGTCTCCCACTCCTTAGCGAACTTATTGCTTGCAGAATAGTAGGCATCCTATTGCCCTTTGAGTTCGCGCTCGGTGGAGAGCCCGGGCACTGAACAAAAAGAAAAAAGTACTTCGAATCCTGTTAATCGAAACACTTCTGGTTAATCGAAACACTCCATAACTTTGGTCTTAGGGCAATCTTCTTGGTTTCATTAAAAACGTCCTACTTAATCGCCAGTTTCAAGTCCATATAGGATCCATACTCGCTCGAGTGTTTTCCAACAAGGAGTTCCTCAAGAATCTGTACTAAGTGTCACAGAACAACTTGTTCCAACAGTGATCAATACCCTCTACGTTCATGGATTTACTATATTTTGTCATTCTTGCAATATGGGTCATTAAAAGGCAACTACAGAAAGACATTGATCATCTGGCGCCGTGGACATTGACCAATGGGCTCAGATTTTCGTTATAGAAGACCGTTTGCATATACTTCTGTAGCAAAAGGAATCCATCCAGACCCAGAATGAAGCCTTGGAAAAAACATCACCCCAGTGAGAGTAGAAGTCAAATTTGTTTATTTTTGACAAAAATCTGCCATTTCTACAACATCGTCAGCTAAGGACAAAGTGTGCTAAAGGGCATAATATTCTTCGCATCTTTTCATTTCGCCAACGCCATAGTCTGTTTTCCAATAACTCTTTATAGTACATCAAAAAATATATTCTGATTTCCTGTCCTTTTATATAGATGGATCGAAGTCAGAATCATATGTGGAATCAGCTGCTGTCCTTCCGCACAAAATAGTATCCAACAAGATTCCACAAGAAACTAGCATATATAACAATAGAGTTGCGCGCAATAGAACTAGCCCTTGATCACATCAAAGATAGTCATTACCAAAGATATATAATGTACACTGATTTTTCAAGCATATTAGAGGCTTTGTCAACAATGAAGTTTAATCTTCTTCCAGTTCTGTCAAGGATTCCTCAGATTCTTTGTTCTCTCGCTGAATCAGAATTTGACATCCACATCTGCTGGATCCCAAGCCACATTAGGATCAGGGGAAACGAATTAGCGAAATCAGCCACTCCCTTGACGCCTAAACACAGGCAAATTGTCCCTGCCAAACTACTTTATATTCCCGATGGAAAGATTCTTGCATGGACAGACTACAAAAAAATTAAATTAGATTACGCCTGTAATTAAGCAGTGGCGGTCCAGTCAGAGCAGTGTTCGAAGAAAGAAAGTATTCTTGTTCGGCTCCGCACGGGACATAGTCATTTTACGCATTGTTTCCTGTTGAGAACAAATGGCCCTACTATGTGCGAGTATTGCAGCATAGGCCATAATGCGTCATGTGGTAACTTATTACTATAAATAGATTATTCTAAATAAATGAGCATTTTCGCTTGACGCATTATGGCTTATGCTGAAGAAGCACCATAAAAAACCAAATAACCAACCAACCTATCTATGAGTAGAAGTTGTCGGACACTGGAATAAGTTGCCTCTCAGCGTGGCAGAAGCAATGACTCTGGCTAATTTAAAAGTAGAGATGGATGGCAGCTACCTTGTGAGAATGGAAATGTAGTATGAATCTTTCGGCTTCAATTGACACATTATGGTTTGACTTACAATGGACATCTTTCCCTTAGCCGAGTTCAGCAGGAAATATTCTATCTCGATGCGGCTGAAAACTTGCAAGAGAGTTGCAGTGCTGTTACCTTCCTGTGTCATTTGGTCGTCTTTACAAGACAACGGTACTTTTTTGGTGTTGTGTTCCTTAGTCGATCAGACACTGCTCTTAGGGATATTTTTCCTAACACCTGGAACCCTCTACAGTTGAGTTATTGGATTTGAGTGGACAATTAGACGCCTCATCATCTCACGCGATCATCCCGCTCCCACCTGCTCATGCACAATCAAAATGACTGACGCATTGTATTTAAAATGATCCCATATTTGCATATTGGAATGCATGCTGTGTTCATTTACATTTGCATCATACTTGATCTATATGTAATTTTTTGATTTTTTTATAAAGAATAAGTGGACTACACCTTGACTCTTGTCCACCAGCGTGATTTCGCACGCTGGTGGACAAGAATATCTGTTGTATTAGAGGTGATCATATCGAAGAAATGTTATAACGATTCTGACAGTCATTTTTCTTTCATTTATGAGTTAATAATCTGTTGATAAGTCCTAATGATAATAATAGAGATCCTGTGTCTGATGGAACATGCATGTTTGCAAATCTAACCTCTCGTATCTCGAGCGGATACGTAATAATGGAATATTCTGGAATTTCAATTCATTCCAACGAGTACTTTGAAACGTTCAAGGCCTCAAATCACGAAAGATAATTTATAATCACCCTATTTGTTAAAGTGGATCCAAACTGCCAACCTTTCTACATTTACAATGTTATCGAGAGAACTTCATCAGGAAGTAACTTTCGTTAAACAGTGGAAGGAAACCACAGCCCTTATAATAGAGACAGAGAAAGAGAGAAGGGATATCCACAGATCTAAGAAAAGAAAGGAATTTGTGGCATTATTACAGGGAAGGAAAAAGGTAAGGAGGGGAAGTAGATGTGAACGCGAGATCTGCTTCTGCTGATATCAAGGGTTTGGCAGCTGCGAAGTCTGATTTCAGCGTTAAGTTAATATGGGTGCGATTGAAGAAACCACTTAAAACAAACTCTGTATTTAATTAATAAACTGTTGGCGAATAATTAATTGTATAATTATGTCGTTGGGTTTGTAACCGTAGAGAGAGCCGAAAAGGAAAGGGGAGGGAGGTTTGACGGCTAAAGAAATATATAATGATTTGATATAGTGGTTAAGGAATGGGAGGACATACAAAAATATCGCGCAGTGAGAGGCATATAATTTGAATTTTGGTTTCGTGTGGAGTTTTGAATATGAGGGTGTTGGTATTAGTGAGAAAAGTACCTGGAAGATTATTTTCTGAGGAAAGAAAACTCTCAGATCATTCGAACATAGTTTGATGTAAATGGTTCACGTGTGGATTTATTTTCTTTAAGAAAAATCATCGACTTATTTAGTTAATAGTATTAGGAAAGATATTTTCAGTTTTCGAATTTATTTCACAGCAGAAATTGAGAGCTCTCCAGAAGAGAATGTTTAGATTACTATCAGATCAAAGCCGGAATAAAAAACTTGAACAACTTGGAGTACAGTTTTTAATATATCTTCTACGTTGCACAGAAATTATTTGCTATTTACTTGGTACTGAAGTTGAATCTGCCACTTAAGAGGCCCCGAGTGCCAAGCGAGTGATCTTCCAAAGTGATTTGAAAGCGTCTTTTCTCTAAGCGACAGATTGTAGAGATTGTTAAAACCCTTCCTTTATAAAGTTATTTAATTTTGGCTTTTTCTAAATAAAGAAGTAAGCTTCGTACCAAGAAAGGAAAGACATCTTTCTTTTTCATATATATAACTTCTCTAACACTCTAACTACTAATCTCTTATCGCTTGGTCACTGGTGGCACCGCTCCTGCCTCCACGTGGCGGGGCTGGCAACCCGAGTATAAATTCAATATTCAAGGCGAAAAGGAGAAATTATCGATTCATTAATATCACTGAATGTAGAGCATACGTGCTCCCATGAACTTGAGTCGTGTCAAGCAAAAAGAATCAAAAAAAAGATGATTCTTCACGTGACCTGCCTGATTTTTTAATTTTACACTCCGTATCAACGAAACCTCTTAGTAACTTATCTCCATTTGTTGTACAGAAAAGCATAGAAGCTGTAGCAGGTACTCCCAAAATTGTCAAACAACTTCGCTCAGGAGATCCTTCTTATAGAAACTTACAATCCCAGTCATTCTAGACAGCTCCTGAAGCAAACGACCTTTGGAGGTCTTCCCATTTCTGTAACCCCACACAGAACATTAAACACCTCAAAAGGAGTCATTTCAGAATGGGATCTCATTAACGTTCCTGATGAAGAAATTGCTGAAGAATTTAAGGCACAACGAGTCATCAGTGCCAAAAGAATAATGACCAAACAGGATGGCGTCCTTACACCTACCAGAAATGTTATCCTTACTTTCAACACTCCGAATCTTCCTGCATCACTTAAAGCTGGCTACCTTTCCTGTATGGTCCGTCCATATATTCCAAATCCACTCAGATGCTTTAAACGCCAGAAGTATGGTCATTCTTGAACAGCATGTCAAGATAATGCCATTTGTCCCATGTGTGGTTCACCAGACCACCCTCAAACTGAATGTACAGCAGCAGCGCCGAAATGTCCCAACTGCCAGGGCACCCTGCATATTCCAGAACTTGTGAATCATGGAAAATGGGAAAGGAAATACTGAAGTACAAAGTAGAGAAAAATGTCTCATGTCAAGAGGCACGCAAACAGATATTAAACGTGATGCCACCCAAATCTTATTCTGATGCAGTCAAAAGCACTAAAGAGTTCTCAACACAGACCAATATTACAATTCATCCTAAAATAGCTCTTTCTCAATGGGCCAGATGATGCCTCACAAATGATGAGATATTGACAGCAAGAAAGACGAAGAATACGTCAAATTCTGCTAATGCAAAGCCAACCAAGCAGCACCAAGACAATGCCCCCAAATCAGGAACTTTAACTAGAGAAAATAATGCAAATCGTACTCAGAATACACTAACTGATCGAAGTATGGAAATTGACGAGAAGTGGGATAATGAAGATACAGTTTCTCCTACTAAATGCAGAACACGAGATGGATATTGCTCGTCCAGTATTTTCAAAACGAGAGAAATATAAACAGGATCGAGGGAAAACAAAGCGGTCCGACCAATCCACCTAACCTAAACTCAAGCAATGCAGAAAATCATTCAATGCAATTGTAGAGGCCTAAAAAGCAATCTAAATGAATTAAAATATTTAATGCACCAGCACGATCCTGCAAGCATTTGTCTATAGGAAACATATTTGTCATCAATTTATACTCCCAAGTTCTCAAGATATACACTCTCCAGAGGGGACAGAAGTTCTGAATCTCCAGCAAGAGGAGGAGTAGCAATTTAGCATTAGCAAAGGCACATGATGCAAGAAAGCAAGCTTATATAGCATCAGCCAAAAAAAAAAAAAAAAAAAACCCTTATTTCACCCATCCACTCACTACAAATATTTGTCAAGTCCTGCCTTGAATCTATTTAAGCTATCAACTTCTACTACGGCAGATGGAAGTTTGTTCCAGCAATCAACCACCCGCTGGCTAAAGGCAAACTTCCGCACATCTATCCTACATCTGTCTTTCCTCAATTTGAATTTATGCCCTCTCAGGTGATTATTCTAAGCGAGAGGAAGAATCCCATCAGCATTGAGCATGCTCAAACCATTCAAAGCTTTATACACCTCTATCAGATCACCTCGCTGGTGCCTAGTCTCCAGACACTGTAATTTGCAAAACTTAAGCCTTTCTTCGTAAGAGCACCCCTTTGTTCCATTCACTAATCTTGTTACCCTTCTCCGTACTCGTTCCAGCAGCGCTACATCCTTCTTGAAATGAGGCCTCCAGACCTGTATGCAGTAATACTCAAGGTGTGGTCTGACCATTACCTTATACAAGGGGATAATCACCGCCTTATCCCTGCTAGAAAAATTCCTGTATATCATTGACAAGACACCATGAGCTACTCTTGCAGACCGTCTGCACTGCTCAGAAAACTTCATATCTGCCTGCACAATTACCCCCAGGTCATTTTCATTCTCTACCACTGTCAGTGTGGCACCACAGAGTTGATATGTTGCTCTGGGGTTGCTGTTTCCCATATGTAGTACTTCACATTTGTCAATATTAAACTTCATTTGCCACCTCTCAGCCCATCTGCTCAACTTTTCTAGATCCTGTTGTAGCAGTACTGTCATTAGTGTCAACAACCCTGCCAACCTTCGTATCGTCTGCAAACTTGGACATTAAGGCTGATATACCATCATCAATATCATTTATAAATACAGAAAACAACAATGGACTCAACACTGAACCCTGAGGGACTCCACTAATAACATTAGTCCACGAAGAGCAGTGTCCATTGATTATCACTTTCTGTCTTCTCCCACTCAACCATCCCCTTATCCATAGCAGCAATTTTAATTTTAGTTGTTAGAAACGTACCATCCAAATCTATCCAGCTTTGCACCACTCTGGAAGCAGTAGCCGTTCGCATTGTTCTTGGCATTACTTTCACTCTTGTCTTTATTTATATTTCACCAAACGTTTCATGTTTCACTGCAGAACTTGATGATTTACTAAACCAACTGCCCCAACCTGTATGCTTTCTTGATGATCTGAATGCCCATCATCCTTTGTGGGGTTCCACGAACATGGATGAGATAGGGCGGATAATTGAAGCCATAATTGACAACAATCACTTAACATTACTGAATACTGGTGTACACACGTATATTCACCTACCTGCAGGATCAAGTTCGGCTCTTGACCTATCCATATGTTCCCCATCCATTTATCCTAGCGTTGATTGGACAGTATTAACTGATCCTCACAACAGTGACCATTATCTTATAGATGCAAAATACAGACGGATACAAACTATGCCTCCAGCCAACAAATTACGAGGAATTTTCACCGAGTGAACTGGGAAATGTTTTCTAAAATAATTCAATTTGATAGTCACTTGATCCTCACTACATCTATTAACAATGCCACTAGCCATATAGTAGGAGAACTACTCGGCGCTGCTGGCAGCGCAATAACAAAAGCAAACATTACCAAGCAAAGATATAATGGTTGGTGGTCAAGAGATTACTTTCTTGCTAAAAGAAAGCAAAATAAAGCTTGGAACATTTTTCGCCGAAATGCTACAATGGAGAACCTTATAAACTATAAACGTCTGAAAGCTGAAGCACGCCGAATTCGAAGAAAAGCAAAACAGGATGCGTGGATTCGATTCACTTCTACTATCTGCAGAAATACTGACCCCAGAATAATCTGGAGAAAGATCCGTATCCTCAGTGGAAAATATCAACAAACTTCGGCCCCAATCCTGTCTTGGAAAGCAATGGATATTTCTTCTCCGACTGATATTGCAGAGGCATTAGCTGAAACATTTGCTACCACTTCATCCTCAGATTCTTATGATGACTCATTTAGACGCATAAAAACGTCTATGGAAAAGTATAAAATTAATTTCAATACAAACCAATCATATCCTTATAACCTTTCGTTCACTATTACCGAACTCAATGAAGCTCTCCAGAATTCTCAAAATAGTTCTGCTGGACCAAATGGCATTTACTACACAATGCTTCGCCACCTCAACTCCAACTCAAAACCTACGCTATTAAAATTTTACAACAGAATCTTTGAATAGATTTTTGAAGGGAAAGATACTACTCCCCCAACAGTTATCCTCCTATATCTTTGACCAGCTGTTTGGGAAAGATAATAGAAAAGATTCACAAGATTCACTGAAAGGTTCACAAGAGACTTTTCTAGATTATTGAAGCTGAAGACGTGATAACGCCACATCAATTTGGTTTCCGCCGTAACAGGTCAACAACTGATGTCCACATTAAAGTAAAAGCTCACACTCGAAATGCTTTTATTAAAAAACAACACATGGTAATGATAACTTTTGATATTACCAAAGCATTTGACACCACCTGGAGATATGGAATCCTCCAAGACTTAAACAACTTTGGATTGAGAGGTAACCTGCCTCGTTTCATTCAGAAATTTCTCCATCTTAGGACCATTCAAGTACGATTCCAGAATGAGCTGTCTACAGTTCACACTCAAGAAGAAGGAATACCTCAAGGATCTATTTTAAGCGCCACACTTTTTGCTTTACGAACCAGTGGCATTACTCGAGTCATCCCAGCTACTGTGGAAACTTATATGTATGCAGACGATCTTGTTATTTCCTGTCAATCCTCAAGCATGGGTACTGTTGAAAAACAACTACAATTAGCAATAACTAAGATTGAAACTTGGAAAAAATGCGATGGCTATCGATTAACCGAAAGGAAAACTACAGCAATACATTTCTGTAAATTGCGATCACTTCATCCGGAATCTGTATTAAAACTGAAAGGCAGAGAAATACCGATGACCGATTCCATAAGACTATTGGGTTTGATTTTAGACACCAAACTAAATTTTCATAAACATATAACCTACCTGCGAACTACATGCCTCCGGAAATTAAACATCCTTCGTGCAGTATCCTCAACATCTTGGGGTGCTGACAGGCAGTCATTACTGAATTTATATCGTGCTCTAATCCGGTCACGATCAGACTATGGAACTGTAGTATATGCTTCAGCTAAAAAGAGCATCTTACAATCTCTGAACACCATCCAGCGCAGTGCGTACTTCTCTTGTGTCTTAAAACCCTTAAACAACAACAACAGCTACTTAAGGGACAAATTTAAATATTTTGGAGTGGAACGTATTAATACAACGTATACACCTATAATTATTTATTTTATTTTAAAATTCTGTCACTTTTTTGCATAATTAAAGTGGTTGGGTTTTTTAGGACTCATGATTATTCGGGACTGGCGCAAACACGCCAGTTAGTTCCATTAAGTTTACTATTGCCCCAGAGATATAAATATAACCACGAACTAACAAGTGAAGAAACTGTTTTGGAATGCTCTCCCACCCATCAGAGTATTGGAGGAGCATAAAAAAATCGAATTAGTTCATCGAAGCTGTCCACTTCATACTGCAAAATTAATGAGGATTTAGGAGGGACGCAGATGAACTTGGGTTAGAAATAATTCCAATGCCTTTATGAGATGGAAATTCTGAAATAAGAACATTGAGATGAATCAGATGGAACGTCAATTTATATTCTGGTTGAACAGAAAAAGATTGTCGTTTTGACAGGTGTTTTTATTAACTTTATATCACCAGATGTTGGTAGGCGATAACAACATGTTTATCAGAGGTACATGAACGTACTAGGACTCAACCTGAAAGGATTCGTCTTTGAGGAACATATATATTTCTTCAAAGATGGATATGTTCGGTTGGCACGAAGTGCAGGATGGAAACTGTGGAATCAATGTACAGGCTACCATAAATCATAAGGTTAAATTACATTCATATACGGTACGTAGTAAAACCATCCAAACATATGTAAGTGATGTCATTCTAATCTCTCGCCTTCAACTTTTTCCTCTACGTCTGGAAACTTTTAGGTCCTTCGCTTCATTATCAAATTACGGGTGCATCTCTAATCATTGCTCTACACACTCCAGTGGTATTCTTCAACAAGATATCTTCCCTCAGCAATGGTAAATTACAACCTAACGCCGATTTCAAAAAGCCAACAGAACTAATCACCTCAGAAAATTGCCAAAGCCTCCAAACTTTTTGAAATCCTCAGCTCCCTCTTTTACCGCCTATTTCCTTTCTCATGCAAAGACTAGATGCAACCTATAATCCTTGTTTTTTTTTTAAGAGCAAGAAAGGGAAAAATCAGCAAATTAATCTAAAGCCAACAGCCATTAGATAAAAATGAAGGTTGTTATCCAGAGGCGTGTACCTGCAATAAGACAACGCCCGCCCCCATATCGTTCGTTCTACGCTGGAGATGATACGGGATATTCGGTTGGAAGTTTTGCCTCACCCTTCATTCTCCGCAGACTTAACGCCGACTGATTTTTACCTTTCAGGGCCACTGTAAGTAGTAAAGCAACTAATGAAGAGGTCAAGACGGCGCTGGATGAATGACTCCCGACACCAGCCAAAAGAATCCTTGACTTGAGACTTGAAGAACACTCATTATTTTGGGGCTGGAGGAAGTACATAAAGCAATAGGGTGGGGGCTCTGCGTCGAAAGGGGGAAGTAGTTGTATGTTTTGCTTATTGCCTGATTAAAATACCTTTAATATCACTTGTGCATCAGCTGTTGTAAATCAGGCATTTCAAAATACATCCGCAGATGGGACTCGCATAGAAAGTGACCAGCAAAGAGAACTGAGGAGAGTAATGCAATCATTCTGCGAATATTATTCATCGTCCAGTCCAATTTACAGTGATACCACAAGGAAGAGGGAAACTACGAGTGTTCATAATAAGGCAAAGTCTCAAGAGGCCAATACGGTAAAAGAACAGATTAAGGAGTTCTCACATTGAGAGTAAGGAAGTCCAAGGCAACAGACCTAGTTACATATGCCTATCACACTTCCACAGACTAGCACCGGCGGATGTGACGCGCATCTTGTGAAAGGTGCGTCTTTTTTCTATACGTGTTATTAGGTACGTGCTTTTAATATGAAGCCAAGAATGCATATGAGCGCTCCCTGGTGTACACATCTGACCTTTCAAGGTATACAAATAAGTTTATTGTGTGGACAATCAAAAAGGTATTCGTTTTCTCGACAAAGCGTGAATAATTTCACGGAAACGAGACTGATAGATGATAGTTTATCCATTATTGAATGAAATTCTGTGGTAAAAGAACGTTGGAGATTCATTACAAGGTATGACAGTGAATGTCTTTCCAGGCACGTGCCATTGAGAAAATAAATAACGCTTCGCTTCGGTTGTTGGAGTTTTCGTAGCTCCATTGAGCACATTATTAGATTTCAATATCAGTTCTTGGAAAGACTTTATCTGAAACCTTTATTTACTTTACCTGAAGGTTTTAAAACTCTCTGCAAAGTGGAAAAAAACAAGGAAATTGCAGAAGACGATCCAAGCGATGTATGAACACGCATATTATCACTCGGGGAATTGCTTAAATAATCTTTATTCAATACAGTATATGAAAAGTAGAATATATAATGCTGCAACTCTTCTTCTTACCACATCCGAAGATCAAGGCATCTGCATAAAAGGCAGAACTATCCACCAAAGGGCACTATTTTTTTCTGAATCCACATTTTATGAAATTATTCAGAAAAAAATATTTTTAATATTATGACCAAACATTCGGTGAATAAAATTTACAATTATTACACTTTTCAGAGTTAAAAGAGAACGGAGACATTCCATTGTTTCATCTCTTGAAAACAAAGCTACTTTGCAAAGAGTCTGCGCTGGTAGTGCAGTGCTATCGTCACCGTCCACCCCACACCGGGTTCGAATCCCGTCAATTACACGAGGAACTTTTATGGGCTTTTTTCACTCCGTGGCTAAGTTAGTCGGTCTCAGGCTTAGACAGCAAGGTTTTTCGTCCAGCAAAGCAGGCAAATCAACCAGAGAACACGCAATTTACAGACATAGTACACAAGGGTAGTTGAAGTGATTTTCTAAATAATTTTTATTCTGCAAAGAACTATCGTTGTGCAACTTTATTGTAAAGTCCCAAACAAAATACTCTCTTTTCTGTAATGCGAGAATCACTGAAATGATTGACGAGCTCATGACAGTGGTTCTGGAGAAATATCTAATTTTCTCTGTTTCTATAATTTCAATTTTTTTTTTTTTAATGATGCTTACTACAAAACAGAAGAAACCTGCACCTCAATATCCTTTCTGTCAGACACAGCTAACAATCAAACATATTCTAATAGAATGCTCTAAATATTCAAGTAACCGGAAATCCAGTTTTTATTCTGCATCCAATCTGCTGGAACCTTTAAATTTACTACACATACTTGGAAATAATGCTAATTTTGAAGCACTGTTTAGATACTTGAAGAGCATAAATGCATATAATGGCCTCTGACAACAATTATATTAATAACTCAGTCATAAGTTAATAAGGAAAAGGCACAATATGGCCCAGGAGGCCCTTGTGCCAAAAAACCCAAAACAACAACAACAAGAAACCTGCGACCAAAGTTACCAAAAAGTGAGTCAAGCAGTTTGGGAACACAGAGTTAAGATGATCGCTATTTATTGAGTTCTCTCCCCTTCTAATAAGTTTTCTGGGTTCGGGGGAGGGAAGTAATTCACCTGTATGATTATATTATAGAGGACCATTATGTACGCCACTATATCACATACATAATTGTCCTTGAGACTATCTCGGACAGTCTCAAGTGTGCCAAAGCTGTGCTTGCTACCTAGGAGTCTAAAATGTTAATGAAACAGATATTCAGGTGACACTCAAGTGTCACCTGAATATCAGCGAAATCCGATCGGGCTATGACAGCCAAATCTTCTGCTTGCACCTTCACGACGGTGGAATTGTTAGTAATCCTGGGTATAACCGCCATGTGTAAGTCCTGAAATACGGCATCTAGCACACTGGACGTGACCATCCAGGTGCAAACCAACATAAGCAAGCGTTGTGGTGTGGCGGAGGAATGCCGCCCCTCCGTGTTACCAGGCAGTGGTAGGCGGTATATGATTCTCATCAAATGGCGCAATACCACCGCATTGCTTATTGGAGACGTTAAGTGGTGAAACCCATGTTTAGTCTCCAGAACAAAACTCCACCAACTCCTCCCCGACAGAGAGAATTCCAATGTATCGAGGACCCAAGAATCCTCCAAATTAAAACGACTGAAATCATAAAACAAGCCAGCGACACAGCCATCAGGAAGAAAAATCCGACACCAGGGGCAGTGCCCTGGTGGAATCAAAACCTCCAGCGATTCAGGAAGGAGGCGCAGGAAAGAAGAAAGACCTTCCAGCGAGCCAGGCGCTCCTGGCCGGCGGCGGAAATTGAAATCCTACGACAGAGCTACAAAGAGGCGAGAAACGCCTATACAGCACAAATTAGAGAAAGCAAAAACCAATCCTGGGAGCGCCTGGTCTCCACCACGGAAAACAAGGACCATTGGGGACTTGTATACAAGCTCGTCACCAACAAACTCCCCAGAGGAAGTAGTTGAAGCCACTAAAATGCCCCAAGGATACATGACTATCACTTGGGAACACACCATCAACAATATATCATCATTCTTCTCTTTCTTGGTGATTCCTTTCTACTTTTCTCTCTCTCTCTCTCTCTCTCTCTCTCTCTCTCTCTCTCTCTCTCTCTCTCAGGGTAACTCGGAAATTTTTTTTTTTTTTTTTTGGCTGGTGCAGCATGAGCCTCAGGCTTCCTTGTACCATGTGGCTAATAATAATAATAATAATAATAATAATATCCTTGACGCTGCTTTTCATCCAGAGATACAAACAATGACAACAGAACAGACCCGAGTTTGCCAGGCCAACGAGACTCATCAAACTGCAACAAAAGAGCACCCTTTCACCATGGAAGAGATCAGCAATGCAGCAGCCCTAATAAAGGGAAATAGATGCCCTGGACCGGACCTTCTGGAACCCGAAATTATCAAAAAAAAAAAAAAAAAAAACGGTAGAGCACCCTCCGAACTTACTATTAAACCTATATAACCTCTGTCTCAGTGAAGGTACCTTTCCGACTTCCTGGAAGATGGCGAACGTTAAACTCATCACCACAACTTTCGGACTCAGCCCATTGCACTTTTGACAGTTATCAGTAAGCTATTTGAACGACTACTCTACACACAGATCCAACATTACTATGATCAGGCTGGCCTGGCCTCAGCAAACCAGTTTGGCTTCAGGCGGGGAACCTCCGCCATGGACGCCCTAACTCACCTCCTGCAAAATAAACAGATGTAATACAAAGTACTTCCTAGTGAGAGCCGTGGACTTCGCTTGGGCGTTCGACTCACTTTGGTGACCGAGCGTCCTGGCGAGGCTGCACGAAACCAACATGCCGGAAAACCTCTATAACACCATCAAAAGTTATTTAAGCAGCAGAACCATCAAAATTACCGCCCCCTACGGCACACTCTCCAGGGACCGAACCTCGACTCCCAGGGCTGAACCTCGAGGTTGCCCTCAAGGCTCGGTCCATGGCCCACTACTGTGGAATATCGTCTTGGACACCTTTCTTAACATCGATCTCCATGAAGTACAATCTCAGGCATTTGCGGACGATCTTGTTCTGATGATACAGGCAAACTCAAGAGAGCCGTTAGAGGTCCTCGCAAATCGGGCCCTGACCATTCTCCAAGAATGGGCAAACCGAAACCAACTCAAAATATCTCCCACAAAAACAAACTCCATCCTACTAAAGGGACGCCTTGATCTTAGGCGGCCTCTGCAGATAAAAATTGAGCAGGAAACAATCAGATTCTCTAACTAACTGAAATACCTAGGCGTGACATTAGACCAAAACCTGTAATTTCAGGACCATCTGAAATATCTCCGTGAAAAAATAAGACGCTACACAGCCATGGTTGCCCGGGTCACGCGTAAAGAATGGGGCTTGAAAAAGCGAGTCCTCCAACTGTTGTACAAAACTATCTTCACTCTGATTGTCACCTACGCATCCGGCGCATGGTTTCAAAAAACTACAACAGCAGTAAACAGACGTATCACAGACCAAATTCACAGATCCATCCTCCTAACCATCACCCGAGCCTGCCGCACGGTGAGCACCCATGCTCTGCAGGTGCTCGCCGCCACTCTCCCGCTGGACTTAGAAATCATACGTCGCTGCCTACTGTACTATCAAGACAAAGGTACCTCCACAGACTTTTCTGGGATTCACTATAGACCTAAACAGCAACAGAAATGTGGAAAAGAAGAGGATACAAACTCATCTACAGCAGGCATGGTAGGAAAAGTGGAGCAACTCTTAAAAGGAAGAGATCACAAAGAAGTTTCTACCCAATATTGAACAAAACTACCCAACCTCACCAAACTGGTTCTCTACAGGTAACGTACCTCTTAACTGGACGCGGAGCGATTAATGCCAAACTGTCTCTACTTGGAATGCAGATGATCCAATTTGCACTTGCGGGGGGGGGGGTGGAGAGCTGGCAGCACCTCATGTATGACTGCCGGTTCTATGAAGACCTATGTGGTGTTTTATTCACCAGGATCCACTACTTACCTCAGGCACAAGAACATCACCTCCTAGACACGAAGGAGGAGTATCAAGCCTTCTCGGATTATGCACAGGCACTCGCGAGGAGGAGAAACCGAATCGCTGGTTTCTCCTCCAAGAATTAGAAAACTCAGGAAACAAACTATACCAAAGTAGACTAACATGGATGGAACCCATGTCCCATGAATGACAAATGGAGATGACTACCAAACTTGGACACCCCACCAGATGGGTCGATGTGAACAAGACACATTCCTGAGAACTGGAAGACTCAGGAAATAAACCACACTAAGGTAAAGGACTAACATGGACGGGACCCCGGCCCAACGGATGACAACTCGGACATGACACCAGATTGGACACCACCAGCAGGATCATTGTATAGTTTTCCTGCAGACGATCCTGTTGACGATCGCACCGGGATCCCTTTCCTGGTGCCTTTCCATCCCCCCCTGCGCCGGTGGTGGGACGGTTCCCCCCTACTTTCTCCTGGTGAGGCATGGGCCTGCCTCACTGACTTCTGGGGTTGTCTACACTATCATCCCCATATTTCTACCTTAACCCCCTCAGATTTCAGTCTCCCACCCACTCTATCTTTATGCCAGCGAATGCCCCACACACAAATACTTAAGTATGTTCAAATTACCGTTCGCCCATATTTTTGGCATTTATTATGCAAGCGATATCCCCCTCACGTAACGATCATCAAAACCGACGATGATGGATATATGTATCGCATATATATGGATCTGTCTGTACGTACGTGCATATAAAAGAGCGCGCGCGTTTTTTTTTTTATTTATTTTTAAGGTCACTGAAATCTCAGGAAATTAGGTGGCAGGACCTGCCAGAGTGAAACTAAAACTACTGGGTTCCTAGTCTGCCTCCACGGGGCGAAGGTGGGACAACTTTGGGCCTCAGCAGGGGTCCAGCGTCTAAACGGCCAGATGAACAATGGTACACGACACTACACATATACAATATCCATACACTTTTAAACCTCTGGCATTTCCAGCGAACTGGTACACCCACAATGAAAACTACGCGGAGATGGGGGTAACCCCTTGTGCCGTTTGACACTAAACACACCGTACACCATCTCTTCCATCATGCAGTATGACTGGTGTCTCTTGAAGTTTTGATGGACATCATGGGAGATCCAACCTTCCTTACATTTCGCGGGTACAGCTCTTAAACGGTGTTCGCAGGGCGGCCGCTAGATAGTCTACTGGACCGAACCTATTGGTAACTCTCAACGAGGTTTCCGAATCAGCCTCTACTCTGCTAAATAGAGACTGAAGGGACTCTTCATTCTCTATGCAGCGGTCATTGTTGAGGACACTTTATGTCAAGGCAGCTGGGTATATTCTTGTTACCATATCCAAAACGCTACCTGTTCTTAATTCTGAATACAATGAACTGTCAAACTAAACAAGCGAAAAGATCTAAACTTCGTAAACACGTCTTCGTCCATATCGCAAAATACGTGGTCACAGTTCTAATCTGAATGATGTCCATTTTGCCGACCGGGCTAGCCGGGTGGGTAAAGTGCCTGCCTGGCAACCCTAAGGTCGCGGGTTCGAATCCCGCCTCGGCCTTGGATCAGAGTAGTGAAAAAAACCTTGGGAGGTGCATTATGGCCACAGAAGCCGATGCGCCAACAACTAACAAAGAAAAAAAAGATGTCCATTTCCATTTACAGTCTGCCAAACCGTATGTACTTTGTCTGATAGAATCAACCAATAACTGGTTGAATCAATCAGTTATCGGTTGATTCAACCACTGCTCATCTCAGTTGTCCGAATTATTCACTGAATGATTCCTTTCGCTTCAGAGGTGGTACTTGTGCATATGCCCGCTGTGATATTCGCTGTCAGAGACTTAATAATTTGGAATCTCCTCTTTTCACTCTTCTCTGACTTAAAATCTCTCTACCACGTTCTGTCAAATTTATCAGTTGCCTCTGTCGTTCTCTCAACTCAACTAATCACATGGAAATCGTTGAAACCTCACTTTGCCCAGTCCAGCTTTCCTAACAGTGAGGTAATTTTCCTTGGTTTTAATTGTGACATTTTAATGTCACAACTCCAGCTGGCTTCCGTTTTATAGTCATACGGATCCAGTTGGTCGAGATGCAGAGGCTTTGGCAATTCTAAGCACAGCTTGTTCATTTGTTGGTAGGATCGCCGTCCTCCCCATACCAGGTGGACCTAATTTGGAATCCTGTTGATGATGGGAAGTATTTTTATGTGGACTTTTTCACAACGTGGCTGAGTTAGTCGATCTCAGGCGAGGGTAGCATGCTTTTTCTCCCGGAAACTCCAGTTTTTCGTACAGCAAACAGAAAATCGATCTCAGAACACATGCAATTCACAGAAAATATACACAGAGCAATATGGCCTTATTCGCTGATGCTCCTAAACCCTACTACAACAGCAATAGATTGTTCATTTACCTACCACAATATCAGACAGTCATAACCAGGCAGCCAACATGCTTCACTTTTTTCTCGCGAACAACCTTTCTAAGTACCCTACTATAGGACCACTCCCCTCGACCGTGCGTGTGGTCGAGGTGAGTGGTCCGCTAGACACTTCAGATCACAACCTTGTGATGGTCTCTTCTCCAATGGAGCCTTTCTCTAGTGGCTATTCTCAACTTGTATTATTTGGCATTACAATACAAAATAGGATTATCTGCTCGACTTATTTTTTCCCTTCCTTGGTCGGATTACTCTTTCAAGTCTTCTGATATCAACGGTTACTCAGATCGTGTTAGTGAAATTAATCTTGTAGGGATGAAATCCTTTATTCACACTCCGTCTTAAAATCTCGTCGTTTATCTAAACCTTGGTTTTCCAATAAATGTGCTAAGGTTGTTCACGATAAGAATGTTGCATATCGTAATTGGCATGTTTCCAAACCAGGTTCATCTTCATCTCCAGGTTCATTTTCTGCCTACACCAAAGTTCGCAACAATTGCAAATCAGTTATTAATCAGTCCAAACTAGCTTCCGAACAGGCTAAGAGTAGAAAACTTGCTTGCTGTCCAAATCGTAGCCAAGCATTCTGGTCTCTTGCCAAAGCTATTGGCCGCAACTATTGCCCATCTCTGTTCCCACCTCTTTTAAACCAGATGGCTCTATTGACACTTAAAATACGACCAGCAGGCTTACGGCTCCTTGAAATAACACAGAACTGGAATGTTCCTCTCTACAATAGGCAATGGATAAAAAATTACTCTCCTCCACCATGGACCACCTGTCCTCAACTGAAATTTGATACATATTTTCTGCAATGGGGAAAGAACTGTCTACCGACTCTAAATGTGCAACAACTCCATGCTAGCCATGTTCCAAACTATGCTAACTTCCTACCGATATATACGGATGGTTCCAAATCTCGCTCAACTGTTAGAGCAGCAGCAGTGTTTCCCTCTGCTATCATATCAGCTTCTCTTCCACCTGAGTACAGCAGCTTTTCAGCGGAACTATATGCAATTCAATTAATTCTAGAGAATTTGACTCTCCACCCATCTGCAAAATATATAGTTTACACCGACTCTCTCAGCTTAATTAGAGCAATGCAAAAATCCCTTTCATAAGGATCACCCTGTTATAAATAAGATCAGGAGTTTGCTGTTGAAAATTGAAGACCGCCAACAACTAGTGAAGTTTTGCTGGATTCCAGCGCATGCAGGCATTAAAGGGAATAAACTGGCTGTTTCTGCTAAAATTCCATCAACTTTAGACTTAACCTCTGTCTTCATTCCAGCTTGTGATTATAATATCGTAATTCAAGCAGCATACCATGCACAGTGGACAGAACTATGGCATAAACAAACAAATAATAAACTCTTCCAATTGAAACGAGATCCAAAATTTTGGCACTCAAGTATTCAGACAGTTCGACGAGAAGAAGTGGTACTCGCACGGATTAGAATAGGACATACTCATCTAACTCACCTCCATCTGCTCACAGGCGATGATCCTCCTCAGTGCTCACACTGCTCGGAACATCTAACAGTCAAACATATTTTGATTGACTGTCCACATTATTAACAACATCGAACTTCAGTACTTCTTTCTCTGGCTAACCTCCGAGAATCGATCACACTACACCATATCATTGGAGAGAAGGCAAATATTAGTGAACTTGATTGTTTTTTTGAAAGAAATTGGAATTTATGAACGAATATAAATAGTTTCTGAACTGAAAAGGAATTGAGCTGGCTTCATATTAATTATTATTTATAACATTCCTATGAATAGGCGTACTATAGCCACAGTAGCTTGTGCGCCGTTAAACACCCATACCACACATACACACACACACACACACTACACACACTATTGACACTTCAGCCAAAGGTAAAGTTGACCTGCTAGCTTAATATTTTTCTTCCAACTCGTGTCCCTTAAACACCAATACCAATACCAATACCAACTCGTGTATTGATGATCTTGGCAAATCACCTCCCACCATTCCCAGTGCACTCCATTCAATCAAGATTTTAATCAATCTTGATGCTAAGAAAGCTGCAGGTCCTGATGGTATCTCTCCACTTGTTCTCAAAACCTGTGTTCCTAAAGTTACTACAGTCTGTGTCGCCTTTTTCACTTTCTTATTCCAAAGGTGTTTTTCCTTCTGCTTGGAAATTTGCTTGTGTCCAGCCAGTTCCCAAAAAGGGTGACAAGTCCCTCCCATCCAATTATCGTCCCATTGCAATTATTTCTACTCTTTCTAAAGTAATGGAGAAATCAATTAACCGCCAACTCTTAAACTACCCAGAAACCTTCCATCTGATCAACGATCTCCAGTATGGATTCCGTCAGTGTCAATCCAATAGCGATATTCTGGCTTATTTACCTGCCTATGGACAAATTCAATGGAAAAGTTTGGACTTTTGGCATAAAGGTCTTCTAAACAAGCTTCCATTTTATGATTTGCCAACTGTTTTTTGTAATTGGTTATCCAGTTTTCTCTCTGACCGCTCACTGCGGGTGATGGTAGACGGCTTTTTGTCTTTTAACTTCTCCACTAATGCTCGTGTTCCCCAAGCTTCAGTTCTTTCTTTCACTCTTTTCCTCTTGTATATTAATGACCTTCTTCCATTGACTGGAAATCCCGTCCATAGTTTTTCTGATGAAAGCACATTGCTTTCCATCTTCCAATTTGAGAAACCTTGCCCTGCACAAACAGCTTCAACTTCTCGAATATCCACTACCAATTCCTTAAATGCCGATATCCAGGTGATTCTCCAGTGGGGCAAAGACAACTTAGTTGATTTCAACCCTTCTAAAACTCAGTCTTGTCTTACATCTCGCAAAAAGGATTCCTCTGCTCCTATGCTTATCTTCGATGACGCTCTGATTTCTAGGCAAGATCATATATCTCTATTGGAGATTATCCTGACTTCTAATCTCTCTTAGCATTAACACATGTTTAAAAAAAAAATTATATATATAGTGAATTAAAATTAGGGAAAGGTAACAGCAAACAGTTTCCCAGCAACATGACTTTATGTGAAGAAATAATACCTAATAGTCATCTGGCAGCGAATAAACCGTGACATAAAGAAATGCTGACATGATTTAAGGGTGTGGCAACCTACCAGCAACCTATCTGGCGAATCAATGTGTATGCTTAATGGTTGCGTGCACGGATTCTAATGTACAATCCATAAAAGCAGCACTACCTAAATTGTAAAACTTATTTTCGGTGTCTACATTAAAACTATGGTTTTAGTTTCATAATGTCAGTTTATCCTCTTTGTATCGCGAAAGTCGTCACTGGAATTTACTTCTACAATATTGTTTCTTCGGCAACCATTACTAATTTAAAATATAACCTAAAGAAAGTCCCCTGCTGGGAAAACCTAGTTCCTTGCAAATCGAAGTGACCCCCATCGACGAAGAGTATAACGTTTAGCTGCAAAACATTTGCTTTAAAAGGAGGCTGTTTGAGTCTCAGAGAATACAAAGATCTGGATGTCCAATTGCTTCAGATGGCCTTCCTTTCCAAACTAGATGTTTATAGTTGGCGGATGGAGGTTAATCTCACTAGAACATCATATAATCGCATCATCAACCGGTCACATTTCTGACCAAAGATGGTAGATGTTTTTCTTATCAAGCCGATAAGAAACCAGTGTACATTTTTAAGATATATTACGAATCAAAAAAGCCCTTTTGAACCCTACAAATCCCTTTTGGAATTTTAAATCCAGTGGTCATGTTTGGATTTTAATTAATCTATCCACGATGCTTGTAGAAATTCCAGGTGGTGGAAGTACTAACAAGCGCACTGAAACCAGTGTACATATTTGACCTTCTCAAAGGTCATTAATGGAAGAGTTGAGTGGAATACGCGCTTTGATAACTATCGCTATTATTATTTCTATATCACAAATTGACCAAGGTTATGGCCAGACCTCTAGGATACTCTGAAAAGAGAGGCCCCCGTGGAAATTCGTATATCAAAAGGTATCTTCAACTATGTCAGTTGTCTGACTCTAGGGTATACAACAAACAAGAAAAAACACCATCAAATAATCCGGATGTTACGACTCCATTTCGTCCGTAAAGGAATGCAAGATTTTGTACTGCAGGAACACCAGATGATGGAAGTTACTTCCACATACTCGCTCGTGCAGACCTGACTACAAATCGCCAGTTTTCGACTGTTTATATTTCAGAACGCTGTCGGTTCCGCATTTTTTTATTTCCCTTAATTTCTACGCTCAACGTTCCGATACGAATACCCCAACCCACACGTGTACACCGCCGATGGAAACTTTGCCACATGTTGCGTTATGGCCCAATCACCGCATTTTATTTTCATGGTATTTGCTTCATGAAGTAAACACCAATAGAAATATAGCACAAAGAGATCTCTCTCTCTCTCTCTCTACCTCTCCTTGAGTTTTATTACCCGAACAAACTGTGGATTGATCTCTTTGGATAATCCATGTCCGGATAATCGATGTCTACCATTCTCATACTGAAAATAAATGAATTGAATAATTATTTCCCAAAATTATAGCTTCAGCATTAATTAGGATAGTTTACTCAAAAAAAAATAAATATTTAAAAACATCTAAGAGAACATCTACTCACCCCTATTTCAAATTCGACAAACCTACAAATGAAATACATGTTTTTTAGGCTTATCGGCTTGCTGTAGAGTTTTATTTTTATGCACGTGAAAGTGAAAGTGTAAATGATTCGTTATTCTTATTTTTTATCTTCCTCTCACTCTTTGTCAGTAAAGTTACCGATTAATTCCATTTGTCTTTATTCAAGAGTTCAAAATTTTTGTCGTGTTTGCCTCTAATAACATCACGCGTCATTTAAAGAATCCATACTTTGAAAATCAGTGAAACCCGATTATTGACTAAAAATGCTAGGCCTAAATGAATGTTAAATATCATTCTGCGGATAGGAATTTAGTCGAAAGCTTCCAAGTTGATATGATTAAAGTGAAGAGTTAAATTTGAATATAACGGAGCAAATTAAAAGTAATATATCTATCTAATATTTGCACGTTAACTTAGTAATCCCAGTGACATTTTCAATCTGATAACAAGATGACTACTGGCAGATTATGGTCCTCTGGCATTGAGAAGTCCTTGGAATTCGTGACTCTAAGAACGGCGTTTGGACTGGAAGAGGAAAAAGATGGTAAGTTAAAAGTTACTTTTTTTCTTTATTATTTAAAAATTATATTAACTGTTGAAGAAACTTAGGAAGTGATTAAGAAAAACTAATATTGGGGATTTTAAGCCCCTTCTGGGCGTCACCAGTGTTTAATAAAAATTGACGGGATTATCAACATCAACAAATAGTTTCTACATAATAAATAAGTTGCAGTACAACAGCAGGAATTACTAATGCGATTTATGGTACAGCATTTCAAAAATAGTTGTGGCACTCACGTGTAGCACAGTGGTTACGATCGCTGACATTCTCCTCCGAGTGGAAAAGGCCTGGATTCGAATACCGTCAATGATGCGAAGAACCTTTTTGGGCTTTCTTCACATCGTAGTCGAATTCGTTGGGGGTATAGTGGAAGTCCCCCCTCTTGGAAAGTCGGGCTTTTCGTCCAACAAAACAGGCAAACATCCAAGGGATACATGCGGTTAGAGACGTTATGGTGGATGAGTTTTTGATCAGATAATCCTGATATGTTTTTATCTAATTTGTATTTAAAACCATAATTTCTTATTACTATTTATTTACTATTATTATCATTACTATTTATCATTAAACCAGATAGATATTTGATTTAAGGATTTTTGGTTATCATGGAACACCCTGGACTGGCTGTCAGCCACTGGGTCCTTAGGGAAACCATGAAATCAGGACCATAGGAGAACTATGAAATCGTCGTCCCCAAACCTCAGGGTAGAATAGGATGAGGTTTCTAGAAACTGGGGGCATTCTACTGAATTGACTCATTATGGCCGAGATATTGCTGATCAAAATTGCGGAGTGGGTCACCTTGACCACAAGTCACAAATTAAAAAATTATTTCAATAAATAATCACTTAATATTATTTAACTTTGTAATAAAATTTTTTTGCAATAAATTCTGATCATTTCAGTTGTAAGAATCTAACAATGTCCGATGTTCTTCTGAATGTAACTCAAGCAGATAGCTGTCGCGAGTGGAATAATTTCTAATAAATTAGAATACTGATTTAAAAAAATGATTAGGGGGAATCCCCTTGCTTACGTGCACTGGAGTTGAAATAATGACATATTTATATTATTTGTAATTATTTTTTTCATTTTCATTTTTTAATTTGCTTTTTGACTGGAAGTTGGTCTTCTTAGGAGACCAAAAATTCCCTTGTATGGACAATACCCTCTTGAACTTTGCACACTATCTGGGTTTCCTCTATGGACGGGTCATCCCTGCTGATTTTCTCTTTTGCTAAATAGAAGAGGGTTGTTACTAACAAATAGAATTATTGGTGACGTAATCAATTTACAGCAAGATCTGTGGGTAGGCCCCAAAAATCGGAAAACCTGATAAAGAAAGGTTTATAAATAAATAAATATATATACTGTATATATATTTATTTATTTATCCGTTGGGTTCTGGTGATGGTTTCACCAAATGATTTTTTTTCCCCTGCGTATTATCCAATCTACCTGTGTAATAACGGAGTTAATATCCTGGTGAGAACAAAGTATCAGTCGAATCTACAAGAACTATCTACAACAACAACATTTGGAAACATTTCCTGTCGCGTGAAATCATTGTATAGTCTTCTTATGAAATTACCGTTAATTTTATCTTCTTTCTCTGTCCTCCTTTTGCCTTAATAACACCCTGTCAGTTGTCATCAGCGACAATTGCATTAAAAAACGCACCGTCCAAAAAAAAAGTAAATAAATTGTTGGTAATACAGTTCCATTTAAAATATTCTTCGCGCGAGCGATGTTTGTAGACTTCATTGCAAAGAATGCAAGAAGCTCACAAACGTTCACGTCCGCTGAGCTATTTGACAGTAGTCAGCTTTAAAACTCGCGATAAACTCGGAAAGAATGTTAGTGTTTTTTTTTTTTATTAATTTATTTTATTTTTTCTGTCTCTGACGAATGCCATCGTTTCGGTGTAGCGACGACCCTACTGCCGCTTCCCCGTAAGCCCTTCCGGCACTTCTTTCCCTCCCCCCTTTTACGCTCCCCATAACACACCTGACAGACTCGTGCCGTGCATGCTAATTATGGGGTCTGTACTGCGATGATAAGGTTTGCAGATGCCCCGTGGGAGTTGGTGGGACTGCAGGACCGTAAAGGGCTTTAGAAAGACCGCATCCCTTTATAACGCGGTACAGACCCGAAGGGACCGAACGGGGGAAATGGGATGGAGGGGAAGGATGAGCTCACTGCATGACGGCAGTGTGAACTGCACGTGCCCGTTTTCTAAGAAACTGACACCAGAACGCTTCTCTTTTGAATGATGCATGTGATTGAAAGGATAGAAGGAGGAGACGGATGTGTCTGCTGGGATCTCGTAATCCAGAAGTAAAGGATAATCGATCAGCTTGTTCTGTTTAACAGACTGCGCGTTATTAAAATCAACACCGTCTACAAAGAGAATATTAACTAGGTGTGTGTGTGTGAGAGAGAGAGAGAAAGAGTTAAACCGGTGTAGGACAAGCAACACTGGGCGCAAAAGAGAGGCGAACTCGGCTTCATATGGAGTTCTCTCACATTAGTAAAAGTACATATACGTATTTAAAAAAATAATAATAATAAATAAATAAATAAAAGACATGACATTTTAAGACTTAAGCGATTAAATATTCTTTAATAGCTTAAGTTTGATCTAAACTTTACTGTTTAGATCAGTCAATCCGTAATCATAAACAATTATCTGTTTATAGTTGATTTTTCACAATAAATTACATTATGCATTGCGAAGACCAATCAGAGACTGTAGGAATTGTCTGGAACTGGAGCCAATTATCAAAAGCTGTGACTTTCATCTTATAGAAGTTCCGGTTCCTACATTGTCACCGTAACTGCTTCTTACTGCGACACATCATTAGCATTGACAGAATCAGGGAGTTAATTTTGTGACTCATATCTATAACATACAATGTTAACTGAAATAATAATTACTATAATATTACAATAAAAATGTAAAATAATATAATAAGGTGTTTGTATAAAGAAAACCGTTTATTTCACTGTTTACATGCATTATCAAATATAATAATAGTATATTAGGTGATTAAGCGCAATTATGACGTTTAAATCATTGATTTAAACGTCCAGTTTTTTTTTTTCTTCGTGTTTAGTTTTTGACCCCTAACGGCAGTTTTTCAAACCACATGGAACCGCTATTAAATTATAAATGTTACGATACACGACTTCCTAGTTCAGAAATATATCTTAGCTCGCTGAAGCTGTATATGGCCGTCATGACCTCTTGAAAGAGAACCGTATTCGTAGTTCTCAATCAACAGGGTCATTATGGTAAGGTACAGCTAGTGGGAACCTGGAAGGGGAGGGGATTTCTGTTTTATTTCCCACATATTATGTAACAACCATACAAACTGCACATTATCCAGCTTCCCACAAGTCTAGATTAAAAACAGGTCAATGTCATGAGTAAGAATAAGTCCGGAGGACATATTTCGGCACGAATTTGAGACCAATAATTAAATATGATTGTCTCGAAGGCAATTAGACTCAGCTAAAATATCTTTGAAACTTAGCGAGGAACTCGATAACAGTGCCACCTACTGGAAGAGATAATAGTTCATTCCTCTTCTACTCTGTTGAAAATTTCGCAACAAGTTCGCAGTGCGAATGTTTTCATTTTAATTTAGATTTAAAACACGTTCTGTCTCACGTATCAACCTGAGTCAAGGGACAAAATTGTCACAATTTTAAGAGGTGGCAATATTGGGAAAACGCAGTAGCTGATAGGTTTCTTTATTTTTTCAATTTTATTATTATTTCGTAGAAGGGTTAATAGATTTGAGCTTGGCAATTGCGAAAACTCATCCTTTTCAGTAAGCTGCAAATCTTCGAGCATCCATCGTGGCACCTATCGATTACAAATTCACAGCATGTCATTTCACCACACTCCATTACATTCTTACTTATCTTATAGCTGGAGGTGATGCGGTCGATTTTTGTAGCTGGAGGCATATCGAATACGTAGTGAGCTGCTGAAAGGGTAGACTGCCTTTCTTTTCTTTCTTTTTTTTTTTTTTTGTTTGAACAAACAATTTATAACAGCGGAGAAAAGTCTTCTTGGTCCCCTAGTACACTATCTTTGGAGTATAAACCCGTGTCAATTAATGATAATGTTGGGGTATTGTATTTCCTTGACTTGGTCCGAAAGAGAAAAGATTGCTGCTCCAAGATAAACCCATTATAGTTTACAACACACACAGACACATACACGAGTCGCGTGCGACTCTTACGGGGCAATTAATTGCTAACAGAAGGTGACGGGCAGTGATCAAAGACTTTGAGGGACAACACCATTATATACAGATGTCACTGTAGGATCAATCACTTTCATATTCCGACAGCCATAGAGGCACAGCCCACAAGCGATTTGTCTTCCAGGACAGCGTTTGTCGTTAATGACCTTGGTATAATCAGAACATACGAGATTACAGCGTCGATTACCGAGGGCAGCAGGAGGAGCCACTAGTTTCCGAGAGAAGGTGAGCCGTCCTATCAGATCATTTAATGCGGCTAGCTGGGACTCCATCCTGTCCCTGAGCACAAAAGTTTATGATAAAGACACGGCCATGCGGACCACGGGAGGATTGATAAGTTGTTTAGGGAAATGGACATCGTCTGGCGGGAGGTGTCATTTGCAGATAAGGGATAGAACAATGTATTTGCAAGTTGCTAACATAATTAGGTTAATTCCTACGCTTCGCGCTCCCAACCACTTCCGTTAGGTGGACTCAGTGGAGATGCCCGTCTGATATATGTTACTTCAAGTGGTAATGCTTCTAATGACTGGGTTAAGCATTCCCACGTGACAGAGAAAAGTGTAAGATGTTGTTCCCTCGCACGTAATTCATTTACTCCTCTTCTGCTACGCTGGAAGATTGCTGGCTGCGATTCGGTACACTGCCTTTACGATCCTTGATGTTCCGATAAATCTTAAAATAAATAACCGATTTCTTAAGTTGTTACAGTAAGAAGGTGTTTGGTATAATTAATCTACGAAACTATCGGTTAATTAAGAAAGTCCACGAAAATTACCAACAAAACATTCTTGAGGTAATGTGGATCCCTCTGGTGACTAAAAGCGAAAACTCATTTAAGTTTCTTAAGCGTGCGCAGAACTGAGAGGAATAGTAATTATCATTCGGAATGGATAATGCCAGTACTGAGTTCTTCAAGAACACTACAAAATATTCTAATGTGGAATTAAAACAACTTAGAATTGCCATTTATTGTTTTAATATTGATTTTGTGAGTTTCAGTGCCCATCAGGTTAACGTTCATTTCGCTTCTTTATTCATGGCTGGAACGAATTAAACACACCATTTGAGAAAAGGAAAATTAAAAGACACGGCACGGCCATAAAACTACAATTAAATGAGCTTCCTTTGTTAATTTTCACGTAATCGCTCGACTGAAAAGTAATAGGACCTCGAACCAGAACTCTGTGATACGAGGGTACTTCTGTCTTTGGACGCACAAGCGTACAATTGAATAGAAATGAAAATATTTCTGAAAAACAAAGTCTTACGTAATGTATTTTAGGGATTCCAGCCATCCATTATTACTTCAATCAATTCCAGAGTCTCAGGTACTTCGAGGTCTGAAGGATTTATTGGTTCAAGTCAAGAATACGTATCCAAGGGCAGACACTTTTGTCAGTATACTCCTGCTAGTAGGATTGGTTTGATAATTGCAAGAAAATATTCACCATAGAGTGTCAAGTTGACAGAGGATTTGGCGTCCACTGATTATGATGCTGCCAAGTTCTTAATCAAATAGAGGCTACACGCCGAAATAAGCCTTTAATGCCGACAAGAATGGCTAAATCCGAAAGAGGGTGCTAACTAGAAAACGCCTCTAGCTTCGGAGAAACTAACGATTGGGTAACTCTTCTTCTGATTGGCAGTGCCTGAGGGGACGTCATGGCCAAACCCATAACAGTTTACCGCTCACTGAAAGGGCAGAAAGTAAGCAACATTTGCCAGTCTTCTTGAGAGCTAACAAAATGAACTCGGTCACTATTTTGTGGAGATGTGACCAGAGTGAATTTTAAAATTCTCCTCATCCTCGACAATGCATTAAAACATTCAAAGAACACCCAGTTTGGCCATCCGCGTATTAAAGACACTCGAGTTGTGTTGCGTCAGTATTTTCCATTGAATCTCCAATCATCACTGAGTGCTGGGTAAAATGTATTAACTTGCTAACCGATTAAAAAATAAAATTAATAATTCATTTTATACGCAGTATTCAAAGGACCGAATGGTAATTCCTTACTACTTATTCTCTGTTTCATTTTGTAGGACGCAGAACCATCCGAAGTTTATCCAGTCCGTATTTCTGTTGACAAACTCTCACTGTAATAAGATAATCTAATAACCAACAGAGAAAATAAATCTTAATTAAAAAGACTTGAGATATGATATTTCAGTATTCCAATTATGGTGGTCTATTTCTGTTTATTTTGGGAATCTACAATAATAAAGAAAAAAACTGCAGCTGTTTCTTAACCCCCCATCCCTCTTACATTTATAGGGTTAGGGACGTTTCACCTGTAATAGTGTGATCGCCTCCAGTGCTGGCATCAGCATATGCGATGAGCAGTGGGTGGACTTACTGCTGGCAACCTACTTTTAGCGATGGATAACAAGCAGTTCTTCCCCCCACCCCTCACTTAATGAGATTTCGGGACGAGTTGCAAAGGGCAGCTCGATATCCCACTTCCTCCACACTTCTCATTAAGCAGGTGTGGCTGTTGCCTGTCTGCGGCTTAACGTGATTTCTTGGGATTGCTTTGCAAAAAAAAAAAAAGAAAGAACTCCGAGAGGTCGCCGCGCGTGCGTTTCACGAAGCAGCGTGAAAATTGATTTATGTTTGGGTAATCCACTAAATAAATGCCTCGAAATGATTTAACAGAAATAACTCGGTAATCTTTCTACAATATACTTGACCCGAATGGGCGGAAGGCCAAATTAAAATAGAACCGAACACATTACTCACAAACACTTCTCTTCCGCGTGAGATTAACCCGAGGCAAACAGCGTGGGCTCAGATTATCCAAGAAAATCAGTTCGAGCTCTATCCCAGTATCGTAATGGAGAGTGCGTTAAGTATGCCCTACGTAATTACACACTGCGTAATTACATATTCATCGTGCACCTTGTTGACACTTTTAGCAATGTTTATTCGTATAACCTGCAGTTAATCTTGCAACAAATCCCCTCTAAATTCTGTAGGTTTATAATTTGGTAAGACGTGATCGTCACTTAGTGTTTCAAGTTGTAGTTCGTTTAAGAGGTGTGATAATAATCAAGATTCGATCTAGTTAAATTTTCTACTAAGATTCGGTATGATGAGGATCTCCTGTTCAATGAGGACACACTGAATGTTATTTGTGGTTCAGTTGTTTATTCATATAAACACCTTTACAAAATATTAGCTTCAAACAGTAAAATGAGGATTCAGTGTATTCGATGGTCTATTTGCCTGTTTTCTGGCTGTAAAACGGAAGTTTCTGGAGTTGAGGCCCATGCATCTCCCTACCTAAGATCAATTCACTCAGACACGGTGTGAAAAATCCTGTAAAAATCCCTCCGTGTTGTCGGATTCGAACCCAGAATTGTTTTACATGGTGTGGAAGAACAGCAAAGTTCCCAGGAGAGTCACGAGGTGGAAGAGGCAACACATTTCAGTTTTCTATTTGCACCTTCACTTATTGAAAATTGATATGGTGGTTATTAATCTTAGTTTAAATGCCATAAAATGTAGTCTTGCGATATATGCAGGAGGACAACTTCCATGTGTTTTTTCTGGTAAATTTGTTCATAATATCCATCAAAAAGTACACCATGCTTCAGAAGACAATGGCCACCAATTTTCTTGTCGAGGAACCTGCCTTTTAACTGCTTATACGGATACTACTGATAACATAACTCCATGGATTGCCGTTTAGTTTCAGACTCAAAGTGATACGTCCACACGTTGCATTACTGATGAACAAACTGTGAAGTAACCTTTTTGAAAAAGAAATTGCTTTACATCGTCTCATGGGAACGTTCTTGAGGACAAGGTTTATTCTAAAGGCTAACATTGCACTGGTACGGCGAAAGGCTGTTTCAAGACAGCAATACTGAAGTCCACTGGAGGGGAGTTGTGCGGGGATCGCATGCAGAGCCGTCCAGCAACATAAAGCATCTTCTAGGGTCGGCACAGTCTCAGGACACGAATCATATCGAGAATCTGTATTCATGGAAACGATGATTCCGAGATAGGCCTCAGCAAACTAATGAATTTCACAGATGTGATGGATCTGCCGATTATTTTCCAACTGGAATGAAATATCGCCGGGAAGACCTGTGCCCCTATTAGAAATTGTGTCACTCAGGACTGCAGGTGATAAAGGTGGAATCAAGTGCTACTAGATACATTATCTAATACTTTGGTGGGACAACGTACTATTCAGTCGGTCTACACCTGCTTGTCAGAAAAATCCAAAATCTTTCTTCACTCCCTGTGTGCGTGCTTCCCAACCCTTTTCTTCTTTTGTCTGCCAAAAATTCTCCTCTTCACACTTTCAGACATCTCCCCCACCCACAGAAAAAAACAAACAAACAAAGAAACCTTTCGGCAAAGGCTAGCCAACCCCATTTGAATTCTGAAGGTATTTGCCAATCATAAGTAGACTACCTTTTATTATTCCCCTTCCCAAATACTTTTTCTCATCGTATAACTGCGGTTGTGTGTTGTTAACGAACATTTCTTTTGTGCAAACAATTTTTCCTTTCAGTCAGTGTGCCCAGACGCCCTTCACTACTCTATTAAGATCCTCGTGAGACGTAGCCCATTTCCGGCTATTTTTCGTCTACACCTGTAGTTCGTCATCACCGCCCTTCACATTCTTAACAATTTAAACTCTTAATAACGCAGTCTTATGCATTCACAGACAACTCAGCGCTATTAAAAGCCCATGAAAGCAAAATGTGGATTCTTACTCAAGATGTAACCAACAGTTAAAATCTGCATTTTACATTTCTGGTTTTATTTCTCCAGATAAGGTATTCCGATTACTTCAATCCTGGTTTTCCACCTTTAACTTTTGAATCTCAATAATTTTCGGAGATTGACTCGCATTCGCGCTGTTCTATGCAGATATCCGACCTCGATAACCGGCTACATTAAGATGGTACAAGAACTAAAGTTGCTGGAGCTTACGTTGACTGAAGATCGTTGGCTGAATTCAGTTTTCCACTAAATTTCTCCTTTAGAGTACGGAGATGTTTTGCAGCGAAGAGTAATGGCGCAATTATTTCCTGTAACTATTATTAAGAGAGAGAGAAAGAGAGAGTCTGATGCTGCTCTAGTAATACACATGAGAGCTCGTAGGGGGAAAACAGGAAGACGAAAGATGAGCACCGCAGCCAGCCAGCGGGGCGTATTGAATGCCCGAGTTGTCAGGCAACGGAAATGGAATTCTCCTTTGAGTACAGTAGATTCAGATGGATTCTTTGATTAAGTGGAAAAACTTTTGTCGCTTTTTGTTCGGGAACAGTGGCCTCTGTCAAAGTCTGCGATGCTTTCGAAATGAACCCTTAGGTTGCTATTAAAGACAAGAACTGCCAAGTAATTAAATTAAGAAGATTAACATGGACTCCTGTAATGAATAAATAGTCGAGAGAGAGAGAGAGAGAAGGAGGGAGGGAGGGAGGCTTAAAGCCGTTTACAAGTGCTTCAAGAAAATGAAGTTACATCGCAGTCGGAAAAATTCATTAACCTAGACGTTGCACGAGCCGGTAGGTAACCGCCGGAAAGGAATTCAGCTGACTTTAATCTTCCAGCAAGGGATGGTTATGTGGAAGCTTTTCTTTTCTGCTCAACCGGGGATTTATCCTTTTGGAATTAACGCACACACACACACAGTAGCGCGAGAGTAAACTAGTGTGTATGTAAACGAAAACAAAGAGGGATTAATTGGCAAAATATTCACGAGGCAGATTATTTTGTTTTAGCAATAAATGTGTCCGGATGCAATTTAAGGGAAGGATAATTAGCTCTTCAGAATCTCAAAATTTATTAAAGGGCAGTTAAACCGAGAAACCTTTCTTCGGTGACTTTAAGAATGCTGCTAAACCATGTACTTTGTTCATAAGAACCTCTTTTGTATTACTTATCCTCCGAGCAGTAGAAATAAGCGCACAATAAGGATTTAGAAGCAAATACAGAGTTGTTCATAAATCGTGCTCTATTCTTGAAGTGAGTATATAGAGCCATTGGCGTGATTAGTGCGGCACATAATTGCTATTAATATTAAGAGGGCCGTTGCCAAACACTATCAGTTGGTTATATTGCCTTTTAAAAATTTTATAATGTCTGGGAAGTCGAGTGCTGGCTCTCTTCCCAACAAAAGAATTGAAATTGAATTGGATTCAAGAAGTGAATCAACTGATTCAGATAATGATAGCTCTCATTATGAAGTTGATGGAATGACCTTAACTGAGGTTGAGCAAATGGTTTTCGATGATATTAAATTGGCGGATAATAGTAAAGGGAAGCCAAAGGATTCTGTTTCTAAAAGGAAAAGGCAAGTCAAGAAAATAGATACAGCTAAAAGTAAGAAGGCTAAGAGTAGTCAAGTGGCAGAGCCATCAGGCGAAGCTGAGACTGAGAAAAAATCTAAGATGTCCCCAGAAAAGAAGCAGGAAGTGTTTCATAATACGAAAATTGTATTAAGCTCAATTACTGGAAGTTCTGAAGAAAGGACTGATGCTCCAAGTTTGGCTGGTTTGGATAAAGTTGCTGATTCACGTTCTAAATTGAGAAGTATCCTTTTTCATGGTGAAAATCGAATATCAAGTAAAGTCTCAGCCCAAATTTTTGAAATATGGGATAATTTAGAAATGGCAATTTTGGAGCTTTAAATTGATCTCCAAATATGTAGAGCTAAAAAGGATACTCAAGAAATTCCCAGGCAATATGCAACAGTTGTAAAGGAACAAGGGTTTAATAAGCCTAAGGTTGCTATCATTACCACCAGGAATGGGAAACATAAGAGCAGTGAAGACGTGAAAAAAGACCTAATAAAGAAGGTACAATCAGTACTTCAGGATGTTAAAGTGAGAAATTTAAAGGCTGTTCGGGATAAAAAAGTTGTTATTGAAGTGGAGCCGGAAAAGGATATTGAGTCAATAACAAATTGTGCTAAATTTAAAGAATTAAAGTTGTGTGTCGACAAAGTGAAGAAGCAGAATCCTAAGGTTTTTATTTATATGACGTTGAACAAGAAGTTGATAAGAAAGAGCTGTTAGATCAATTATGGTTGAAAAACTTGAAAGATTATGGAATAGACGAAGGCCTATTTCGGGAAAATCTAACAGTTATATCTGTTAATAAAGCCAAGAACAAGAATGTAAATAACTGGATACTTCAGGTTGCCAACCCGATTCACAAGCAGTTAGTACGCGTAGGAAGAGTATTTGTGCATTGGTCGGCCTGTCGAGTTCGTGACATTGTCACAGTAACTCAATGTTATAGATGCATGGCTTACCGCCATATTGCTAAATTCTGTAAAAATGAAGCATTCTGTGGCCATTGTGCGACAATTGGGCATTCTTATAAAGATTGCTCAAATAAGGATAAAGTTCCTTGTTGCATAAATTGTAAGCGCAAGAAAATAACAAGTGACCATGCTGCAGTAGATCATGCCTGTCCAGAGGCATAGTAAAGCAATGGACTTAAATCGAAAGCGCACTGATTATGACTAAAAACTGCTGGTTTTATTATCTTGTCGATAATGTACATGGATGTATTGTTTTTGAGGTGCTGTGACTAGTGTCATGGGCTCGTCAGAGTTGGCCTTAATGTGCAGATGGTTGAAGTGTTGGGGAGAGACCCAGTATGAGACTTTATTTTTAAATAGTATGTTTTTAAAATTTTAATCTTTTAGCCTTCTGAACGAGTAGAGGTCTTCCTCCTCGAGGAAGGGACTGGAACTGGAGTCGCATGAGATACTAAACTATCTTCATGCGATGACAGGCTAATGACCGAATAAAAAATTGTAAGTCATTTAAACAATGAAAATGGAAATGGAAAGTATGATTTGGACATATTTATTACAGTGATGATATCACCCAAAATTTCTATAATGAATTAAGATATAAAAATTTCTCTAGACTTTTGTGCATATGGGCATCTTTGCCTAGGAGTCACACTGAGATTTCCGTTGTTTATATGATGATGTGCATTCTTTATAAGCTATTTCTGTTTATTGTTAGCTGTATTGCGTTCATTATTAACTCGCTGTGCGTTGCTACATCCTGAAGATTTTTCTTTTCTGCGCAGCTCTTAGATTTCTAGTTTTGTTAAACTCAATATTAGCTTAGGAGCCATTATGGTTTCCTACATATGATCCTCCCCAGATTCGCTGTTGTTTTAGCCTTGTGCTAAGTACAAAGAAGTGTTTGATTTCGTTACCACTTTGCCCGATGTTTTCTTTGATCCATTTTGCACTCGCAATGATTTACTTGGTTCTGACCAAAGCCATCGTTTTATATTTATACAAGCGACACAAGCATATTGCAGAAGACAGATCTAGCACATTTAGAAACTTAATTATTTGCTCATTACAACCTTCGTCATATCTACAACGAATAACTGTTTTATGCTTGCGAACAAAAATAGTTTTCATCATAAGAGCAGATCGGGAAACGTCTACGAACTGAATTATAACATCGCGAAACGTGCGCAGAAGCATCCTTTGTAGTTAGAGGTTCTAAGATTCTCCGCTGTTTATTGACCAGCTTCCTCTTCCAGAAACAAGTGATGATTGGTCAGTGGCCGCACTGACCACTCCCCGCCGTATTGACAATGTGGTCTACTTTTACTATACCTTGAGGGAACGGCTGCCTGACAATAATTCTTATTAGAGACACCGCTAACCTAAATTGAAAAACAGAAGCAGGAAAGGCAGAAGAAAATATTTAGAGATGTTCGAAAGGGTGAAGAGAGAGAGACGTAAATAAACAGATGGAAAATATCCAACATTATTTATTTTCCTGTGAAGAACTTTGGTCAAATATTTAAGGATTCATTTACCCGACATTTAAAACAAACGCTTATAATATTTCCTTGAAAAAGCCAATATGCACACCCGAAATTAAAATTGTAGTCTTCTTCTTCTTCTCTAAAGAACACTATCCCGCATCAAGGAGGGTCTTTGTACTTTGGGGCTATTCTGGCTCTTTGGACACCCAAGTTCTGTCTATACTATTTTATTTTGTGCATCTTTTATCTACTCCTCGAGAAAAGGGGATTTACTTAAAACAGAGCCCAAAAATTCAGATTTTACTTGCTCTTTTCATGAAATTGCTGAAATGGGATATGAAATTTTCGCTGATTAGATCACTGTGGTCGTTCACAAATAGAAGCGTATCATTGGAATGTTTCAACTCATATCTCCCCTCCTCCTCCTATAGCATCATTTCCACCCATGTTTCAGGGCATATCCCCTCTCCTCCTAAATTCAAACGCAGCGGATTCACAAGCAGAATGGTAGGTAATACCAGGGTAATAAATGTCGTGAACACAATTATCAACAATTGCATTTTCGTAATTTTATGGTGTTCTATCGTAGTGAGCCATATTCTAATTTTACTTCCTTCATTAAGTTTTTAATTTATGTAAGCCATTTTTTTTTTTTATATACGCAAATATATTTTATTTATATTCCAGAATACTGATGTTTGATTCAGTATGTTTATCTGTTCTGATCAGAATAGAACTTAAAAGCTAGATGAATAGTTGTGGTTAGGGGGCGCTTTTGAGTTGGAGTTAAAACATGACAGGTAGTTGATTTGAAACCGCGAAGAAATTTCAAGTTCTTCGCATCATTCAAGGGGTTCAGATCCGTGTCTTCCTTATGCTTTCTAAACAAGCTTAGTCACTATTTTGATACGGCGTAGATGCAAGGGAACGATGGAAAATGATCATAATGCGAAAGATAAAAAGATCTACACAGAAAGCCATGTATGGTGATAAATGGCTGCCAAAGTCACACCTTCCTAGCAAAATTCGGCAAACCGGTGATGAATGATCACGACACTGACTAGCGTGGTACTCCACTTAATGAAACACGTGGTCTAGAATAATGCGTGCAGTTGATAATGAGTTGATAGGTTTTGCTCTACCTTCCTGCACAGATGCACGCTCATTAACTGCGCTGTGGAATTTACTTTGTGAAGTGTGGAGATTACAAATGACATTTGCAGCGTATCCGAGTACGCATGCGCATCTTCGATCGAACTGATTGTTTTTCGTCGATTGTTAATTTTTATAAGTGTTTTACTAAGTGACCGAGTGTGTGATGTTTGCATTAACCAAGGCTTAAAATGCTTACCCGGGTTCAGATCCGTCTTAATAATAAGTGTTGTCGTTTTATTATCCTCATCAACCGAAAGAAAAGGTTTAAAAAGATAATCCGCACTTCCTCTCATTCCAGAAGTGCATTTGGGAAAAACACTCTACGTATCCCACGTGGGTGGTATTTGCTCTGCCTTTATACTCTAGGTATGCGGATAAGAGTGTAAGTAGCTTGACGCAGTTCGTTGTTCGGACTGTTGCTTAGCAACGTGACATTTTTCCGTAACAGTGTGTGATCGCTTCGCAGGATTGGTTTGTTAAAGGTCACGCAGACAACGAGAGGTCACCAAAGGCAGATTACGTTAGGAATACGCAAACGTAGAAATATTTTATTTATTTTTTATAAATTTTTTTCTCACTCGAATATATGCAATAAGAATAATATTTAAGGAGTACCCGGTTCTAGTACAGTAACGGCAAGAACAACCAATGTTGATTTGGTTTTAGAAATCCCAGAGTGACCTCAAGATTACTTAAGAGTAATTTTTAATCGTTAGCGACTTCTTGGTTTTCTTTCTTCATTAAAAAAAAATTACATAAGTCCATGATCCAAGGTTCACAGCATTTACTCTCGTGCTTTCGTGAGACACGGAGAATGCGCAGTACAAAGGCATTATTTTAATCGCTGCGCAGTAACTGTTCCAACTTTATTCTTCACCCATCTCCAAAATCCGAGTCCACAGATGTAAATTTTTCGAGGAAGCGCAATGTCCCCTCTTCTCGTAGCACACCACTCGGAATCTGCATTGGTATTTGGTCCAATTACCTTAGTCATGCGTCACCCGTCTCGCAGAAACACTAAATCGTCGGGAAGGATATATACGTGTGGATGGGAAGCGAAAGATGTCGGTACCCTGTTCGTAAACGACACATATATAGCTATCAACGCGTGTGTCCGGGGGATTCTGTTGTTGCTTTTATTACGGCATCAGTATGCTGCAACATCGGGGGGAAAGTAAGGGGGAGGAGAGGGGCGAAAAAAAAAGAGAAATAAAGGCTTCCGTATGATGGATCTGGCACTCAGGGTACGGAATGACTATCGAGAGGGAAACCCGTTACCCCCCTCTCTCGTGCTTACTGCCAATAGTGAGCACCCTTCAGTGGAGAGACAATGACGGATTGTGTAGCTGCGCGAGACAAGTTCCGAGCAGTGAGCGTGTAACGTTCAGTGACTGGTAAAGCTACGGGAAAGGAAAGAAAGAAAAAGAAAAAAAAGCGGAAAAAAACCTAATTTCCCTTCGTACTGAAACAGAAGACCCGAAAGATCAAACTTTTTCATTCTCTATCGGTATTTGGTGTGAATTATAATGCTCACGTGCAGAGGAGCAATACCAACACGCGCCGCGCGTGTCACCCAGCGTTTTCTGTCTAATGTAACGTCGTTTGCCCCCGCTGAAATATGCGCCTTACTCAAATGGCAAGAGTTCCTGGAGAGGGCTCTTCTCCAGTTGGAAACATTACTTTCCGCACGTCCAACGCAAGGGGTTTGCACGCGAACATCGGCAGCTTGGACAGAAATAAATTCCCTCACCTGAGGTACAACGAGATTGGCATTCCGGACAATTGCGTTGCGGATCCATAGACAGGGATCAAAGGAATCTTAAAAAAATGGAGCAGACCGATCCGGAACTGTTATTTAAAATTGCTACCATCAACTGTTTATTGCTGGTAGGGGTTCAGCAATACTTCTATCCCAGCAGAATGTTCCCCGCTGGTAAATTTCTTTCTTTGAAAGTTAAGATGCTCTCTTGTATTCACGCTGGAAATTAGATATTTCTTTATATGGCCGTCTTAGTGTTCATTAAGAATCCTTGTGGTGGACTGCCAAATCTTCGCTTTGAAGATTCTATGAAACTGGCCCTTAAGGAAATTAGTTGATTAACAAATCAACGACAAAGGGACCAAATGGAGTTGTTGATTTGGTAATCACCAATTTGCATATAATCAACTCTTCTGTGACAGGTTTTTAATTGGCGAGTTAAGATTTGTAATTTGTGTCACAAATATTTCTTAATTTTTAAAGAAGATTTTTTTTAAAAAAATGTAATTGGTGCATTTCTTTTTCTATCGAAAACTGACAAGAGTGTGCTGCAGTCTAATTTGCGCCCCGAGAGTATACGCCGATAATTCTAAACAGCGTTATTGATGCAGAGTAGGGTGTAGATGGGCGCTTACCATCCTCAAATTGACATTTTAATATAAAAATTTAAGATGAAATTATTCAACACCACTTTTCCAAATTTTCTGTATGTTCGACTAGTCTGGGATTGGTAAAAGATGAGCTGAACGCAGTAGAAAAAAATAACTGCTGAGACATTCCTACGTCTATTCCTGTTTATTTCTCCCTTTTCGTGGTCAACAGAAAGACTAAATAAACGAGGAGAGGAAGAGAAACCCAGTTTGGCAGTGTCCCTGATGCTGGTGTCGAGCAGGTGAGAGTATTTCGTAGTGCCCCGTACATTTTGTAAGGTCAAGAAGCCAAACCTCCGTATCTTGGTGGTATTACGGGTAAACAAGACAAAGGGCGCGTGACCTCGGAAGGTTGTTGACTTCGGGTGGCCTACCCAAGTGGAGGATGCGACACCGGTCACGTGGTCTGTCCTGTTCAAACAGATAAATGTCAGGTATGAGCGCGGAGTGGTGGTTAGCAAATCTTAGCCGTACGACAAACCCGCCCACTCGGACGATTACAATATCGCAAACACAACGGCTGGAGGGAAACTAGTCCAGAAACCACTTTGGGATCGCTTCTTTGTAGACACAAGTGGCACTGTTTGTTCACTGGAGTGTTATTTAAGACGGCGCGCATTTTTTTCCCCTTTTTTTTCTTGTTTTTTTGAACGTCCCCCTTGGAGGAAACGTCCACCAGAGATTTTGAACTTTCAGGAAACAAGAAATTACAAACAGAAAGTAATTTCGTGTTGTCTGGGAAACGTTTGCTTTCTCGGAAAAAAACATAATAATAAATATCTGAGACCTGCCATTGCCACTTTATTTGATCTTTCACCCGATGGACGTGTTTTATTTATTTATTTATTTTTTTTGAAAGGTGGGATTTCTCCGGAAGTGACTAATGATTTTAGAACACCACTGACGAAGCCCGATTTTTTTTTTTTTTTTTTTTTTCCGCACTACATAAGACCAGAAGAAGTAGGCTAATGGCTCTTGAAATTCTAAATAATTGTTCGGTGATTTCTACTTAACAGCCTTTAGTATCAGTAGGTTTGGTGTCTTTCGCTTGTGGGCACTGATTTTTTTTTTTTTTTAATTACAGGATTTAGGGGTGAACGACAAATCACTACTGACCGTGTTATGGTCCCTCTAACCATGTGGGATTACATTAAAATTAGCGGGGTCCCATTTATTGACATTATCGAAGAGATTAGGATACTTGGCGCAATTCGGGAAGAAGTATTTAAAATACAGACCACTTACACGCATTCCTGGTAATTTTAGAGTGATTTAATGCTTCATTTAAGCATGTTTTTTCCCCTAATTGTAGGCTAATTTCTTTCGATAACAATAAACAGTATCGTGAGTGTGTAATAGGAAATCTATTTGTTTTGACGTGCTGAACACAAAGAAACTTGATAAGGAAATTGGTACATATTTTATGTTACGCTCTGATTGGTTAAGGCTTTGATGTTCGAGCAAATTTCATTCCTAAATATCATTTATAGAAAGTAATTAGCTTTTACTGCGATCTTATATCGCGTCTTCGTCAGGCATTTACAACTTTGTGTCCCAAAAATGAAAGACTATTTGTTACGTCTACAACAAAAGGACTTAGCAGTGATGATTAGGTGTATAAACGCCTTGCGTGATCATTCAAAAGCATAAAAACATTACTTCTCAGTGTTATTGAAAAAAAAAAAAAAAAAAAAGTAAGAGGCTGTTTGAGAAATGCTTCTTATCTAAAGATGTTTATGAGGACTTCGCTACACTAGCAGTGAGCAGAAAGAGAACGTGCAGTTTCTTCCAAGTATCCGGCACCCATTTTTCTCACTAAGATAAAACGTGGTGAGGGAATACGCCAAATATGTTTTTTTTTTTGTTTGTTTGTTTTTTTTTCCCCTTCTTCAACGGGTTACAAACGTACGGTGAGAACGCATTACCCACGAGGTAACAGCGTATCTATTGTTATCGGTCTGTATTTGCCGCTCTATGTAATTCTCAGACAAAATGCACAGTTTGTGTGCACGTGGCATGAGAAATGAACCATCTGTTACCCTTCGGCAGTGGCAGCAGCAGTGGAAAGATGCATAAAATATGACTAACTCGCGAAATCTGTTTTGCTTCCCGCTAAATTTTACAAAAGGAAGGTATGGTAGAATTTTTAAGACACCGACGTATACAGTTCGGTTGCAAGTGTTATAATATGGGTAAAAAAATATATATAAATTTTTAATTAATTACAAAAAACACATCATTAGGTTTTCTAAAATACAGTTCCGCGTATGACCTTTGTATTTACCCTGTAAAGTCGTCCGCAACACTTGCCAACATTTATTTTTCATTTAGTTTTCGATATTGTAGTAGAAAACCACTTTCCGAATTTTTCCATTACCTGCCCGCTGCTCTGATTGCGGCATGCAAGTAATGGGAGAAAATCTAACCATCCCATCCATCTTCCTCACCGTTCAGTGGAAGCGTCAAGAGTTATTATGGTGGAGAACTTTTGGCAGAAAACGTTGGACTAATTCAGAAACTTAATATAACCGTGACGAGTTTCCAAGAGCGGTCCTTCCTCGCTCCACATTAGACACCGCCTAGTGAGTTGCGAAACGCAGAGTGTAAATTTATCCCATGAAAATTTAGGTAGGAATAAGATACATTCGTCATTTACAACTTAACTCACTTTACTTAATAAATTCATATTTCACGTTGTTTAATGTTTGGCTTTTACATGCACGTGCCTTGCAGTTATTAGTTTTCAATTCACATTCAAAATTACAGCCAATATATTATCGCTGCTTTGTTTCCTGCAACAATAATTATTTTTTTAACGGTTAACGTGGCTTCCATTGTTAGTAGTGGATCTCATTTTTAATTGTTAACGTGTTTTTTCCATTGTTAGCAGTGGATCTCAATTTTAATTGTTAATGTGTTTTTTCCATTGTTAGCAGTGGATCTCAATTTTAATTGTTAATGTGTTTTTTCCATTGTTAGCAGTGGATCTCATTTTTAATTGTTAACGTGTTTTTTTTTTCATTGTTAGCAGTGGATCTCATTTTTAATTGTTAACGTGTTTTTTTTTTCATTGTTAGCAGTGGATCTCATTTTTAATTGTTAACGTGTTTTTTTTTTCATTGTTAGCAGTGGATCTCATTTTTAATTGTTAACGTGTTTTTTTTTTCATTGTTAGCAGTGGATCTCATTTTTAATTGTTAACGTGTTTTTTCCATTGTTAGCAGTGGAACTCATTTTTAATTGTTGACAACAATCAGTGCATTTTTTCATTGTTCAGATTTCGAATAGAGATAGATAATGTATTCTGTTCGAAGGAAACATGATTGACACTAGATAAATGAACAATGTTTTTATTTTTGTTGAGGGGGGGGGTTGAAGACTTTTTCAGCCCAACACCACATCTACTTACTGTATGTATTTATTACTAACCGCTAATTGGAAACAATTTTAACCTTCCAAGAAGGATGCGTAGGAATTGTTTAGATGATAATTCTAAAAACGATTTTATCCCGGAAGCCGACCCGATGCTCTGGTGGGACGTCACATTAGGTCTCTTCGCAGTGGTTTATATCGTCGTAACCCATCTCAGGTCAGGTCTGTTAAGTTAAAGAGCTGACTCCATTTAAATTCTGACGAGAATATAAAATTGGGGATTTCTTTTCATATTCCGTTCGATTCCACAGCGCGTGGTTTCTCGGTACGTGTGCGAATGTACGTGCTGATTCTGGGGTAAACGGACGATATGCTATCCTCGCTTCTGTCCCTCCCCCATCCTCCCTCCCGGTAACAACTGTTGGACTGTGAGATATGTCATCTGCTTGAAGAATTTAGTGTTCATAGTACGACAGGTGGCGCCACTGAGCCTCTTACAGTGTCGTCCTTCAGGCATACGAAATAGTTGATCAACATAACGCGGACTTTTTTTTTTTTTAAGAGGAATTTTGCAGTAAGGGATTAATTATGGTGTTGGCATTGGAAGTGGGCATCTCAGCCAGATATTTTTTGTAGTTAGATTATTTTTGGAACTGTTTACTGTCAAACTTGCAATTTATAGTTTGTATACCAACAAACAGCTTACATAGCAACTGTATAAAAGAGATAATGCTGATTTGTTTTTAGTATGGATTACAGTTTTCTCTTCTGCTTTTTATAACACAAGGATAGTGGTAGTCGAGATAAATAACTGCAGCATTCTAAGATTTGTTTTCATCGTCGGCGAGATAAATGCAATATCACGTGCGCTATTGTAGAGTAGGAGAGCATACCTTTTTAAGATTATTTTATTTTAAATAGAGAAATAGTTTATTCACTTTATCTCTCGTACGTTGGCTCAGTAACGTTCCCTTCTTCAGTATATGAGCCCAACCGTCTTCAGCAGAGTGGCTAGCATCTCGGATTAAACCCATTTATTCTTTCTAAAAATTATAGCTGCATTTTTAACTTTTTAAAATATTCATTGTAATTATTGCATAAACTCTCACTCTCTCTCTCTCTCACACACACGCACACTCATCTCCATCTCATTTTAGGAAACAAAAGTCGTAAATACCTGACAAAGTTCCGTTGTTGTGATGGAGTTCAACGACACATAGGCTGCCAGGGCCATATTGTGTCTTACAAAGTTCCGTAGCTATATATATATTATTATGACCATTATTATGTTAAAGAACAATATCCCAAATGACGATGTGCCGCACACTCAGACGTATGGGGTTACACAGCATACAACCCAAGAGACATCCTCTGATCATTGGCGACGGCGAATGCTGTGCTGCCAACAACACGCGGTTGGGACACTGGAGGACGAGAGCGCTGGTCGGATGAGTCTAAATATCAAGTGCAACACAGACGGACGCTTCGTACATAGCGTAAGCAACGCGAGTCCATGAATCAATTGTTCATAGTGCCCATTATCCAGGTAGGTGGCCCTGGTTGCTTAATATGGAGCATTTTTTGCTGGCAAGAACTAGAATCCCCTGGTGAGTAGGGACAAACATTTCACTGGTGAGGTCTACTGCAGTTCTTAGGACATGTGTTTTTGTAAGGGGGGATGGCTCCTAAAACGTTAGTTCAACTCCGCCTCGTATCTCTATGAAGAATAGTACCACTATAAAAGGGCCAGAATTGTGAGAAGGGTAGGTTTCTGTGTATTGTGTGTGTTCTGTTCTGTTCTGGCCGCTTGGCTACCCAGAAGCATCAATCACTTGGATAGATGAGTCTGGGTACTCGTCCACACCTCGGGGAGGTGGGCCAGTCCCAGTGAAGCACGTACTATCTCAGAAGAGACTCTGATCCAGAAGGTGGGCCAGGATCCTCTGGGAACCCATTCCAGAGGGAAAGAAAGAGAAAAGGACCCGTGGTGCAGGTTATGGGGGAAAAAAGGAAAAGATAGAAAAACGAGAAAAAGAAAAGAGAAAATAAAATAAAGAGTTAAAAAGGAGAGGAAAAAAAACTTGTCTGTTTTGCAGCGTATGAGGACATCTATCAGTATATATACACTGCCCTACCATTAATATCCGGACACTCCTCCATGGATGTGAAAACAGGTCCTATGCATGCAGCACATCACAGAACCTGCAATAAATATGCACACTGCGCTTCGAATGGACAATTGCAAAAGTGGGCAGGCAAGATGACACGTTCAACAGAATTACCTCAACAATTCTACAGAACTGATCCCATCAACAAATGCTGGACGCCGATTAACATGGTGTAAGGAGCGCGAATCCTGGACTGTACAGCAGTGGAAAACAGTTCTATGGCCGTTCCTGGGTGTGGAGAATGCCAGGGGAACAGTTCCTTCCTGATTGTATCCTCCCAACAATGAAGTTTGGTGGAGGAAGTGTTATGGTATGAGGCTCCTTTCATGGTTTGGCTTGGGCCCATTAGTCGTTATCGACAAAACCATGAATGCTGTACAATACCAGGACAACCTGGACAATTATACACTTCCAGCATTATGGAAAGACTTCGGGGACGGCCCATACCTGTATCAGCAAGACAACGTGCCAGGCCATACTTCTCGGGTCGTAACAGAGTGGTTTGAGGACATGGGTGTGGAAAAGTTGGATTGGCCAGCCCAGAGTGTTGATCTGAACCCTATCGACCATCTTTGGGACGTATAGAATCGTCGGGTATGTGCACGGCGAGATCGCCCAAAGAACAAAGCTGAACTGGTGGCTGCGTTAAAGGCCGAGTGGAGGAACATATCACCTGACATTTATAAAAAGCTGGTTGAGATTATGCCGCGAAGATTTGAAGGATTAAAAGCAAAAGGTCTCAACACAAAATATTAAATGACACAATAAAAGCTCTTTTTTTGTTTGTTTATTTAAAGGCAGTAAAGGCAGATGCCCGGATAAAACAACAACATACAATAGATGTTTAAGTTTCTCTAGTGCCACGGTTTTTAACGGTTCTATCGCAGTTGCTGTTTCTCCTTCTCTCATAGATTTTGGCAGCAAAGTTCTGTAGTGCGCTAAGGTTACCAGGTGACTGACGGAGCTGGTCCACATGATTCTCTGCAATGATGGGGATGCTGTTCTTAAGTATCTGCAGAAAATCCTCATATAGGATGCATTCAAAGATTCTGTTTCCAATTCTCATTTGGTCGGCAGGAGCGCAGTTCGGTTGGGTGGAGGCCAAACTGGTAGAGCTTCTTGTTCAGAGACCTGTGTTCTGTGACCAGGAAAGGTTACATCTGGAAGGAAGTATCTTGTAACGGCTCCTTTGGGGGTGGTGACCCATCGAGTCTGCCAGATATTTATCAGCTCGTTGTAACAACGAGCCTTCTCCGTTTTTGGGTCTGTGTTTACGTTTAGCTCTAGGTTGAAGGTAGTGGTTGGTATTTGCTTTATGATTAGTTCTTAGGACATGTTTTTGTAAAGGGCAGCACCTAGAACATCTGTTCAACTCCCCCTCGTGTCACTGTGAAGAGCAGAGTCAACTGTAAAAGGGCCAGAAATGTGTTGGTGTAGGTTTGTGTGTATTATGTGTTCTGTTGTAATTTTCTGGCCGCTTGCCTACCCAGAAGCATCAATCACCTGGATAGATGATTCTGGCCGTTCATACCACGGGAAGGTGGGCCAGTCCCAGTAAAGCACGTACTGTCTCAAAAGAGACTCTGACCCACTGGTATTGCCAGCAGGTGGGCCAAGATCCTCTGGGGGCCCATTCCAGAGGGACAGACAAAATAGAGAAGAAAAAAAGAAAGAAAAGAATAATAATGATAAATAATGATAAATAATAAAAAAAAATAAAAAGCTACACTGGAGTGGCTGACTCCAAACCGAACGCGAGGGAAAAAAAAAATTATACGAGAGAGAAACGGAAAAATATAATAAAACTTTATGTAATCCACTCCAGGCCCAATGCCGGGGGTGTTAACCATTCTATATGATCTCCTCCTTCGAGCAAAGACTTCCGTAGCAAAGTTGTGAAGAACAGATAAATGTTCAGGGGTTAGGAGTAACTGGTCTAATTGATTTTCCGATATTGGGATGGTCATTCACTAAACATTGCCTCAGATACGTACATACCTCACATGTATCTACGTATTGTTGGTTTTGAGTGGCTCCCCTAGACACTGGTCCAACTCCACCTTGTATCTCTGTGCTGGAAACTAAGAAACTGTATATTAGTCCTGAACGTATTATGTAATGCATGCTTGTGTAATAACAGTATGATTGTACTGTTTCAATCCACCTAACTACCAGGAAGCAGTTAGAAAGGATGGTCAATGCCCATCTCATGTGGTATTTAGAACCAAAGGTCGACCTCGTGAGTAGCACAGTTGGTAGAATCGCGGTCTTCTCCACACCGGGTGGAAAAGACCCGAGTTCGTGTCCCATTGATGACATGAGGAATTTTTATGGGCCTTTTCCACAACGTGGCTGAGTTAGTCGGTCTCGAGTGAGAGTAGCATTGTTTTTTCCCCCCCTTACGGAAACTCTCGTTTTTCGTCCAGCAATATATATGGCCTTAGTCGCTAATGCTCCTAAAACCATACTACTACTACTATTTTCCAAATTACAATGTGGCTTCCGAAGGAATAGGGTTAACACTCGACCATTTAATAAAGATTATAAACATCTATTCGAGATACTTTCCTCAAACGCGAGCACCTGGTGTCGATTTTCTTTGATATGGAAAAAGCTACGACACAACTTAGAGATTTAGAATCTTTTAAAGGATATCTGTAATCTTGGTGTCAGTAGTCATCTAGTCCTTTTTATTTATTAAAAAAATTTTTTATCGAACCGCTCTTTCCAAGTTCGTGTAGGGTCCGTCTTGGCAAAAAGATCGAGAGATCTTTTTGCCAAGACGAGGGAGTCTCCCAAGGGTCAGTGCTAAGTGTTACGCTTTTTAGGTATAAAAGTTAATTCTATTACTGAACAACTTCCTCCAGCTGTAAAAAGTGCCCTCTTCGTTGATGACTTTACCATCTTTTTACACAATCATGCAACGTGAGGGTTATCGAAAGACAATTGCAGCACGCCGTTAACCACAAACTTTCGGGCAATGGCTAATATTTTTAGGTTCTCGCCTCAGAAGACCATCTGCGTACACTTTTGCCGCAAGCGGAACCTTCATCCTGAACCAGAACTCAAGCTCGAACAAAATATCATTCCAGTAGCACCCGAGACAAAATTCTTAAGCTCATATTTGATAATAAGTTGACATTCCTACCACATATCCGTCAGTTGACGACCAAATACACAAGAGGACTGAACCTTCTTCGTGCCAGCTCATCTAATAATTGGGGAGCGGACCTCTGCACTTTTACTCCACCTCTATCGCGCACTGGTCCGATCTAAACTAGACTGTGAGTCCCAAGTGTACATATCTGCCAGAAACAGCGTACTATGAAGGCTAGACCCAATTAACCACCAAGCCATCCGCATTGCTTCTGGAGCATTTTGAACATACATCACCGTCCAGAGTAGATACGTTGAAGCAATTAAAACCACCTCTCCCGCTTCGACGAACGCAATTGTCTCTAATATACCTTTAAAATGAAATCCCTTCCAGACCACCCTACGTGGACATCCATTTTCGAGCCACAATGGGAAATCTATATAACAGTCATCAGACCGCCAACCATCCATTTGGTATTCGTGCTCAAGAACTGCTCAGACAGCTTAATATCACGGTAGACTTTGCCGAGTCGCCGAGGCAACATACCCTGTCTGTCATGCTCACCTTCCACCATGCGACTTCTCCATTCATAACAGGGAAAAAGCCAGCGCTTTACCATCTTTCTACTTGCATCTCTATGCTTTCCATCGATCCGCTTACTCTGATTTCTTGTCTGTTCACTGATGGCTCGAAATCAGAATCATCCGTGGGATCCTCTGCAGTCTTCCCAGACAGTATGTTATTGGTGCGTTATTACTTCCACGAGTGCAGTATATACACGGCAGAGTTATATGATATAGAGCTAGCCTTCGACCACATTAATTGTATTAATTTTTTATCAAAAGTACAGTATACACAGATTCTTTAAGTACATTACAGGCTCTATCAATGATGAGATATAATCTTCGTCCAGTCCTGTCCAGGATTCAGTAAAAGTTATACTCTTTTCACGAATCTAGGTTTAACATCCAGTTCTGCTGGATCTCAAGCCACATTAGGATCAGAGGTTATGATCTGGCAGATGGTGCAGCCGGATCATCATCGGAACAGTCATAGTCCATTAGTCTCCTATACAGACTGCAAGCAAAGGATACACTCTAACTTATTCTCCCAGCGGCAACAGTCTTGGCATGGGCAGGTCGCGAACAAACTCTATCAGTTAAAATTCCACGTAAATCCCATGTTTTACCACTGAATTTGCTATCCGAATCTCTGTTCTTGCTCCAATCTTTGGAAACTTGGTGAATTATTCTCAATCTAAAACTGTTGTACCATATCTTCACTGGTTTAACCTACCTGCCGGATCTTCTATGCCATATTGACCTTCGCGCTGCTCCAGCGGTGGCTACTACACAGAAGGCTACATCAGTAAATCTGGATTAGAGATGTCCAGGAATTCTTTCTTTAAACGAACATTGGCACTCATGAACAAGTTTGATTTGGATATGGCTGAGACAGGAAAAAGTTTCGCAGAACTATTTGGAGTAGGTTGACTGGTTGACGGATGAATTGAAGGTTTAAGATGTCCTCATCAATTCGCGTGCGTGTCCTGCAGCTACCTGCTCTCTGCGATTTTCCTCATGGCATTCAGAATGTTTTTATTGAGTATCCACATTATAGATACGGACGTGTTTTATATTTCTTCGTTTTTAGCCACCTGGCTGAGTCTTATACACTCAATAAGATTTTATCCGACAACGTGTCAGCCATTTTTAATCATTTGAAATCCTTAAATATTTTTAGTCGTTTTTAAAAATATACTTTCTATATGCTGATATACCTCCATCATAGTGACCTATTTTTTTTAGGTCACTGAAATATTTTAACTGTAATCTTTTCATTGACCTGATTTTAGAGCATTATAGCCTTTGCTAATGCGCCAATAAAACCTAAACCAGGGAGCAGCCAACTCTTTGGCGGCTGCAGCCTGATGTCTGTCCCTAGCCAACGAGGAGGCGGACCTGGTTTAACTGTTTGCGCGATTTATGTGAAAAAAATCCCGCATCCATTGGAGGTAGTGCAATACCATTGGATGCCAGAAAAAAATCCCAGACCTGGATACCATCAAAAAAAAAAAAAAGGCTCTGAGGTCCAAAAATTGTAGATAAGAATTTAGAAGTCTTCTAAATGTCATCTCATTGGTCTTCTGTAAATTTCTGTGTTGTTCGGTAGCAGTTGTCTTCTTCTGGTAAAACCTTCAGCACAGAAGAGTTAAAGAGTGGCAAAGTTTTTTTTTTTTTGTAGTGAAGAAGAATGGTCACATTGACATTTTCATCAGACATAGATGGAATGGCATATATAAGAGAGAGGGATCATCTTTGTGCCTCATAAAGAGGACAAGATGGTAAAATGTGCGACCAAGATTCATCTGGACCACAAAGATAAGAAGGGCTAGGCTCCAGCCCTAGTTGGAGTTTTGACCTCAAAGATCCATGACCGGTGATTATATAAGAAGTTGTCATGGAATATAAAAAACCCATATACTAACTACTTTCTCAGTTGGAAAAGAAACATCAGGCATGCACTGTCTTGCAACTTGTCCAGCAGTATTCCCAGATAACATTTAATTCCTGCCGAATTCTTTGTTTTTCCTTTTATATTAGTTGCTAGATTACTTTTATTTCTTGGAAATGAAAGTAATCATCACAAAGCAAGCAATAAAGGTGTAACAGAAGAGCGTTGGTAGAAGCGATGCAGGTGAATGCTGTGTACCACAAGTAGCATTATTGTTTGTAGTGAATGAAAAGCTTAGTCTGGATCTTTACATTAATCATTTTATGAAACCCTATTCCTGAAGCATACTACACAACGGGTAAAAATATTGCTTTGTAGTAAAATGATGGAGTTCAGACCCCATTCTGAGAGGGAAATCCTAATGATGGAAGCTGTGAAATTCTTCATTTCATTTGCTAGTTTATCTACACGTGGCTGAAAGATTAAATGATTATCTTATATGGTATTTGATTTGAGACATATAGGATACCTGTTTACCATCAATTTGAATTCTGGATGGTCATTCATAATCTAATCTTCCATTGACGACCATAAATTTGGTCTTGCTTGGGGAAATTTCTTAATTTGTTGACCGAAGCCCAAGTCAGTAAATTGGGAGGACAAGTTGTGCACGTTCTCCAAGAGTTCTCCTGGACCTTCTTGAAACATAAATAACTAGATCAAACGCATAAGAGACTTTAAATGAATATTCAAATCTTCAGTCTGATATAAAACAACATTCCAGAGGAAAGGCCCAAGGACGGATCCTCGAGGGCATCCTCTGGAAACAGATTTAGTAAATGAATTGCGTTGAGTCACAACTTTGAGTATAGGACCTTAGAACTCGGTATAATTGCAGGTCACAGTTGGCAAGACGTAGTGATCTGAGGGCGCTCTTTGGTGGGCCAAAGGGAGTCAAAAGCGCCCTCAAATTTGAGTAGATTCTTTGCAGTGGTTCACAAGAGAAGCGATAGCGTCCTCCGCAGAAAACTCTTCCTTGAACACAAACTGGTTGGTGGTACAATAATGATTGGATTGTAATAATAGGGTCGGTTGTTGGCTTTCCCAGTTTATGAAGAATTTTCAGCAATGTAATCGTCCATATATTAGAGACTGTTCCTTCAAGTAACATTTATTATATAAATTCAGAAGAATATGCGGATGAAGTTCAAATAATTTTTTAATTAATTGCAGTATTTTCATACGCTTTTTCCGAAGGCTGCAAACCATAGTCGCTGATCGTAGGAGGTCACAAATTGCACAGCTTTCCTTCCAGTTCTAAAAACAAGGGAAGTATACGCCTCGCGAAAATTCACACCTCATTGCTTAACGAAAACGTGAGGTTACTGATTCTCTCACGCTGCGTGAATCAGTAACCTGTTAGGAATATTTGTTGATTTTTCCTAAAACAGGTTTGCATTCTTTAAGTTGGTTGTACCTACTGAAATATGAATTCACTTTCTTCACATTTATAGTTAAAACGCAAGCAGTGTTGTAATTAACTTGGGTTAGTAAAATTTTGCTAAAATTTAATGTTAAGTATACTTAAAAGGTTTTGAAAATAATGGAGAATAGATATGAGTTAAAGTAGGTTATTTTTATGGTCCTAAGGGAAATTCGGCGTGTTTTATCGATTCTGAGACTATATTTAATGACATATTTCCACTCTAAAAAGAAGCAAAAGTTTCTTACGCAATCTTCCATGACTAGCTTATGGTGAAACTGGATTTTTGGGGTCAACAAATGCCTTTGAGTCTTTTAAAAGTGCGGAGACCAGTTTTTGGAGAGAAAACGAATCTGGGCATCTTCTAGGTGCGGATTTACGTCCCATATCTGGTTTGCTAGCCTCTCATTAGTGGTGGCAGTGACGTATCGAGGAAGGATAATTGCTGGTCTTCATTTTCTAGGTTGAGAAAAATATCGTCCATTTCGTGGCGAAGGTCAATCAGGTCATACAGTAACGGAGAAAATAGCCGCCTGCTGCCCTCTATTAAAGCAGATCCTCTCAACAATTAGGATTCAGTTGCTAAAAGCTTTAAAACTGAAATGCATCAAGCTTACTGATTAGTCAGCCAACGGCTATTGACCCCCCTGTCCCCCCGACACGACTCCAGCCTACATTTTATCTCGATTAATAAGGAAAGTTCCGGCATTTATAGAACACAAGAAGAATAACAACTAATCCTTGAGGAAAGCTGTAATTATTTGCAGTCCAGCTTGTTGGCTAATCCTGCATTTAACAGATAGTTCATCCACTCTCAGATGCAGAGTACAGTAGGAAGTTTCCCTTCGTAATGACTACTCGGTGTATATTCATTTCCGGGTAGATCTTTGACCTTCCTCTTCTTCGCTCACTCGGTTTATTTTGTAGAAAATTATGACCATAAGTGAGGACTGTTTTTGTGGGTTTCCCTCAATACTGTTGTGAATTCCTTGCATTGAGTCCACAGGGCCATCAGAGGGCGATTTTGACTGGGCGGAAATGCGCACGGATGAAAAGACTTCTGTTGGTGGTAATCAGACCTTCTGGGCTAATAATTTCTGACAATAAGGAAACCTTTGATATGCCACAGTTGAGTAGGTAACCGGCCTTCGAGATAAGGACTAATTAGTGGCCACACGTCAAAGGTAACTTACATTCCAGGTGGGACGTCTATCGTCATTAGGAATTGCACTTAAAGAACGTTCCTTAACCCTTGGATTGCGAGAGGCTCTTCTGTCTCGCAGCACGCTTCCAAGCACACCCGGAATTATTACACCGTCAGGTAGGTGAGATATTCACGAGAACGCGCGCTCCCTATGCTAATATCCTCCACGGGCAGAAAAGTGTGTATGCTGGGGAGAGGAATGTCTGACCTTCCGTGCACGGGGAGATGAATTCTATTTGCATCGCAGGAGTGGGGGAGGGAGGAGGAGGTTGCTTGATTCCTCAGTATATCACGAATTGGTGACTATATTCTCTCAATTACGTAATCTTAATTAGATTTAACTTAGACACCGAACTTTTTTTGAAACCTTCCGCTTGTCGTGTAATGAGGCGTGAACTACTCCAAGGCCTATCATTCCTAATTCCCCAAAAAAAAAAAAAAAAAAAAAAGGGGGGGGGAGAAACTACATTATTTAAAGCTGGGAAGACTGTCTTTTCCTTTCATACGGATAAGAGGATTTAAAGTGCCTAATATAGTAGTCTTTTCGCTATTAAAGTGCCGGATTAAGCCAGTGCACGGGCTAGCAGGGCCCGTGCTCAGTGCGCCATTCTTTAAGGGGCGTCAAATTTTACAAATCATAAAAAAAAATATATATATATATGCTTAGTAAAGGGGGCGCCGAGAAATCTTTTTGCCCGGGGCGCGAAAATACCTTGGTTCGACTCTGCTTTTCGCTTACAACAAAACAAACTTTCCATTCAAAACGAGTTGCCTTCGTATTGCACCACTTTCAAACAAACTTTGCCTTTACAACGAGTTGCCTTAGTATTGTACTATATTCAATGATGCCCTTTGTTTGGAATTAGCGCAATACTAGGAAAATCGACAAACCAATAAAATAATAATTTGAAATAAGTTTTTTTTTTTGCAGATTAAGTTCTTTAGCCGTAAGTTTAAGTTCTGTTATCGTTGTATTCATGATAGCTGGGAAACAACTTTATAACATTCGTTCTCAAAACTCCTGGATGTTCACAGGATCAATTTCGCACGTTGCGTAGGCTGAAACACCCCAAATAACTCAAAGGAGACATTTCAACTTGGAAGGAGTTAGTCTGCGTAAAGAGAAAGGGTGTAGGGTTATCCCCCAATTTATTTTTATCTTTTAAGTATATAAACTATCTTATAAGATAAGAAATTATCTAGGGCTTCGTAGGAATAAGATAAGAAATTATCTAGGGTTACCTATCAGCTGAAAAATAAACTTTAATCTGCTATTGGGCCATATGTGCTTGGTAGGGGCGTTCTAACGGTACAGCAGAAGCTTTAGGACATCAAATAGAAAATATATTTGGCCAAAATAAAAAAGCGTTCAACTACTATTGACTGAAATCTGGCATCGTTCTAACTACAGCAATGTCTTTATTATTCTGCCCAGCTAGTTCGGGCAATTTAATTAATATTGCTAAGCGTTTTCCACGAATGTCTGATTATCACGTTCAACTACTTCTATCAAACCGGTTATTCACGGTTCCATATTCCGAGTGGCGGGATAAAAGGAAGAAACGCGGAAAGAATGATACGGACGCATCAAAGATGGAAATTAAGGAACTGACCACTTACTTGTAGAAATGTGGGGGAGGTGAGTTATGAACAGAAGCATTGTGCGTGACCTCTCCCCCCCCCCCCTGTTTCTGTGTCACTGAGGGATGCATCGCGACCTAAATGGTCCGCTTAAAAAGCGACGTTGCTCCTGGCTATGCGAGGAAACTGCGGAAGTCTGGCTGTCCACAGAAGATGCCCGGAAAGGCGAAGTTGGTGGGGGGGGGGAGAAGAGAGGTTAGGGCTAAACTTCGGCTAATGACCCCTCGGTAAGCTAATTAATGTCGACGGTTGGGTCGAGTCATCTGGGTACAACTCAACGGACTCCCGGTTGCCAACACGCACGCGGGCTCGGCCGTTAGTGATAGCCCTGCCATGACATCACCTGGTTGTGTCTGTGCAGACCCCGGTAACTACTAGCTTCGGAAGAGTTGATTTTGACCGACACACACTATTCAAGAGCCGCCATTAAAATTGTCATAATTTATTACTCGGGTACGAGACCCGGGTAGAGTAAATCAACGTAACGCACACCAGGCCACAATGCGAAGCTTGAAATATGACATCTGTACGCTTTGATATCGTATCTACGGTCGCTGCGCATGCTACAGGTGGAAACCATAAATGAATTATGCAAATTATCGGCACACGAGTGGAACACCTGCGCGGCGAAAACCTTTTGGAACTGTTTACTCGATAGTAGTTAGATTGACTGTTTCCTATTTGAGATTCTCAGGATAAACTTTTAGGGCTTTTTGGGGGGGAACAAGTTTGCAGATGTCGTTTTGTAAGAAAATAGAGAAAAGAAGAAGAAGAAAAGTCGCCGGTTAAAAGCACCAAGCATCTATGAAGAGTTGCGAAGTAAGCCGACAGGTGTCGCATAAGTGTCAATGTCTTCGGTTGTTATTTATCCACCCCCGGAAAACACACTATTAAACATTTTGGTTGCAGAAATGTTTTTGCAAGACCTCGAACAGACATCGGCGTCCAAATGTTAAGTTATGACCATGAAATCGGCGATATCAAATAAAATATGAAGTCCTACTGTTTTTTTTTTAATTTATTTAAATCACTTAGACGTATAAACTTGATCATACAAAGCCAGGGCGGAAGAGATGGAGCACGGAATGTGGTTGCATTTAATTGTCAGTAGCAGGATTAAGATAAAATAAATATAACAGAATTTCCCAAGAATTTTTAACTATAAGTTAGGTTTATAAAGTTATTTTTATTTTTTTTATTGGAGTTATTAAAAAAAAATTGTAACGAAAAACCGTCATGCGAAAAGCGTTGTGGAAATGACGTCATCTTCAGCTTCCTCCAGAAGAGAATTATTGTAATTTGTATTGTTGCAATCATACTTGTATGATGACAACAGTAATTTATCTACTGGACAAATTTAATGAAATTTTGCATTAAGATGGAACTTCATCTTAGCTCTATACTAGAGGAAAAACTTTTAAACCTCTGAAAATTGCAGTGGTTTTTCCAGGATAGTGGAAAATACGAACATGTGATCAAGGAAACTTTCTCACCTAATAAACGGGATAATGTGGACGTATAGCATATCGTTGGAACGCTAAGGAATTTAGAAACAGTAATATTAAGGTTTTAAGATACGAAAAAAACTTTAGAAAACGCATCTGTTTTCAGATTGAATGTAGTTTTTCTCTTTACAATTAAACTCTGAGGCTGGAAAAGAGTTGCGCACATTTATGAAAACATTCTTCAACTTGGACATGTCATCAGATCTTTCGATAAATACTGCACGTAATGGAACTATAGATGGTGTATTTAGTCGTGAACTCTTCAATGTAAACATTATATATCATACTTTAGTCATCACAGACCAATACTTTCAGTAACCGATATGTAATTATTATTAATAAAATAAAAACATTGCGATATTTATTATTATCTATAAATTTTATTAACATCTGAAAATTAAAACGTTTTTAACACCTACCGATGACTCTTAAATGTAAAACACCTTAATATGCTAGCGGCAGGACACATTATCTACCTGATACAGAATTTTTTTTTTTTTTTTTTTTAAATTTTATAATAATACAGTATAATGCAGTGCAATTTTCATTGAAATAATAAATTTTTATGGCTCAAATCTCTTTTTCAAATTTTAACTGTTAAAATATACTGAATTATTCCCAAACAAGATAATATATAATTAAGTTTACAAAAACATTATTTTGTAACTGAATTTCGGATTATATGCTTTCTTACTAAAATTTTGAGCTTACCAAAGGAATAATAATTTCTAATTTTAAAATTCGGTTTATTTAATACAATACGTAGGTTAGTGCAAATGCATCATTTTAACATAGCTATCTACCAAAGTAGTCAAATTAATTAATTAAATTGGCATCGTTTTGGTTATATCTCATATTGTGTCTGCCTTCACAACGAGTTGCCATGGTATTGTACTACCTAATTAAATGCCAAATTAAATTAATTAATTTAATTACTTTGGTAGATAGCTATGTTAAAATGATGCATTTGCACTAACCTACATATTAGTCATTCTACCTCGTAGCATGAGGCCTTTGCCCTTAAATACTTTATAGTTTAATGCAATATTAATAATATATAAAGCGTGCCTAAAACTATATTTATTCAGATGTGGGGAATTCTCTAATGCAGGATCTCTTTGTGATCTAAGATAATGTTTTTATTGGAATGGTACAATTAGCTGTAGAAACAACACTTTCTTTATAAATGGCCATTTCTTCTTTATTTTTATGTGAATGGAGGCAAGCAGCCAACCTTCCAGATTACCAATGTGACCCTCGGATAGTCTCAGGACACTTCTGTATTCGGGTAGTTTAGTTTTCCAAATAAATTTTAATGTATTTATTTTGATAATTATTTATATTAAGCCCGAAAGTTCGTAATTATCAATTAATCCTTACTTATAGAAGCACAATATCGATTATAATATTAAAAAAAAAAAAAAAAAACAAGATCTTATTTCCTTCTCTTCCTACCACCAGGTGGCGGTAACAACACAATAATAAAGCATTAAACGCATGTTCTGGACACTGCATTTCTAATTAGGCTGTTATAAATTGTGAGTTTTGTGTCTTTAATGGGCCAGTTTCTTTCTACTCTGTAAACATAAAGTAACCAGTTCTCCCATCACGCAACGCTACAGCCCGCTTTCTTCGTGTACTGTGTAGCCGGATAATTAGTACCGCCAAGTGTATTTTTTTTTTTTTTTTTTTTAATATTTAATTATGCAAAGCCAAGGCTGTTTTCTTTCCTCTGTCAGCCTTCTTTAATTATTACGGTGTAATGTATTCAATAAGCAAATTCACCCTTGTTAGTGACACGCGGAGAACCCTTATAATAAAAAAATCCTGGCTATTCTAGGTGATATGGGGATTGTATATGAGTCTTACAGACTTGTAGCTCCACTTACATGATTATTCATTACGGAAGAAGGGGGAAAGGGGAATTTCTGTAACTACACTACTCGAAAACATTAAGATTATGGTCTCTGCCTAATTTTCAGAAATAGGCAGGGACCGTAATCCTATCTAAACTAATCGAAATGAAATCGGGGGAAAAAAATAAGATAAAAAACGCAGACGAACAATAAAAATGAGTTTATTTAGGTAGAGGCCGTAATCCGATCGAAATGAAATCGGAGAAATAGAAAAACGTAGACGAACAATAAAAATGAGTTTATTTCGAGATTACAAAATCCTATTGGTTACTTCAACGCCTGGAGACCGAACAAAAACATGAAGCTTTTCTCTCGCGGGGTTCCGACGTAGACCACCATTGTTGAAGATACACTGAGCCTCCGGTTGCTTATTTTCAACGTCTGTCCACCCGTATCTCTTCTGAATGATTTATTTTTCTCCCGCACCCAGTTATTCCACAATCCCGAAGGTAAGGAAAAGCAGAACCCGCCTTGGCGGAGGTCGGCAATGGTGTAAACCGATGAGGGACAAGAGGGTGGAGGTAGCCGTGAAAAATGAAAGTGATCCCTTCTCCTATCTACCTAACGAGGCAAAAGTAATAGAGTATTTTTTAAACTCGCGATATTGTTGCTATAAATGCAACATTTTCAATGCTAAATGACTGATTTATATCACTAAATGAGAATATTTAGTTTTACTCGAAATATACGAAGTTCCATCACCTTTGTGCTCATAAAAAAAAGAAAAAAATCGGATTAGCTACTAAAGAATTCGATCTTTGATAATACTTTTGAGATCACAGAATGTTTTGTGATGTCAGTGGTTAATTAGAAATCATAGGAATACCGCAGAACTGCTAGAAATACTCGAGGGAGTTCTTCAATTAATTAGAAAGGTGTTTTATAATACTTGAGACATAAACAGATTCCAGTTAATTCCTTTAATGGTGTTTGTCGTGTTCTCCTCCACTTTGTTACTTTACTAAACACACACACGCTGTTATTCCCTCGTGCGGTTTTTGCAATTTGTTGGACTCGAAACATGAACGATACTAATTAAACAATTTTTAACTCCGAACGAGTAGAATGGGATTTTTCGGAAAGTACAGAGCAGATTTCATAATGGGAATTAAGTTAAAACTGGGAAGGTGTGCTACGAAATCACTGCCGAATGAATTGAATTTCTCTTTGAATTCCCCATGATTAAGAAAAACAAACTTAAAAATCGATATATACATAATTTCAAGAAGGGTCAGACCCAGGTAGAAGCTAAAGGGGCTATAGACTCCCATCTTTCTCTTATGAAGGAAATCGTGTGGATTTTTTTACTGATAAATGATGATTAAAGCTTAATGATTCCCGAACACTGCTTTACCCAACATGGGCCTCTCTCTCCACCTTTTCTTCAATCTCTCAGAACCAACTTTTCTTCTTCCTCATTTATCCCTTCATCTTCAGCTTTTTGAAACCACATTCCTTCACACATTTCCTGAAAATTCAAGTCTGAATATCAACAAGTATCTTCTTCCATCTTTTCAACCATCGGCACACACAGGTACCAAGTACTATAAGTTTTAATACCTTCCGTATTTGCGCTTTTAATGAAAACTAATAATAAGGCTAGCGGCGAAATATAAGAAACACGAATCTGTTCAGACCAGGAACATTTCTAACAGATGTAGTGGAAGCATTAGCCGACACATTGGGCAAACAATACCCTTGCTTTGTCCTCATGGCTCAGATTATTCTCCTTTACTAATCTCAGTTTAGAGGCGTCCTCCTGAACACCTCTAAACTGGATAACCTTCTGCAAACAGCAACATTGCCGTTTGGCCCTTGCTTCGTGGTTCAGTAGACTTTGTCTCCTGGTAGGCAGGACTCCTAGTAGGCAAATGCCATAGTCCTGGAATTTGCTTCTCCTGTTCTCTGTACAGGAAAATCTCCTTGGTGGAATTCCAAAGACGGCCACTGTGGTGGTCGCTGCTGCCTTCTGCGCCACTTTGATTGTTCTGTGAAGACTGCAACCATCAACAGTGTCATGATCCTCTTTGAGGTGAACACCCTCGCAGCCAACTCTGACCCTAACTTTCATCTTTATCTATCCCTTCCCCTCTCCTTGAGTCACCCTATTCCACCCTTCTGTAGGGTACCTACCTCCTTTAGGTTTCTGTTCCCCCCACCCAGAGCAGTAGATTATTAACTGAGCGCATGAACAACAAAACTTCAGTTATTTTATGCATTTATTTCCTTTTTTATATTTTGCATTATTATGGCAAGCCTTAAGTAAGAGTGAATGGGCACAGTTTATTTTTAATGCACGTATGGGTCCGTTAAACTGTGTTTTTGAAATTCTTTAGAATATCTGTGCATACATCGCCCTTGCTTCACTCCGCTCTCTTGTCAGACGCATATGCATGCCACCAGAGTGCATCAAATAGGAAAGATGATTTGGCTCCTTCGAAGTGGGGTCCGAACCATTCTTCCAACTTGTAGAAAATGCAAAAGGATCTCGTAACAACACCGACTTGGACGTTAAAGAAGAGAAAGGGACCGTAAAAGGGAAATAAAAGCGGCCATCGGGAAAAGGGGGAAAGGGGGAGGGATGGAACTGATTACGAGCCACGGTCCGTGTTGACAAATTCACGGCTTCCCTGCTGAAGGGGAATTTGTCATATCTGATGCCTCACAAAGAAATTTCCCTAGAGTATATCGCTCACTTCTCTTCATTGGACGCTTGAACACTTCGAATTTTAGTGGACGAAACCTTAAAATTCTAGGCGCATGTAGTGGATAATAAGATTTTCCCGCAGTGTTCAAAATTGAGCGGAATATCGCTGACTTCTCGGCGATTTCCCGAATAACTTTTAAATAACGGTAGGTTTGTATTGTGTAGTTGGAGGCAGAGTAAATCCTCGCGTCTCTCGGGGGAAGCTGCAACGATTCGTGGAACAGTTAGGCTCTCGAAGGTGCACATATTACTGTTATCATCATGACGGCACGATTATGGTTTAGATGAGCCTTCCTGGGCTTCTGTTTCACGCTTTTTCCTCCTTTCCTTTCTGAAAACACAAGATTGACCAATCAATCACTGCTAACCTCCTGCACCTTATGGACTATTTTAGCACTCGTATTTCACCTTGGTTTTCCCCCTCTTCTTGCTTTTTTTTTTTCTGTGTCTTATCTACTTTATTTAAGTCCCATTTTGTGTTTTTAGTGAGGATGGCATCGAATAAAAGCGTGGAAGACAATGTGGTCTTCCTCTACGATCTCAATTATAACTATGGGTTGTCCAAATAGGCCTAAAGTAGTTTGAAACCAGAGTGATTAATGCTAATAATTAACGAGTATTTATTGGCTCGAATCGATTGCGCCATCCAGGCAATTTGCTGATGGATTTTCTGTATTTTAAGATAATCAGTTTATATTCTTAAGGTTTTGTTCTTAGCTGTGTCTTAAGCAAGCTGTCGGTCGGTTGCTTCGCTTCCCGACCGCCGCCTCTTCAGTATCCTAGACTGGAGGGCACGAGTGTTACGTAGTCTAATGATCCGAAATCATTTGCTTCTTCCTGAAGTTTGATTTGTTAGCCTCTCTATTGATTTTTCTTAATGTAGTTCCTAAGCTAGGCTAATGAGTCGTATCATAGCCTACGGAAGGGTGACCGATATGTTAAATAGAACTGCGGACAGCCTTTAGTTAAGTTCACGATTGCCTAAGCGTCGATTTAAACCCACTTGTTTTGTTTCTAGTATTCGTAAGAGGAAATGGCCAAAGCAGCAATATGAAAATCAAAATAAAATCCGATTCAAAGTACATATTAGGCACAGCAACTTTGCCAAAAGGCACTTAGATACTAACAGGAATTTGGTTGTGTAAAGCGTTGAAATCCGTCTTGGATATACCCCTTCCCTTTCTCCCAAGGTATAGGGAAGTGGAGGTGGATAAACAAAGAGTTATGGTGTCCATTAGAGGTACTTTAATGCACTGAAATGTTGCTGGACTTCTTAAAACGAGCAGCTTCCTATGTTAAACCTTAAGACCCCACCGAATGTAATTCTATAACCAAATGAAACACTTTAAATTGGAGATTTCGCTATTATTTGGTCTTAGTTTCACTGATCTTCTTAATGAAGGGAAGAATGGAGTTGTTGTTGTTGTACCACGACGGGTACTCAAACAAATTTCGATCAGGGCAGGGCAAATAAATCTTGAGATTCTTCCAAGGTCGGACGTGACACAAAGTACAGGCTGTGTGCGTGTTCCCACTTGACTTCACACATTCTTCTCGCAGCGCAATATTTCTTTACCTACGTGTGTGTAGGGGGAGGGGCGGAGGACCATCACGGTACAGGCGTAACGAGAGTGACAAACTGACCTTTGTGACTCCTACCCCCTTGAAGTTTTCCGGTAGTACGGACCAGCACGTGTTACAGAACACTGACATTACGACCACACCTCTAGACATGCAGATGAGCCGGGCGGAAAACTGTGTGTGTGTGAGAGGGGGGAAGGGGAGGGGAAGAAACGGGTGGCCGCCTTACTAGTTGGTTCAGGCAGGAAGGGGGCCAATTACGCAAATTATAGATGAGCAGATGACCTCGTGACATGATGGCTGTTGGGCAAAGATCCTCCTCCTCCTACAGTGGTGGCCAAGCCCGCGTGCAGAGGTCAAAGAACGGTAGTGGACCCTTCCCGAACGCCCGCACTTTCACCCACGTGCTCGTGGGGGAAGAGAACCGATCATGCGCTGTTTATTCTAAATACAGTAAATGCCCTAATCTCCGTTCTAAATTTGCTGAGAACTGTCAGCTCATTCTTCGTATTTAGGGCTGGCGTGGCCTAATGCTTAGAGACTGAACTCGATTTCCTTTCTGGAATGGTATTACATCGCCGAACTGTCACAGGTTTCTTGCGAATTCATTTCTGAACTATTTCTTTCCGGCGAAGAGTAAAGCAACAACGCCAATGGGATGAAATTTGTCACGAGGGTTTACGTATACATTATTTTATCAACGTTAACTCTCTTTGTGCATAATTCGCCCCTCTTTCAGCTCTCTTATTAAAGAGGACTGGCAGTTGGTAGAAATTTGAAGCTTTCTACACTGTAGCAGAGTTAGTAGATCTCGAGGGCGAGTTGCACGGATTTTCTCCCTGAAGCAGACATACTGCCTATAGAGCGCGCGCACACATTTATAGTAATAAGCCATCGGTAATTTGACATCGGACAACTGTGACAGTATAGTATAGTGCGGACCTGGAAAAGCCGAGGTTCCTTGATACTTGAACAGCGGCTCCTCCAGAGAAATGTGAATTGAAATGATTCATAAGTGGATTGAAAAAATTCACCTTGATTAATAGAAAAATTATATATATAAAAAAGAATAGTAACCGAATATTTAATGGTTCTAATACCAGAATACCATTTTCCAGCTGTTACTAAACCTCCATATTTAAAGCAACTCTTCTTTCAAAAGGTTTTGAACATACCAAGAAAGGAAAGTTGCCTTCATGACCAGGACAACAAGTTCAAAGAACCTGGAGCTTTAAAACAGCTTGGAATAAATTCGTTGAAATGCAATTTTTGATATACAGATGATCTACTCCCTCATTTCGATGATGAAGCTCTATATGCAACCAGATATCATAAGCTGCTGAATTCGTAGTCCCTCAATTCAATTACAAAACTTGTAAAAATTGCAATTCCTGGTGTACCAAAGAGTGGGTTGTTGTTGTTCTAGTGCTTTAAGACCATGAGTACTTCAGGCCATATTGCTCCTCTCTACTGTCTCTAGATTGTGCGTGAGTTCTGCGGTCGATTTTCTGTTTTCTGGATGAAAAACCCAATTTTCCTGGAAGAAAAAAAAAACCATGCTACCTCTCCTGAGACCTACTAACTCAGCAACGTTGTGAAAAAGGCCCATAAAAATCCTTCACGTCATCGACGGGATTCGAACTCCGATCTTTTCCACTCGGTTTGGGGGAAGACAGCGATTCTACCAACAGTGCTACCCAGGAGAGCCAAAGATGGGACATTGGCGAAACGAAAAAGAATTCGCGCTTGGAACAAATTAATAAGGTACTCTACTACGAATAATATGAATGCCTATAAAAAAAACAAAACCCGATGTCAGAAAGACTCCTCAAAAATCTCGGATTACCTTTGCATCCTGAATTACACTAACTAGATATGCAAACAGTGTGGAAAAAGATCAGGACATTAAACTGTTATTATCCTATCAATCTGTCTCCGACCTTTCACTGGAAGGGCCGGACAGGGACGGATTTGCGACGATAGCTACCGCGGTAACAACGAATTTAGGTCATCGACTAATAGTCATGACATGATAAGTGATTCAAATGGGGCCAAAACCTGCTTATCCAGTCCTGGAATCCCGTTGATGACGCGAGGTAATGTTATGGTCCTTTTTCACTTCGTGGCTGAGTCAATCTATCTGAGGAGTAGACAGCAAAGTTTTTTTCTGAAAAGCAGGCAAATCCACCAGACAATACACGCAAGTTACAGATACAATACACATGGGCAGTTGAAGTGACTCTCTAAGTGACCCTAATGTAATTCAATGTAACTGGTCGTGGAATAAGGGGAAATGCTGGTGAACTTAGGGACATTATTTGTGTTTTTATCCAGTCCTGCAGTTAGGATGGTACCTTTTTTGACCAAATGGTTGATCTTTGTGGATTCATTTGCTCAGCTGTCTGCAGTTGCTCCCTCTACTCTCAATTTTCGATGATATAACTGAAAATAAAACCTGTAAATTTTTCGGCAACTACACCTTACTTATAGAAATCAACTTTCTGTTTTTAAAGATGAATTCATCATATCAGTTCAGCATGATCTGTTAGTATCTCTTATATCATGATTCAACATCACCGCTCGAACGTTGTATTTTGTATAATCGGATATTTCTCAGCAATCAATATCCCTCTTAAGGAAACGTGCACTAGCACTTTCCAAAGAAGGAAAAGATGTAAGGACTCTTGAATTACCAACCTTTTACTTTTACAGATGCGTAGACAAGATTCTCGATAAGATGGTGCGTAGAAAATTTGTCTGGTCACGGAAAAAAGTGGGAACTATTTCTACCTCACCAATTTGGATTCAGAAAACATCGTGCCATCTTGGATGGCACGATATTTTGTTGGATCAACATCATTCCAGTTTCTCAATATCCTCAGTGACAAAGAATGAACAGAATTGAACGGCTAAATTAAACTTGAACAGCTCAAAATAGGTCAATGGACAAATCTGAATTGATATCAAATAGCTAAGGGACAAACCATCTCTAATTCACTTCTGTAAACCGCCTGCTATTCACCATCTATTATTTTAAGTAATTCCCCGATTCCATTAGTGCAGCCTTTTATTTTGTGGAATTAGCGCTAGAAAAAAACCCGAATTTCACGAACATCTACAAAGACTTCCACGATATTTTTCTCTAAGCTCAACCTCCTGCGACCGACCTCTACCATCAATTGGAGTGCGGACAGAAGCACTACTTCTATATAAAGCCCCTCGACGTGGGCAACTGTACGTGGCAAAGGGACCTCCCAGTGATGGTGCTGGCCGTACAATTAGCATCGCTGGAATCTAACGGCCACAGCCTAGGTTCCAGGTTAACATCATAGGAATACAGCTTGTTTTGCTGTGCCCTGCGATCCATGGAAATTCGGGAAAGGGGAATCCTGCTGGTTGAGGGGGCCCAGCTTCACTTTGCCACCTACTTTGCCACCTACTTCGACAAGACTGGTTGTTCCGGATGGCTCGGCCAGGATCAATTGGCTAGTAGGTTCGCCTGCAAGGTCAACCGTGTCAGTGCCATGCCTTTACTCTGAGAAACTCATGGTCCAAGAGACAAGGGCGCCTCCGTAGCTAGGTGGGCAGGAGCGGCAGTGCGTAGCACACGCTTCTTAATTAGACCGGGGTTCGAGCCCGTGACCACCAAATACGGAGGATGCGGAAATGTCAGGAAATGACTACTGCATATAGGCCGCCGTAGTTTAGTGGTCAGGCGCGCGGGTGCATAAGTACACGTGCCTTGAGTGACCGGGGTTCAAGCCCGTGACTACTGAATACGGTGCTGTTTCTTGTATTCTGTGTATCTTGTAAACTCCTCTGACCGTTTGGTCATTCCGGAGTATAAACAGAAAATTATTTATTATTATTATATCCCTGGAGCAATATGGCCTTGGTTGCTAATGCTCCTAAAAACCAAATAAGAACAATAACCAAGAGACAGGATTCAGGCCGCTAGAGGTGCGGGTATAATGTCTGGGTAGCCCTGTCGCCTTAGTCTCGAGCGCATTTATTTAGTTGGCATTCCGTAGCCGAGTGGGCAGGAGCGGGAGTGCAGTAGCACACGCTCTTTGAGTAGACCGGGGTTCAAGCCCCTGCCTGCTGAATACGGTCGATCTGCCAACCCGCACTGGACCAGCGTGGCAGATTATGGTCCATTTCCCTCAGCATGAATTGTTGAGGAGGCTTCCACCCTGCAGTGGGTTGATAATGGCTGCACTTTACTTTTTTTACCAGTTGGGCGAGTGTGGATCCCGGGCACAAAATTAAAAACAACTATGAATCCTAATACACTAAGTTATGCTTTTGGGACCCTAACAAGGTCCCTACCAGAAAATTATACCACTGATATGGAAAATGTTACTGCAGCTAAAAGACCTAGAACCGAAGATACGTCAAGTCCAACACCTCGATACCTGATTGTACGTTCCACAATGAAAAGTCCATAGGAAAAATGTCGCCCTTCTTCATCCAGCAGAGTTTGGAAGGGCTAGCAGGTTCACCTAAATCTGTTAAATGCCTTCTTTCTGGCGACATTCTTGTGGAAACTAAAATAGATAGGCACTCAGAACAGTTCCTCTCCTCTGAGCAACATCTATTGGGAGAATACCGATTGTGATAACACCTCACAAAACACTGCACTCATCTCGTGGCGCAAGCTCGGAATGGGATCTTTTCTCAAAGTGTCTGAAGAGAAAATCTCTTCAGAGCTAAAAAGCCAAGGAATGACAGCTGCAAACCGAATGTACTTACGCAGGTATGGAATTTGTTCCCGACTAGAGACGTCATCCTTACTTTTAATATGCCAATATCTCCTAATGACATTAAAGATGGTTATCTGAACTGCACAGTAAGTTCATATGTCCCAAACTCTTTAAGGTGTTTCAAGTGCCAGAAATATAGACATTCACAAATGGTCTGTCATGATGCCGTTTCATGCGCTTGTTGTGGTGCAAAGTACCATAAGATTACATCATGTAAAGCAGCAAAATCCACCTGCATTAATTAACAAGGCAAGTGCCTTTCCTACTCTAGAGCATGCCAAAGGTGGAAAGAAAAAAAGGAAATACGACTAAAGGCAGAACTGGACATTTCATACCACGAGGCCAGGAAAGCGGTCAAACCAGTAAATAGCAATAAGGCGACATATGCAGAAAAGGTTGCCAAGAACTGTTCCATTGGTTCTAAAGGAAATGACTACAACCTAAAAAGTCATTTGCACTGATTGCGTGCTATTTACTGAGCTCAGAAAACCCAGCTCAAAAATCTCAGTCAGCTGCCACTCCAATATCAGTACCTCCTGGTGCTACAGCATTAAAAAATCGAACATTAAAGTAACAGTACCGAAAATTCAACGTCCAACGGTGGTACAAGAAAAAAATGGGTGTTGAAACCAAGGAGGTACACGACGAAAGAGTCTTGGAACGCCTTGAGGAGAAGGAAATGGACGAAGGACATCGTCCATACGTCCCCAAAAAAGATAAATCCAAGACTGAAAAAAGTAAGCCCTCAGAACTTCAGAAAACGACCGACTGATCCACCAAAGCCCACTTAATGGTGGATCTTATAGTGAATTTTGTTGTTGTATGTGGCGAAATGCAGAAGATCTCAAGGAACTCAATACAAAAGCATGAACAATCCTGCTTTTGTTTACAGGAGACCTATCTAAGGGAAAATGATGATCCCAACATGAGTAACATTATTATTATTCGTAAGGATAGAATTATGGATGGCCCTGCTCATGGAGGAGTAGCAATCCAGGCAGACTCCCTTTCAGACTTTGCGACTGACAACTGGCACAGAAGCTAATAAAGCAATTCCGTTTACAGTATTTATTACTGCTTATTAACCGTTTGGCTACCTAACATGATCATCAAGGTCTTTCTGGGGGACTGATGTTCCCCAGAAAGACTTTGATGACCTTGTTGTGCAGTTGCCACCCTCTTTCTTACTTCTTGAGATTTTAATGGATTCATTGAAAAGCTTTTGGCCCAGTCGAAAAGGTTTCCGTGAAAGACAATATTGCCAACAGTCTGTGCTCTGACTCATGTGTTTCAGAAAACTTCAGGATTGTAAATATATTCTTCCCCTTTAATGAAGACGTTGAAGTGTGGAAGGTGAATGCGATTGCAATTGTTGAGAGAAGCAAGCGCCGTGAAGTCATTGAGTACCTTCATATAATGGGAATGTCGCCAGAAGAAATTCATGAAGACATCAAGCAAACATTAAAGGAATCTTGTTCTTCATACGCGGCGATCAAAAAATGGGTTGCAGAATTTAAGCGTGGACGACACAGCGTTTAAGACTCACCCAGCAGTGGGAGGTGGTCTGTTACTGTGTCGACATCAGTAAATGTGAATGCCATTCATGACCTGATCATGCAAAACCGCAGAATAACATTGAAGCACGCTAACACAACATTCACTTGTGCATGAATTCTCCCTCATGACATTCCGGTGAATGTTTTAAGAATGAAGTTTTTTTCGAGGTTGGTCCTTAAAGCACTTAATGCAGATCAAAAGCGGGAGAGAGTGAGGTGTTGTCATAATATTGTGCAGCATTTTCAAGTTACTGTAATAAAGCTCAGTTCTGGGGGCGGTATGCCAGTATGGACGAAACATGAGTGCACCACTTCTACCCTAAACAAAATAACAATCGAAACAGTGAAAGCATCTTTTTTCCAGCCGATTGCTGCCTTCTTTTTGCTTGCAGAAGTCGGCTTGGAAAGAAAGTTGGGAAAGATTTTGAGCTAATGACCAGAAGCAAAGTTGGTATGGTGGGGTTTACGTCCACGATGCTCACTGTAATAGGCTGAACTGAGTACCGTGTTAATTTGGTCTTTTGGTAGGTGATTCCGCCCTAGTAGTCTGAGTATGTTATACCTCACCATGGCGTGGCAAGACAATATCATTACCTACGATGACCATGCGTCGAATACTGTATCCGCTGCATACTTCAATCCTCCTGGCGGTGCAGAAGCAAAGTGAGGATTGCAGTTTGGTAAATAAGATTCCACCCAGTATGGCGACCTAACTTACCATCGTCCAATTGGCGCAAAAAGGAAATAAGAATCAAATAATGCTAAGATTGTGGTAAACTGCAAAGCCTTGAAACTGTTTTAAAAAACATATCTCGGTGGACTTGTTAAAAATTATTTATATTGTTTTTCGGACATTATTTACAAGATTCTGGAAGGGGCTAATGCCTCCGTAGTAAAACCAACTACTTGCATAATCACTCGGTAATTGCTTGGTGCCATTTTGTGCCAATAACGTCGATCGCGAAAGTTCATTTAGAGAAGCGTATTTATCACTTGGACAGTCTCATAGCTTGTTAGGACCTTTACTCAACTGATGAACGATGTTTTCTTCTTTCCCTTTTTTCTTTTCTTGTCATCATCAGCATCCCGTAGCTATCACGGAGGACACAGTAATGAGGCCAACATTCTGGAATCGACGCCCTTGACCCGTCACATAGGCCGTAACTTACGGTCAGCACCGCATCCCCGTATGTATATGTAAACTGGGTGGGAGACATGATGGATACGTCAGGTGATATCCTTGAGCGTCATCCGAGCCAGCCCTTTTTGACCTCATTTGAATGGAAAAGGGAGAAGTTCATTAGACTGGGATGCGGGAATACGAATTCTAGTTTGAGTTCGTGACCTCGGCATTGCGTAATCAACAGTTTTGCCACCCTTTGTCCACAATTCAGGTTTTGATCTGAATCGTACTGTTCACTAAGTCTCTGATGACGTACTTCCTTCTACTATGCTCATGAACGAAATTTCTTAGCCATGGACCTTAGAAATGCTCTTGTACAACGATCAATATTGACGAATGATCAGCAAATCAATTAAAGGTAGAAAATGATAATAGATAGAACTAAAAAATAACAGTCCGATTATGGTAAATGATAGCGCGATATTAGCCAGGATTTTTTTTTTAAGATGTAGGGCTCAAGTTTCGCGAGATAAGAATGTTTAAAGTCACGCGCAAGAATGTGCAATCTCTTCTTCCTCTTTTTAATACTGGTAGTCCATTCTTTCTTTTTACGACGCTGTCCAAAACGCATTCAAATAGCAGAGAAATGGGGGAAGAAGGGGAAGAGCTTTTGGGCACCTGCTCCACAACCGTATGAGTTGTCTGATAGACACCCTTGGCTGAGCAAAGCGGAATAGAGGGATCTTTGAAACTGCAGCAAAGATGAGCTTGGCAGGCAGGGATGTATAGGAGAAGAGCTCGCGGGGGAAGGGTTTATTGATTGTCACGGACGTTTTCTTTGTACACCGGGCTTCCATCGCCGAGCGCCTTTGCATATCGATTCGTAATGGATTTCGCATCCATTTTTTAAATCACGCTGGCTGTCCTAACCCTGACTCGGACTCTTACAAAGCGTCGGACGCCGTTACTCCCACTGTGCGGAAGGGACGGGGTGGCTTCAGTAGCGGAGGTCCTCGGGCATCGTTTAGTAGGAGCCCCTGTTGGGAAAGGAAAGGGAGATTGGGGGAAGCTGCGCGTGTATAGCGTTCCGCCGTTATAAAAGTAATTTCCCTCGGGAAATTATTGGACTCTAGTATTTGTTTTTGAGTCGGTTTAATTTCTTATTCCGCTGGCCCCGCCTCTTCTGTACAGGCATTTCTGACCATCTCGACTCGACGACACCTTGCGAGCATTCTCTGCATGTGACGAAATGTCGCACACGTTCTTCATCGAGCACCGTATACGTTTAAATTGCATTAATATCGTTACCATAACTTTTAGTCGGCTTCCACACAGGAAAAATAGTGGCAATTGATCATAACTTTCGATGACAATACTTAACAGGAGATACACGTCACTAATTAAAACAAGTTAGTTTTAATTAGTTACATTTCAAGAGTGCTCGATCGATTTTTTCTTTTTCTCTGATTAATAAAAGTTAAATTATTTAATTTAACTTTTTTTAAATACTTTTCAAATAGATATCGATTAATAAAAAATAATATTAAATATAGTCATCTTGTAAATCAATTTCTAAGATTATAACTTTACAGAACATTTAATTAAAACTGTATAGTTTTTACGTTTTCCAAACTGCCATTTAGTTTAACTAACTGTATATTTATTGCTCTTTCCCATATCTTTTTAAGTTTTATCTTTACACACGTGTATCTGTTCACGTGCCACACCACGTTCACGATTCTCACATAATCATACACGCGAAGCGTGACTGTTTGAAGCTAACACTACTGCATTAAAACTACATTTAATCTATGAATTTAATTTTTTTTTTTTTTTGTTACGTGCAATTTCTATGGAACGATTAATATTAATTGGCAGATTTCTATTGGTCCGACTTTAATGAAATTTGGAATGACTCGACAAATCTTTTTATATGAAACAAATATAAAATCTCGTGAAAATCCGTCCATTGGGAGTCGAGGTTGTTAGAGGACAGACTCACAAAGTGAGCTTTGCGTTTCTCGTGGACCGTATATGCCAATTGCGCAATACGGGTGGATTTGGTTTGACAATTTTAATTTTTAGGAAATTTTATGTTTTTCTCCCCTCATTACCAAGTTCGTTTGGTTTTAGGCTTCAGTTATAAGATTTTAATTCAAATTTTCAGCTCCGTTTAAACTTCGCACGGAGTTGACAACTAACCATTTTCTCAATGAATAAAATTAGCAACCGTATTTAGCAGTCACGTGAACTGGAACCACGGTCAATCCAAACTCGTGGGCAACTGCACTTAAGCTGACCACTCGGCTATGTCAGGCATATTGATCGAACAAATGGAGATATTCATCGGAACATCAACACGAGAGATTTCTCTGGAGAGCATTTATTGGAAGGGACGGGAGGGGCGCACGTGTTATATAGGCTGATTTTAACCAAGTCCTTGTTTTACTTATTTAAATGTCACGTTATTAATAATAAAACGTATCGATTTATTTACTTTCTAAAGTTTTTACGATTTTTATTTATGAACATGAAATTTCTGCATTTTCCCCTCTTGAGAATTTTATTAAGATCTCATTTCTATACGTAACAGAACACTGCAGAAAATCTGTGGCCTCCTAATTCACGTAACAAAATTGCACGCGCTATACGCCTCATATCACAGAACTTGAGAAAAAAAAAATAATAAATAAAAAGAGAGAGAGAGATTACGATATTTTAAACGAAATATACCCCTAAATCACAACACGTTCTGGTTTCACCTCCTGAGAAGGTCTATAGCCGAGAATTTACAGCAGATTCACAAAAAACGATGTCGGCTGTAAAACAACGAAAAAAAAATCTAAAAAAATTTACAACTTAGCAATTTTCACGTGTGGGGGAAATTAGAGGAAGGTGTGATGCGGTACGAACATTGTCTCGAAGTCAATAAACAAGGGTGTCTCAAAAAAATGGTTCGGTAAAAAGACCGCGACAATCAAGGTGAGTGCAAATGTTGTCCCAGGGAGAGCCATTCCCGCAAGAAGACGCTGCCGTGCTTCTAACGAGATTGAAGCCTTTCGGTCACGTCCACGCGCAATGTCAGAAGGTGAGCTACTATGGCACTTCCGGCACGGTCGAACTTTCCCTCCACTACTGGCGGAACTTAAAAAGAAAGGGATATGAAGTTTCTCTAAAAAAGTTAGGCAAGTAATCGAAGCGAGGATGAGTCGGGGAAAAAAGGGGCCGACGGGAGAGAACAAATCCGGCGATTTCGAACGAGTAGATTGGATGGACGGCCCAGCTTATTTCAAGGTTACTCCCAAGTTTTATTGGTCCAAACGAAATGGAAGTTATGGGATGCACAGAACGGGTAACATTAATGTACTGTAGCGTTGCTGCTTAATATCCGACGGCTTGCATCTTTTCAAAGTGCAATTAAGAAGTGGGTTTCTCTCTAACGGCTTCAACCCGGTAGAAAATTATCTTCAAGACTAGTAGTAGTAAAGACAGCTGAGAACGCAAAAACCGGTTCCTGAGATTGGATTTAAACCCAACAAACCTCTGTGAACGTAAATGTCGCTAGTTCCTTTACCTTCACGTGTCGCCGTTCACCAAATCGTCTGAACTTTTTTCCTTCCCGAATTTAACAGCCAATCCAAGAACGGAAATGGCAGCAATACTGGGAGAATGAAATATGTCCACCATAAATATTTTTATGGTTCAATAATGCCGGAAATTGAACCAACTCGATTTTAGTTAAAGAAAAAACAAATTTTAGTAGTTGTAAACCCACTACTTTTTAGTTTTGTGTGCGGTTTTAAGCGAAATAGCGTGAGTTGTGACGGAATTAGCAAAACTTTTAAGTCCTGGGAATTTTGGGGAGAGAGAAAATCGCTGTAACGACCTGTATTACTTCAGGTGTTTTGTTTAACATTTCTCCAAATCGTCTTGCCGACCACCGTCACTCCCCACCAAAAAAAAAAAAAAAAAAAACCACCACACCAGGTGGTTCAGTGAGAAACCCGCCACTTGTCAATTCTCTTTCTTTTTGTTGCCTTATCATTTGTCCATTACAACTTCCCACAGTGGAAATGGACGGTTTGCATGACCCGGAATCGTCAAGTAGCGCGCGCTGCATAGCGTCTTTGTCTGCATCATTACTATCCACGTATTGTCAGAAACAGTAGCACGTGTTTGTGCAAAGATAGACAGAGAGAGAGAATAAAATAAAATAATAAATCTATAGACAGATGTGGGAATTTTACTTATGTCATTCACAGATAATCGTCAGAGCGTTTTTTGGGCCCCTCCCGGGAATACGTAGTATTGAAGAACTTTTGCCTACTGGAAAAAATAAAAAATTGCTTTCGCCGTGGGAGGTTATAAATCCTAATGGAATGTTCACCAGAAAGATTTCTTTCAAAACAAAGTGACATTTCAGTGGCAATTTATTTAAGAAAGCTTTAACATATATTGGTAAAGATATTCAGCGGCGCACCAGAAATTTTGTTAGGGCAGAAGGAGCTTACGGTCCACACTGAGAAGCAAAAACACGTGGCAGTACAAGTATATTGAACAAAATGCTCTTGGGGGCACGGCTTTTGCCCCCTTAACCCCTTCTATATGTGTGCCTATGAAGATTTGAAGGAACACCCAATATTTTATCTGCAATTCATTGAATGATTATTAATTTTAATTGGGCAACAGTAAGAAACCGAGCACCCACACGTACCAAACATATTAATTCAATTCAAATTTTGCATGGATCCCTCCCTCAGAAAGACTTAAACTCCTGTTTTTTCACCCAGAAAAATAAGCGACCCAATCATAGAACACACGCAATTTACAGACTATACGGCCCTTCAAATATGACCCAAAAACAACTGATTATTTGGCTTTAATTTTATACAATACTTTATGAAATAACCATCCTCCTTTGATTACAGGCTTCATTTATAACTAATGCTACAAATATTCGATTTTTCCAGATTATCTATCATTAAATCTGATAATTGACAATTCAATCTACTTAAAAATGCGGGTTTTTTTTTTTTGTCTGTTGCACAATCTACTATTTATATGATATGAACAATTCGGAGGAAAATCTAAACGTTAATTTTAAGCGCTTTTTCCCCCCCTCTCTCTCTTTATAAAGATCCACTGAAATAAAACTGTCATTGCAGTATAGAAAATGAAGCTAAATTCCTAATAATAAGTAACAATACACAAAAGATTAATTGTTAACATCAACCATTGTTGAAGAACTGTACGCGTGGCAACTGTGATCGATTGTTGTAAAAGAATCGGTTGAACAGAACTCCATTGTCAAGTAATTGTTAGCCGGAAGTGTACATTGTCCATAACAACATTAGAAAAAGATCATCTAACTCTGCAGCTATTATTAATAGACTGCAGTAGATTTTCAATATTTTTAAGATACTGTAAAAAAAAAAAAAAAAAAACGGTTTATTTTTTATTATTTTTATCTTTAGGTTCAAGCGTTGGGAGTTAGGTGATTATCTGCCTGGTAAGTGCATGATACAAACCACGTGGCTCGGCAGGAAGCGGGAATACTGACAATCTGTATCAACACTGCAGAGAGAGGAACAGCAGTTGGAATTTTAAAATGGGGAAAGAATTATATTTTCCAACCCATCTACAAATTTCTCGATAATAAGATTTGCCGGCAGGTGGCTAGTGTTGAAGTTGGAGGTATCAGCATGGAAAGGTAGCCTGCCATTAGAGAAAGATTTACGCTCCACCCCAGGGGTTGGGGGGGGGGGAAAGGAAGAGAAGAGTCCAACACACGCACGTGCAAATGGATTTACTTTAGTTCTCGGAACAATGTTGATAGATAGAGTTTTCGGATAAAAAATAGGTTAAAATCGTTTTGAACTGACGGCATCGTCTGCTTTCTGGGAGGCAGAAGATTGCCGACGTAAATCATTCATACTTTCACCTTACTTGCCATCATTGATTTCTGTTTGCTCTCAAATGCTACCGGTCTGTATTACAGCGCCAGAGGAAGCATCTATATTAAGGATGATAACGACTGTTCAATCTAGCCGAGGGTACTTTCACAGATTTAAAATTCGAAGCATTTATTGGGGTTGCCACCGACTACACTCGCGATTAGAAGAACGTTTGTTCTCAAATGGATGATTCTCTCGTTCGCCTGGAAGGATCGTTTGTAAGGGGGGGGGGGGGTGCTGCAGATTAGGTAGAGTGTTACCGAGAGATACGATATTCGTGTACTTGTAATCGTTATTTAGTGTAGTCTGGAGGATTGAATTGTTCATAATCTCGAACCGGATGGATATGAAGAGTTGATTGCGAGAGTATTTGATGCTTGGCTGCTGCCATTCCTCAGTGATGTCTTACAGCGTATATGAAGTTGAATTTAGAACAAACAGAATTTTTTGGGGGGCGCATGCGCAGTAGATCACTGATGTATTTATAAGAGAACATACGAGTTTTGTTTGGTAGTTTCGCCACAATCTGTTCAGTAGCACAAAAAAATGAAAAGCAAAGCAGTAAATCCCGTTAATACCGTTTTTTCTTGGATATTTCGTTCTCAACTACAAAGTATGGAAACCGGAAATTCGCAGGAATTCATCACGAGACCTGTCACTCCTCAAACTGCTTTACCAGGGGGAAGAGTTCGTATCCCGTTATTTCGCAACCGCTTCAAACTCACCCAATTCCGTAAACAGAAAGTGTGCCACGGGCAGACAAATGTCAGCTCCTCCCCTGAGTCCAAAAAGCTATTTCTGTCTTCCCCTTTACCTGGCGATCACTTGACACTCGCTTAAAGTGCATTAACCCCCCTCGTGTCCTCTTTTAGCGTCGGACATTTCGTTCAGAAACCAATAGGATGTGAGAGGAAAGACAGAAAGTGCGTACAATCGCCGCGAAACTTGTCCCACACCACCCCCTGCCGTTCCGGAAAGTAAATTCCGAAGAAACGTTTATATTACACCTCTTTAAGAACAGCAAACAACCTCGCGAGTAATTACAAATCAAAGAAAAATAAATAAACAAAAAAAGATTGGACTGAGATGCGTAATATGGCGCATAAACCTGGAAGTGAAATTTCCCAAAAATAAATAAATAAAAGAAGGGTTACGGTGACGCCTCCTTCATCTTCCTTGTGTGTGCGCAAATACATTATCCTCTTTCTTTCGCAGATAGGAACCTCATCAATCCGTTGTCCGCATGTCACACCTCATACACACCATCACGTTCAGCGTGACCGCGTGAAGCCACCCAACCAACCATGCGCTAATCTGGCACATCGAGAACCACTGGTAGCGTGCACGGCATCCATTAAGGCACATTACCGAGTAACTCTGTGAGCTCGAGCGCTGTTTTCTTCCATAAAGACCCGTAAAATATGATTACCGGAGTTGAATGCTTGGCCTGCGAGGCTTGTCAAAACCCTTTTCTATTTGGGTTGCCAACCGTGTCCACTTTTTTTCCCCGCATCTTCGCTCGCTAACCATTACGTACGCAATGAGCGTTGCTGGTCAAGGCAAAAGGCTTAAAACGTGCAAATCTCAATTGCGTTTTTCACTAATTTTTCCGCAGGTACTTTGCCACGCTCAAGAAAGGGCACCTCCCTTGGGTTGTGGAAATCTTTGTGCGTGACACTACAATGGCGAGAAAAACGGCCCACACGTGTCCTGGTACCGAAACTATGCGGTCATTCTCACCTAACTGGGACAGAAGGAGATTAGGAAACCCCGGCGTCTCCTTTTCTTTCTTTTATGGGAGTAGCATCGAACTGGATTAGCACCTGACACCGACGTATTTATGGCGCTGTTAAGACTCGTGCCTTCTGATCATCTAGGGGTCAGTATTCGCCAAAACATAATACAATCGTAAAGTTACCTCTTTCGACACGCCGTTTCTTTAGAGACTTTTGGATAAGAATCCCGTCAAGATTTGAAGGATTCTTAAATGATCCTTGAGTAGAGAAGAGTTAGCCGATCTCAGGAGTAAGGATTAACAAAGCTGAATACTACTGAGCTTTGTGAAATCCTTCTTACTGGTGCAAGATAAAAAACGAAATGGAAGCCCAATCTGAAGTAAATTCCAATGGTTCCTTGCCAGAAATACTTCCAACTGGTTCTTAAAGAGAAACCAAATTCCTCTTTGTATTTTATTATTAGAGTTACGAAGTATCCTATAATTAGAGAAACTGGCTGATGATGATGGTTGTGTAATACACGTGCAGATCTAGGATGAGATGTCTATTCATCTAAGATTTTACATATATCGGCATCCTAGGATTGAGCTAGATGGAGATTCTGATAAGAGAGGAAGAGATCTTTAAGTTGTAGCCTCGAAGGAAGAGCAAGAAACTTGGAAGTGGAGCGAAGAGTTGGTTGGGGGGTCCACCAACACACGGTGTCTCAGACATTCTGCTGAGATTCTACCGGCGATCATTTTAATGGCGAAGATTAGTCTTTTTTTCGTGCATTAAGTCTGAAAATCTAGTGAAATTCATTGCTTTGGCCATTGGTGTTGTGTGCTGCTGTGGCGGGAGAGGACACTTCCAGGTTTCCCACTTCATGAGCCAGTATTCTGCTGCGTTTAATGGTTTGATCGTTGTCTATTCTTAATGCAACTCTATCTTAGTGTATATTGTAAAATTTAGATCTTACAAATTAAAATAGAAATATTTGTTTCGCTAAAATAAATCCAGGAAGGGCAATGGGAAGTGAAAATTAGTATTAATGTCCGAGTATTAAGTTAAAGATAAAGTATTAAATCTCACTGTGCACATAAGAGTCTGTAAGGACCTGTCCTTACAACTGATATAAAAAAAAATAAATAAATAAATAAAAAAGATTGGATATTTAGTTTTAATGTAAATAAGGTTAAAGTTTGAAGAAACACTGGATTTGGGGATGGGAAAGTTGTATATGTGAAATAGCGGCTAAATGGAAACAAGTAATTTCGAATAATGTAAGAGAGCTAACAGGGACCGCAGGACTAGGGAGAGGGTGCCATTTGAGAACAGGCGAGAAAGGGTTGCTGAGGGCAAGAACAATAGCACCGTGAAACGGGATTTACGAAGCGTCTCTTTTGATCAAAGCCACTGTTAAAAACTAAACAGGAAATTAGTGGACGTCCAGTGTTCTCGTCAAAAGAAAACGGCGTCAGGGTGACTGAATTTTGGATAAGTTCGATATATTTAGCAGAGGTGTGAACACGAAAATGAGTTTTTGAGGTGACCCGGCAAACATGAAAAGGTCATACTGCCGTGTCAAAAAAAAAAAAAATATATATATATATATATATATATATTTCTGGAGAAGGGTTGGTTTGTGCGCTAGGGAGACAGCTGGGGAGAATCGTTTTAGCAAATAGGAAGGAATGAAAAAAATTGAACAGTATGGGGATTGGTCGGAGTCCTTCGGTGGAGGCGTTCCAAACTTGAGAAAAAGAGTAAAGTTCGGGGGGGGGGAGTATTTTGAGAAAGTGCCCAACTCTGTATCTGACTTATCTGTGGTCTAAGGGAAGGAGGTTGCAGGTTGAAGTAGATTTTTTGGTGGTCAGAGTTCACATCTTGTAGTAGCAGGATAAAGAAGAAAAAGGGAAGAGTGAGATAAATGGGTAGTGAGGCGTAAAGGACGCGAGTAACTGCGGACTGAAAGTGATGATGGTTTTTTGGAGGTATAGAAGAGTGGGAACATGTGCATTGAAAGTTGTACACATGTGGGCCAAGAAGAGAAAGAAAGCCTGGTCTGGCATTGGAAAGCAGTGTGCCCACGAAATGGAAGAAACACCCGTCTCCCACTAAGGAAAGCAGAGTGCTCAAGAAATGGAAGAAAGCCTGTCTGCTACGAAGAAAGCTGAATGCAAGGAAATTGGAAGTAGCGGCCATTCCGGAACGTAAGTTTGTTCCTGTTTTTTTCTTGAATCCTGAACTTAAGGACTCATAACTTAACTCTGTAAGGAATTGAGTGATTTCTTGTTGTGTTGGGCAAGTAACTAACTATGAATGTTAATGATTATGAAATTATGTAAGGGTGGAACAGGGGTAATGAAAAGAAAGTAATAGTATAAAGGAATTAGTAAAGAAATTATATTTATAGGGGTAGTACTGTAAGGATGTGTTAATCTATATCATTAAATTAGGCCAGGTGCCAACACAAGATGAGGTTTAAATAGAAAGAAATTTTATTAATAGAGAAACCTCATGAGTAAAGAGGGGATGACTAAGATGGTAATTAAGGTAGAATGAGTGATCTATAGTGAATATTACTTAGGTAAGAGGATACCAGTTGTAATACATTACACGTGTTAAAGGTTAGAAACAAATATACAAAAAGAGTAATAAGAGTTGAAATGAGTTTTACTGATGTAAGTGATAAAAATTGGTAATGGAAGAGAATGACTGAGTAATCATCGAGGATTCATATTTGGTAAGATACAACTGATGTTAATAATTTGTAAATTGGGAATAGTTGATGAGAGAGAGAGAGATAGTGTAGTGTACTCTAGTATGGTTCAAATATACGGAAATTGGTATGCTTGTATGTAATTTGTTTTCTTATGTAAATGCTGTATATAATGTTTATTAAAGGTTGTAAATTTATTGAAAAAATGTGTCTTTAATGTTCCCGCCTTACACACCTTAGAATCTAGAACTTTCTGCGAATTGCAGTCAGATTTGCGTTTTGTGGGCTGTTTGAGACCTCAGTAGGGTTCAAAAATCAAAATTAAATCAAATATTTACCCCTCCCCTCACAATATCAGCTTGGTTTTAAAACTTACCTGACACGTGGATTTATTAAAGTTTTCATAGGAGGGAGAGAGAGAGAGAGAAAGAGAGGATTCAAGAGGATTCATCCCTTGAAATCCAGTATCTACCGGAAGCAATCAACTGTAGGTAACTAGGCGCTAGACCAGTGGCCAGCAGGTCAGTGAATGATCTGCCAACGCCACTCAGCTGACCCACTAATAAACGATAAAACACTGTGCGTTAGGAACACCCCAAACCGCCATAAAAAAAAGGGAAAAGAAACTTAAAAATAAACGCAATGATGTAATGTTGATGCGTCCTGTAGTCTGCCATCTTTGTCCACTGCTGGAGGTCAAAAAAAGGTTACTTTGGACCTCAGTAGGATTCACAACAAGGCTCTTATAAATGAAGCTATCAAATTTCATATTCTGAGTCACGTCCCTCTTTTGGCATTATAGGGATGCTCATATCCTTCTGTAAAGGGCCATTACTTCAAAAAAATTATAATATTCCAGACCGTTTTTTGTCATTTCCGCATTCTTTGGCTGAAATAATTTCATTCCTATTAAGTTCGTGCCCGTCTCTCCGCCTGTGTGTGTGTGTCTGAACATCACACGCATGCAAAAGACGACTTGATAAGGCAGGGTGTGTCGGTGAAACTGAGACATCATCTACAATTCCTCTGCCCCCCCCCCTTTTCTTCTCTCTCTCTTCCCTTCCCGTCATCCTCTTGAAAGTTGTAATTCTTCCTTACAGATGGCCTTCCCATCGATCATCGTTATCTGTAATTACGTCACGAGACGTGAATATAATTAGACTTACAAAACCACGCTGCAAAAGAAATGTGTTTTATCTGCGCAATGTGAACAGGTTTTTCTTGTTGTATGTTTTAACTCCACAACGGTATTTAATTATTCTTGCAGCCGCTAGGAGGTGTCGTGCTGCGTAGATTTAAAACGGGATAAGGGTTTTCACTTACCGAAATTTATAGATCCTAATTTCGAATCTCGCAGGCAATTAATAACACGGTTCAACGCTAGAGGTCGCAATTAATTTAATGGTTGGCGTCTGAATGTGCGAAACTATTCTGAATGAAACCTGCTCGCTCCCGTTCTTGTCTAAAGGATTTGCGTTTGAAATGGCTTTTCCAAACCTTGATATTCTGTGGGATTTAAGGTTTTAGAAACACCCTCTTGTATAGGAATGGACTTCTTTGTGACGCTGGTGAAGGCTCAAAGTCGGGAACGGCTGATATAAGACTAGTTCGTACACGTTGCGATCAGTTTTTGAATGCCTGTGAGGAAGAATGGGTCAGAATCGAGATCTTTCCGAGTTTGAACGTACGTGGAATGATTATGGGGACAAGACGTGCAGGTGCCAGCATCGCGACAACAGCCAACATGGTTAAGTGTCCCTATTATGTGGTGTCACGAGTCTACCGTGACTGGCTCTACAGGAGTCGAATAACTAGCCAACGGTGACAAGTAAGACAGCCACGTGTGATTGACGCCCAGGTGAGCGCCGTCTGTCTATTTTCGTAACACAGCTGCAACGCAGCCCAATGTCCCAGCTAGCCACCCAGTACAATGTCCGAATAGCTAGCAAGATCAATATCCACATGGACTATGAACCGGATATTAGCTCGTATAGGCTATGGCCGGCGACGGTCGTCCGAGGTACCCATGCTCACAACGAGACACAAGAAACTGTGCCTTGATGGGCAGGTTAGTACCAACAGTGAATCATTGACATGTGAAAATTTTTCGCCTGGTCGGATGAGTCCGTTTCGAAATCTGTCATACTGATAGGAGTATCGTCCACATTTGGCGGAAGCAACATGGCATTTGGATGCACTTTTACTGTTCGGCAGGCTGTAGGCGGTGGTGTTATGATTTGAGGACTGTTTTCGAGGCATGCTCTGAGTTCTCTGATAACCGTTTAATCAACGGCTCGATGGGAACGCCCATCTTTCTACCTTAATATAAATTTTTGATTTTTCAGAAGATTTCCACCTGCCATGGTGGCCAAGTCTATTCGCACGGCTACAACTTGTAGGCTGTCCTCTATCTCTGTTATTCTAAGTTATTTCGACCATCGCACTGTTGTTGTTCTCTTCGGCTCAAACTCTGTTACCCACACTCTCTGTTGGCTGTCCACAAGTATCTGTTGTAGGTGCACTCGTCTGGGACCTGGTCCTGGACGAGTGGCTCCTTAAATCTTTACCAAACTCTGCAAATCTGGATTATGCCGATGACTTGATCCTTCTGATTCATGGACAATCTCGCCTGTCTCTAGAGGTCTCTATAAATATTATTATCGATGATCTTTTACGTTAGTCTGTTAAAAACCAACTGTCCCAATGTTATACATCTACAAAGGCTAAAATGATGTTTTAGCAGTCTTGTTTGATGTAACCCTCCCCTTTCTTCATTAAACTCCAAGACAAATTACCTTCCATTCTTGGGTCTCGTAATTGACTCTAAAATGACTTTCCGAAAGCATCTTTGATCTTTTCAACAGTCGTGGGGATTAACCCATCGCACTTTACGGCTGCACTACAAGGCTGTGTTTTTGCTTATCTGTACGTAAGATGCTGGCATCTGGTCTTGGCAAGTCAAAAAAAGTACCGTTCGGACTAAACTTCAGTCAGTTCAGCGATCTGTGCTTCTCGCAATGAGCTGGGCCTGAAGTACTTATCTACTTCTGCCCTACAAATTCAAAATGGATGCCTCCCGCTTGATCTCGTTTTGTTATACATTATCACATCTGGCATGGGATCTCCTTTGAATCTCTTGACATATCCGTAAGCGTTACATCTGATCAAAAGGCTGAAAAGCGAGGCTGCTGGAACATCCTTTTGCAACGCTGGAAAGACAAGTGGGAGGTCTCCTACAAATTTATTCTGCAGGTATCTTTCATCATCGGTGAATCCACATTGAAATGGTTCCATCCAAGCCTATATGCTCTACCTAATGACTGGTCACGGCTCTTTCCTCTCAAGTTAGGATTTTGCTGGTGGTGCCTGGGTTGGGGCTCCCTAAGTATGAGATCCTGGCATCGACTGGTCTTGCGCTCCACCAGTGGGCGCGGGATGTGCTTTTGTTTTTCCTCTTTCAGTGATCCCAAACTCGTTTTGGGAATTCAATATGAATTAGTTGAGGTCTGGCACAGTACATGCGTAGTTGTGGTCCACCTCCGCGTGATGTAGACGGACACTGATAGGTGAAAATTCCTGGTGACAAAGTGGCCAGAAACAATCAAACAACACACTGCTCAAGCATAACATTACACACTTTTTTGGCCTTTTTACAGAGTTTTGTATTCATACACAGTGTACCAAGGAAGTTGACTTAACGTTCAGTTTCCACTCTACATGATTACCTTTCTATCGTCCCCAACCAAGTACACCCCTTTTGATGACAGCCACACAAACGCACTATACCACAAGGCCGGTCGGCTTGCTAACTGGGTTGAGGAACATGACAATGAATTCACCGTCCTTTCAAATCTGCCGAACTCAATGCCAATGAGCACGTTTGAGATCTACTGGAAAAAAGGCCATTCGATGCTATTATCATCACCTGACAATATGCAGAACGCATGGGTAGTGCTACCACAGGACCCCTTTTAACACCTTGTGGAGTTGAACCCGAGCACGGGCAAAAGGTGGTCGTTAATGTAAAGTCATTTGATGAGAGGTTAATTCTAATACAATAATTAACCTCTCATCAAATAACCTTAAGATGAATTCAACGAATATATTAGCTGTTGCAACAATTCCACAAAAAAATCACTAATAACACATTCGTTTACAAAGCAACTGCAAAAATATGCAACGCTACTATTTATTGGCGCAGAAAAAATCTAGGGATTCAACGTCCACCATTTAGTTCTTTTTCTATGTAATTAAAACAACTATGATAGTAATTGTAGTAAATAAATGTTGCAAACATCCACCATATTATCATCATATTTGATGTTTCAAACAAGAATAAACTAGTTGGACACTTTCTGAGGGGAGCAAGGAACTACCCTTTCCCGCGCGGGGGTAGCTCCCGTAGGAGGACCTTGAAAGTTCAACACCCCTAAAAGGGGCATTGAAATTTCAAGAAACGCGAAGTGTCGTGGTCTGTAACCTCGTGTGTGTGACCGAATGTCGATTTTAGGTGTGTGAGGGGAAACCGGAGTACCCGGGGAAAACCTCACTCCACGGCCCGAGATCGACTAACTCAGCGTCGAGTGGAAGAAGGCAGGAAAACTTCCTGAATACCTTCTGCTGGATTCGAACCCAGGCCCTTCCACTCGGCGAACAAGCGCGTTACAACTGCGCTACCGTGGACCGCACGAACAGCGCGCGCAAGTCAACTGATATTCTTCACAGTTCCCTCGTAATAGTAGGATCGTTATAGGTAAGCGAATCTCGAATATCATTAATTAAAATGTGTTAATTTTTTACTTTTAGATTATGTAATTATAAAAATTTATAATAAACACAGTATCAAACTTCGTGAATACACGCACTGAACCTTTTCATCATATTTGATGATATCGTTTGTACGATTTTTTTTTTAGTGTGTCACGAACTCTATTGTATTTCACGCAATCAGGTTAATAATCATGAAATTGTTGATTTGTTTAGTTCTAGTGAATCATGATATTTGATGTTCTCATTTTTATTTATGCGATTGTGGATGAGAGTGCGTAAGTGTAACCTCACAACCACTGCTTTGCATGCAGATATATTCTTAATGATGGTTATGGAGTACTTATTAAAATAGAGCTATAGTGTATTTAGTAAAATATATCTATAATGTATTTATTAATTAGTTCACTATATAATTTGGTGACTGTCAATTATTATATAATACTTTAATTAATTTTTCATTGTCCTTTAATATAAAATGTATAATTGTACAATATAGATATTAACGCATTCTTAATTAGTTTTCCTTAATGGAAAGTTATCAATCAGGAGAAACTTATTGTTTTCGTCTAATTAAATATCCTCTTTAATAATTTCGAGATAATGCTAATAAAAACCATAATGGCGGCTACTGTTAGCTGTTTATCAGTGGCCGGGTATTCTAAGCAACTACAAACAGATAGAATTTAGTGATCGTTATTAGCTTTGACAGTAATTTTATATTTGTTTTATATTTTGAATGAATGCATCGTTTTAGGGTTTTCAAAACAATTTTTATAACTGGAAAATAATCTTGAAGGTGAGTTTCCAAATAAGATCAGTGAACTGGTTGGAAGGACGGTACTTGGTCATAAAATGTTCCAAGGGGAAGAACTTTTTCTGAAATGCTGTATTTTCATCTTTTATTGATTTAGTCCAAGATCTTAGTGTTCGAAGACGAAGATCTCTTTCTGGAATAAAAAAATCAAATAAATCTGCAGCCATTATCAATCCACTACAGGATGGAGGCTTCCTCAACACTGTCGTATCCAGGTGCCCGGGGGAAGGTGCTGATGACCAGGTTTATGAGTGTTTTTTTTTAAGATAGACCTAAGAACACTTATACGTATGGTTAAGGGGGGAAATGGATCATAATCTGGCACGCTGGTCTAATACGGAATTCAAACTCGTGGAGGTTTCCCATTGGGAATCTTCCGTTTTCAAATAAAAACAGCGAAACCGACCTTTAGAACGTGCTCATTGTTTAGCCACAATGTACATCACGGACATAGTTGGTTTTTAATCGAAATTCAAAACAATCCTATTTTATGAGCAAGCGCCTTCGAAAATGTTTCAATAATAATAATAAAAAAAAAGCTGCCAAGTGAACATCTTCCTTTTAAAGGTCTTATTCCGTATATCTCGTCTGTACTATAACTGGCGATTTACAGAAAGCTTAAAACTATCCACGGGAAGAAGATGAAAAGAAGAAGGAAAGGGAAAATAAGAAAAAAGAAGCTATTTCGCACATTGTGAAATCTGTGGTGACTGTCAATTTCATGCTTATAAGTAGATCGGAATATCCGAACGGGGTTACGGATAAAGAAATATAATATTTGAACCAAAGTCCTTAAATCTTCTTTACTCGCTATAGAACTGTCGTCTTGGATGTTCGATAATGCATGTTCAGTTCTACGAACGCTAAGAACCCCTGCCTTGTCTTTGGCGACTTAAAAAAAAAAAATCTCAATTTAAAATTTCGTTGGAGGAACAGACCAAGAGAGAGAGAGAGAGAAAGAAAGACTGTTATCGTAGCTGATGTGTAAACAGTTTACGTAAGGAAGAACGCAGAGAAACTGATGGCTCCTGTGTGACCGGTTTACATAACATGAGCTGACAGTGGCACCTGACATCTCTGGCTATCAACAGAAGGCGAAGATTTTTATTTCGGTGATGCGATATTTTACACTCGGCTCCGTTTACTTCTATAAAACGGAATCTTCCCCGGCTCTGATCGGAAAACAATGATCCCGTCTGCTAAAAATAGCGCCGCTGTTGGATTACGAGTCGAAGCTTCAATACGTGGTGTATATCGATCACCGTGATGTCCTGGATGGGTGGAGGGGGTGGGGGTGCCGTGAGGGAGAGAGCGAGAGGTGGACGAATTTTCAATGAAGTTTTCAAAAAGTGATTACGACCAGTAAATGGACTTTAAGTTTTAATGTATCGCTTTGCCTGGTGACAAGCGGACGTCTTCTCCGAAGGAGAACACATGGAGGGAGTTACGGACAATGCAGGGAGGGGCGAAGAGAGATCGCGTGTCACCATCATCATCATCATGGTTGCTGTCACTGAAAGAAGGGAGGAGTTTGGGGGATGGAAGAATTTTTAGCGAAGTCTGGAGCGCGTCTGTTGTCTCCACCCCCCCCTCCCTTCAGATTGTGACCGGGTGGTGTTCAGTAATTTGCAGAATTTCAAAGACTTTAAAACTTCTAAAGTTTAAAGAGGGATTTCCATCACTGCAGACCTTAATGTTTGTCGATTTAATGATCGACTTCTCGAAATTTATAAAAACAAAAAGTTTTTTCCCCGCGGTGGCCATAACTGGGTTTATTTTATTGCGCTCTCCCCTCCCCCCACCCCTTACAATCAGCTGCAGCTTCCTTTGTTACCTCGACTTCGGTAATCTTTTATCTGCCTTAAAGTGCCTTTTAACTACTGTGTAAACGATGGCACTTAGGAACAGTGCGTGTAACGTGCGCTCTAAGCAGCTTCCGTATCTGTCGATAAGTCCCTTTGAATTCTAATCGGCTATAAATAGATTATTTTAATCGACAGCACCGATTGGACCACACTTTTTTGTTGTTGTTGCCTTTTTTTTTTTTTCTTTTTTATGTGACATAACGCATAAGTTACTATTCCGATTGGTCCTGACTCGGGATTTATTACTGATGGAGAGAAGCTAAATTCAGACCCATTATTTGAATGGGAAGTGATAACGATTTAAAAGAAAATTGATTATACCTTTAAGATCAATAAAGCATGAAGAGAGAGACTCGGTTACAGATGTGGGATCATCAACACCATCAGTCACGTTTTTTGGGGAGGGGGGAAGGGGGAGATTGGTCTGATTACGATGACGTTTCGCCTTCCCCTATACGCGTAACTGCAGACATCAATTTTGATTTTAGATTCTTGTATTTCCACGATGGACTGCACATATCCGTTTCATTGTATAAAGTATTGAAAATACGGATTTGTTTTCCTAAATATTGTAAAGGTTCAAACAGAGCATTTAATACATAAAAGTCTGTACAATTTGGTTCACCGGATGATCTGCAATAACTCAGCTAGGAAGGAGTTCATTGCGCGGTATTTTGATTTTCATCCAGCAATCAAAATTTTTCGCAGACACCTAAGTTTAATCTTCCTTTATATAAAGATAATTTGCTGAAACTGTGGTAAGATAATGCTCCATTGGTGGGCGGAAAGATATAGTCTTAGTATAGATAGATATGAACTTAGACATTCGTCATAGTGGACCAGTGTAGAAATTGGAGTTCCTCAGATATCAATTGTGGGCCTCTTCTGTTTATAATCTTCCTTAATGGTATCGACGAGGGGAGTACAAGGAAATTTTTCAAAATCTGCTGAGAATATGAAGGTACGAAGAGTTGCTAACGACCAGAAACCAACTATTCTTCTTCAAAATGACTTAGATCAGCTGCACAAATTGTCTAAGAAATATATACTAAAGTTTAATGCTTTTGAAAAGTAAGGATAGGAGTTGCAATACAATCAGTTGTAAAAAAGGCAGTGGTGCTTTGTGGATTATTTATAGGATCATAGAATCTTTGCAAGTACAGAGAATGATATCATCGTCCCTATATGTATGACGACGTGGAACCTCACATTGGATGTTGTGTTCAGGTCTTAAGGCCACATTTGAAGAACTTCTAGAAAAAGTTCATAATGGAGGACCAGATGAATAATGGGCGCTAATCGATGTCCATATGAACATCAATTTAGCAGATGTAGAATATAACACTTGACACTTCAGACAAGAAACTGGTTACCTGTGTAATATTTCAATTAATAATGGGCAACACACCTCTTTCAGCACGAATCACTCCTTAAACTCTCGTTGATAGGGGTTCAACTAGACCCCTTAAATAGTTTATATCACTATTAAGCCATTCTGAAAACAGTTAAATGCGTAATTTCCATATTTTATTGATGCTATTGAGTGTTGACTTTCTGTTCAGAATCCAGAAGTACAGACTGTTCATTCACCTTTCGTTGATTATGGACAAACAGTGGTCAGTTGCATTTCTCTACATTTTTACGTTAGTGTTATGAAATAGCGAAAAATTACGTGTTAATGTATGTAATTAGACTGAGTTCCCCCTTAAATCGATTCCGATCTTCCCAATTTATGATGTACTCATTCCATTTTGTCCACCTGGGTTCGCTTGTAATGTTAAAAAATAAGAATGTTTTTAAAAACATTACCATTTAATTTATGACTCAATGCATCAATAAAAGAATATTTTATATAAGTAAATCCAATAACAAATATTTTCATTTAGGCTTTTATGGTGCATGAGCTTTATTTTTCCTCGTTCGAAAATTGGTTTGCCCTTCCCGAGGAAATTTTCAGGGGAAGCTCCTACCCTCGTTTCTCCGATGACGAGGCGTGATCAGTGGCTTTTGGTACCTTCACGCAACGACGATCTCTCAACTGTAGTGCGAAACATCTACTGTAATTTCCCCGAGTCGAGGTCCCTAATTCAAACAATGCACTCTTGGAAAACGCCTTTCCCTTGAGAACATATCCACGAATATGCCGCCAATAATCACCTAGGACACTCAACTTCGCTCTGGTCCAGTAAGAAAGGACGAAAAATTTTCTCTGTGGGGAAGAAGTGGTGCCCGTGTTGAATGAGCTGAATTGTGGCGGTCAGCGAAAAGCTCCATTCCATCGACGGGGTCATGCGCCATTACCTGCCTTATTGATGGTGTAGCGACCCAAGGCGGCGGACAAAAGACACAAAAGAGACTACCTAGTCATGCAATCTGAGCTCCCCGGGCATCACAGAAGGTGGGGTTGGGGGGGGATTGAAGTCCTTTTCACCTGTACACTATTCATTTCCACCAATTTCTCTTTTCTGGCTAAATAATACAGTGGACGCTGTCTGGACTTGCACTTAATTAAAATATCAACAATAACTGGTTTGTCAGTAGGGGATAGATTTTAACGAAAGCTAACGCAAAAGGAAAAATCTAGATTCTGCGAAATAAGATGGAGGATTCAAACAAGATTCGTAAATCTTCCTTCCATAGTGAAGGTCTTAATATATTTATAGAATTTTGTGGTTGTTTCGTGCTGCTTTGTGAGAGACAGATGAAAGCAAGAATTTTGATTCGATGGATTTGACGTCGTGTTAATTTCTTAGGCAACAAGTTAAGAAAGAATACGCAGACCAGTATTCATCATGGAAGCTGTCAAAGGTTGCTAACAGCTTCCGTTTTATTGCATTGCATCATTTAGCCATTGTAATATTAATACTAATATTACAATTAGCTTTAATACAATCCTGAAGTACTGTTTCTGATTAGTTCAAAAGCAACGCAGGCCTTACTGATAAATTGCGCTTGCCCTAAGGCTGGATTTTGCTTGAAAAGAACACCCCCAAATTATAATAGGCAATTCTAGACTCACGGCTGTTCTCTATACAAGTTCTGCTGTTTAGAAAATTCTTTTGTAAAAAGCAGGATTGTGTATTGATTTCTGTAAATTGAATGTATGTTGGGTTTATCGGTTTTGTGGGATGAAAAACCGAAGTTTTGTGCCCTAAAACATTTTCATTGCCAACTGTGTCATTTATGATTATTCTACTAGGTAAAATGTCATTTGACCTAGTAGAATAATCTTCTGTTCACGGGCTCTAAGAACTGGCTGAATTCTGCTGCTTTTCAGAAGTCCACTACCTACATAGATCATAATCTTCACAGATGTCCGCTCTCTCCGTGACAATGTAATGGTTTGGCCAGTGGTTTCGAGATCTGGGTTCGAAACCCTTCCAAGACTTGAAGAACTATTATAGGCCTCTTCAATTGGAACTGTAGTTAGCAATAGACTCTTACTGGTGCTATCAGGCAAGCCTGGGAGCCCAAGGTATTCAAGGAAAGGAAATAGGATTTAGGTAGAATAGTATGGGAAATGGAAGGGAAGGAAAGTGGACAGAAAGAAAAGACATCCCCTGAGTAATAAGAGAGAAGTATGAAAAAGAGTATTAGAAAAGAAACATATAGTGGATCAATTTTAACACAGCCTTAAACACCTAAAAACTTTAAAACTACAATGTTTTATGGTGCAGAGCTAGCAACATTTACACATATACAATTATTCTGCCAACTGCAGACAGAATCATAAATTCTCTTTTATCTCAATTTTAGACCACAAGAATAACAACACAACCCGTTGTCAACTTAAAATACGGTTCACAGTCAAAACATAGCTTAGAAGAATGAATCCAAGCAAACCCAATACACATGGGCATTCAGTCCACACAGTTCCCGATCAGTTGAACAAACCAAAAGCTTCCATACATTTGATATAATTTGCCAACCGCCAGAACAAACTATTATATTAGGCCACAAGTTATACTTTACAGATGACCAATTGTTTAAAAGCTCCATAGACCAACAAAACCTCAACATCGATTATAAAACCCATTTTTTTTTCCGGCAAACAATCCAGGTGCAGCCCAAGCTCCCAGAAAGACATTGACAATTTATTTACAAGTCTAAATAGACACCATCAACGTTAGTCTGTCTAACATTATTCAACAATCCAATCAGGCAAAGATATCCAACCATCAAAATATTCATTAAGAACTGTATCATGTCTCAGGTCATAATTCCCTAAGTTAGTTTTTTTTAAACGTCCTCAACCAGTCTAACAGTCACAATACCTCATTTCAGCACTAATGACAAAACAGCTGTCACATCATTATCCAACTGCAAACAATTTACCGGTATTCAAAGTCAATTACACTTAGTTGACAGAGTAGACAGACTTCAATACAACCCATTTCTATTGTCCAATAAAATATCCAGTTCTTGTCACTTTACCAAATCACTACTACGTTAATAATCAGTGAAACAATCTCACCAGGAGCCTTTGACCCTACAGTCTCCAGCTCAGATACAGACATAAAGATCTGCAATTTAAAGAACATAATTTATGCCCAATTCAAGACCAATGGCGTTTTAATTGAGCAAAAAACACTAGCTTAAATAGACTCAATTTGTCAGGTAAATCAGAAAAACTCCAATCTCCAAGACATCAATCACAAAAATTTTCCTTGCAATTTCCAACAAGTATAATGTCTTGGCTTATAAGGACTTCTGTACATATTTACATTTACTACATCTTTTAATGTAGTAAAACATAAAACTGAACACTATTCAGCATTAAATTCGTTGTACACATTTGCAAGCCACTCGCTTCCTTGCGTATAAGCCACTTGAATTGAGCGTTCTTAACACAGTTCGGTTGGAAATGTTTTCACCTGTGACCGCAGCAATCTCAAGAGACAGTTGATCGTAGGACAACGTGTCAGGACATCGTAGGGTTCCGTCTTGCTGTTAGAACCAGATAGTGTTCTGTTCTGGTTAACGTAGCTCTCAGGAGACCTTGGCCAGCTCTTGTAATGGTTCTTGTTTGGACATGGACATGTGTTTTTGTAAAGGGCGACTCCTAGAACGTCTGTTCAACTCCGCCTCGTATCTCTGTGAAGAACAGTATCACTACAAATGGGCCAGATATGTGTGTATTCTGTTGTTATGTCTGGCCGCTTGACTACCTGGACAGATGATTCTGGGTACTCGTCCACACCACGGGAAGGTGGGCCAATCCCAGTAAAACACGGACTGTCTCAAAAGAGACAGTACGTGTTTTACTCACCTGATGTTGAAAAAGATGGGCCAGGTTCCTCTGGGGGCCCATTCCAGAGGAAAAGAAAAAAAAAGAAAAGAGAGATAGAGAGGAGGAAAAAAAATATCCCGTAGTATAATAATAAAAAAAAAAAAAAAAAAAGAGATGGAGATCTACGCTAGTGGAGGGCGGGGGAAAAAATACGCTAGTGCAGAGCGCGAAAAAATAACTAAATAATAATAATAAATAAATAATTAAAAGATTTTAGATTAAAAAATAAAATTTTTAAGCTGCTGTCTGGGGATCCCCCTTCGTGGCCTGTATTATTCTGTAGGAGGCTTTCCTGCGCGTGAATACTTGCGTCGAGAAGTTCTGGAAGGCAGCCAGGTTCTGTGGTGTCTGTAACAGAATGCCCAGTTGGTTTTCAGTGACAGGGATGGTATTTGCTAGGTCTTGCCTAATGTCCTCGTAGAGAGCGCACTCGAAGAGAAGGTGGTACCAGTTCTCCTTGGCCCCACAGTAGCAAACGTCTATGGGTATTAGGCAGAGTTGGAAGAGCTTCTCGTTCAATGAGCCATGCCCAGTGACTAGGAATGATGTCTCAAGAGTTAAAGAGAGCCACTTCTGTGCTGACTTAGAGGAGGGGGTAAGTCACATCCGGCAAGAATCTCCTTGTAACTGCTCCCTTGGTGGAAGTGTCCCATCTTGTCTGCCAGATGTTTATCGTATCATTATAACAGCGTGTTCTCTCTGCCTTAGGGTCAGTGTCCAAGATCTTGGTCGGAATTTTCTTGTTGATTCTAAAGGTCAGGCCACGGAAGATTACATACAGGTCCAGTAGAAGGGTCCCAGCTAAGACCCGGATGGCAGCAGTGGATACTGTCCTGCATACCCTGTGGGTAGCCAGGAACATTGTCCGTTGTATAGAGCCTAATTTGCCTATCATTTTTACCAATCTAGCTCGGTGGAACCAAGCACCTGCAGCATACGATACGATCGGAAAGAAGACGGCTTTATAGTACAGCTGAAACGACCGCTTGGGCAGGCCCCATTCGTTCCTGGTGATTCTGATAATTGAGCCTGAAATTTTTTTCACCTTGGAGCTGAGATGGGTGTGAAACCTTGATTTATGATCAAGAACCACCCCTAGCACAGTAGTCTGTGTGACAATGGAGAGTTGTAACCCAGAGACTTTAACTTGAGGAGGCCGTCTGAGGCCCAGCTTATTTTTGAAGAGCATCATTTTGGTCTTGCTTGGATTTATCCGTAGTTTATTTAGTGCGGCCCAGGAAGAGAGGTCTTCAAGGATTAGCGTTGTCTTCTATGGCTTTGCGAGAGCGGCCGGACACGATCGTGAGGTCGTCCGTAAAAGCAACAATCTTGGTATTGGCAAAGGAGCGGGAAAGCCAGTCTTGTAGGATTATATTCCACACGAGAGGTCCCAGGTTCCTGTTTCAGGAAAGATTTCAAGTCGTCCAACGGCCCGCCATCTTAAAGAATCACCCAAAGAAGATGACTTGCCATCATGAATATTGGAGGTGTGGCTATCCCACTGAGCAAGCCAAAAAAAGAGGAATGAAGTGATGTAGTCGCAACCCGTATTTTTATATGCATGAGTAATTTGTATAATGTACAGCTCTGTAAGGTGATAGATCGATTTCTATTGGATACTCGGAATTTGCATGCCTATTCTATCAAATATTCGTTTTCGGCTACACTGTTCACAATAAAAACATTTTGTTCTGTTAATTTTGTCGAGCAGTGTAGAACACGTGATACTCACAGCACAAACATAGCTTTGTATACTAAGCCGGTCCTAATATCTCGTAAATCGTAACAATAACAGATGTCCACTTCGTTCTCCTTCTCAAATTATGATGTCAGCGTCCTTAATTTAATGCTGTGATTCTGAAAATCTTAAATGCAGCCCTATCATCAGTAAATCACATTAAATTAGTGTAAAAAGCGGGTCTATTGATTACGTAGTCATTCCAAGTACTTTTTACCACAAACAGTTTATCTACACAAGCCAGTTGTGATCGTTAGTGGCACGTGGGATGGAAGAAAAGCAATCATTTCTATGATTACATGTCAGCGCAATCTGAAGTCAGGTTTTCCCCTCATTCCCTTGACTGTCCGCGTCCAACACCCCTAAAAGGGCTTCTTAGAAGCCTCTTCCTTGACGCGTACATGCTTTTCCTTCTCATACCTGATGCTTCTGTGGTTCGGCAAGCAGTACACCCCTATGGTATTATGAACATTGTCAGGAAGAAAGAAGAAGAAGAAAAAAGACATCTTCGAAGACGAGCTCCGCCCCCTTTACCTTCGGGATGCGCGTATTTGTTCCTCCAGGCCAAGAAGTATCATTAAAGAAAATGACAATTCTTTACCCATCTAAATTGCAACCGAGCAACAATACAAGGAGGAATTTTTCTTGGAGTTACAATAACACCCATAAACGCATTATTAAGTGTGATCGAGAGTGGTAGGTAGCAACGATTGTGTTAAACTGTTTAAAGAAGAGGTCGGGTCACATTCAGGGCTGCGCCGAGGTATCTTCGAAACTTAACAAACAGATAAATAGTAAGCAATTAAATATTTATTATAAATGTAATCAATGCCTATTCAGTTAATTTTTAAATTAGCGTTTGCATAATTTAAAAATGAATAACTTTGCTAATTTAAAATTAATAATAGTTTGATAATGGCGTTTTTTTAGTGTCTTTCACTAAAACAAAAATTTATCATCAAAACTAGCAATCTAGTAAAAATACTTTGATATTTTTATAAACTAGATTTTTATTTAATTAAGATTTTATATTTTAGACACTGTTTGCTATTATTTGAGAGCAAACTTCTATAACTTTTTAATTGTGGACGAAACCGAAAGGGGGATTTGCATTTCTTCAGTCTCCAAAGTATACACAGCACTTTTTTTCATTCTTTCTTTCTTTCTTTCCCCTCAATCCATTCGGACACATTAAACAGCGTCAGTGAAAATATCCAAGTGCAGCGCCCTCTCTCGACAAAAGAAAGTTCAATAACCACACCTTACGTTCTCGAAAAATCGATCCCCAGGAAAATGCTAGACAGCCGTCCGAGAATTTCAATTACCTTCGCAACGCAAGGGTGGCTATGCAAATTACATAGTCCAGAAAGGCGTGAGTTTGGCGTTCTTAGTTCCTCGTGCTCATTTCTGACGATCACTTCTCGACAAGAAGGAAGGATCAAACGGATGGCAACCCTCCCCTTCCAGAGCGTGGACGAGATGAAAGGCTTCGACAGCAGCGCACAAACTCGGTGATGAATGGTGCAGCTAAAATCCTGCTGTCGCCCAAGGTACTTCTGCATGCTGACGGTCTTCACTAACTAGACACGGCCGCCTCTGCACTGCCTGTAATAACAGAGGCTTCTCAAAGAAGGATGGGGAAAAAGTGTAAAGGGGGAGGGGGGGAACCGAACTTTTGCATCTCACTGCGAAAGGAATAAAATGTCAACTGTATGTCAGCGTGTCTTTTTTCATCTCGATGTTCCAGCGCATATTGTGGATCTGCACATCTGCTTTGGCTCATAGGTTCCCAAAATAATAATAAAGATCAATAGAGAATATTATTTCCATTACTTCATCTTCGTTTGTTTCAGCTTTTCAACGCTTGGCCAGAAAAAGATTCATTATATCGACGCTCGTACGAATTTCAAAAGAATTAATCAGTTTAAGGATTTCTCTGTTGATTATTACTAACCGTTATGCTGTTGTAATCCAGAATAACCGATTTTCATCCCTTGCACACACAGACCTTAAGAATATATTGCAAAAACAGTTTAGTGGGCCATTCAAATTGGATGGGCTTTGAGCAGCTGCATCCGGTTAACAGGATGGACAGTCGGAATTAGGCTTACGGGGTCTCTGAGTGTACATCACAGATTTAATTTCAAACCGTAATGGAGTTAGTTGATCTCGGGTTGTAAGAGTTTTCCACCCCAAAAACTCAATTTAATTCCAGCATACATGAACAAATAATATAGATACTTTATATACACATACAAAACAGCGATTATCCCTTAGCTGGATTATTCGAACTAACTCTATCATTATCATATAGTTTGGGTACTCCTCTAAATTCTAAAATTTGCATACCACGTATTGACTGTTCTTTTGATTTCAAATGCCATCAATTTCTCACGCAGCTTTTCAATATTTATATCTCGAAGAACCTCATGAGTTCCATGGAACACAAGTTGCAATGGTTGTGTTCTGCCGACTATTTTAATAAGGTCCCAAGTCAATCGCTGTAAACTCTCACTTTCAATATACGACACTTGTCATTCTCTTAGTAGGTTTTAAGCAAAACGCTCAAGAGTCATTAGTCAAATGCCAAAAAAGAATAAGTACGCAAGAAATATTGACATGTACAGTTTCCCCCATAAAGACTTTGAATAAATTAGAGAATACAGCTTAATGTTTGTCCAGGGCATTGAAGATTCCACAAAAAAATCTTTTTTAAGTGCGGTGAGCCCTCAAATAAGGTCTGAGAGGAATCATAGACCATTCTAATATATAATAAGCGCAGTTTTTTTGCATCCCAGAATATTAGGGCCCCCGAAATTAATGTATCCATGCTACAGTCAACACTTCTATATCTAAATATTAGAAGTAATGTACAAGCATGCAGACGTTTTATTGGAGAACTAAATCTTAGCAAATTCTTCTCACAGGGGAGTGAATAAATGAAAGTTAAAGAATAACTTTGAGACCAATTCGGTGCCTCACAAGATATATTTTACTGCCTTGATCGTAAAAAAGAAAAGGATATTTCTTCCGATCAGAAGCTTCGAAACTTATAAAACTCCCCCCGAGATATTTTTTTTCCTAACGGTTAGAGAATATGTAAGCTCCTTGAATGAATCAAAAATGTTTTTTATGTTTCCATTCCTCGTGGTATAGGGAGTCACTTATGGTGCACCTCATGACGGAAAACCGTCATCTCCGTAAGACAAACAAAAACTCCCATTTGTACATCTTCTTTGTACCAACGCTCAACGGCGCTGTTTTTCTTTTCTTTTTTTTTTCCCTTTTTCTCCCTTCCACTCTGAAGAATGTTCAGGAATGCGTGAGTAGGAATCCAAGAAGGACCTTCGAGCTGTTTGAAAGGAGTTGGTGACGAAACCCTGGGGACAGCGAGGCCGAAGCGTCTGTATATGACATTTGCATGTTTTCAGGGATGAGAGACGGGCGAGTGTTCGCTGTGCACACTCAAGAGTCGGCCCAGTCCAATCGGTTCGGATTTACGGAGAAACGTGTCTCACATTAGGACGAATCGATCTTTCATGCGGGGAAAACTTCTCGCTTTGCCAAACCCTTCCGAATGGTCATTAGTAAGCTCGAGGGAGCAGGATGCTCTGCAGGGACGAGGGCGCAGGATATACAACACTTTTCAAATGTAGTATATTAAAAAAAAAAAAAGAAAAAAAAAGATTGCGGGGAGAGCAAGCAGCGATAGCACGAGGAGGCTCGCCATGAGACATTCCGACTCATTTATTTGCTTCGGACAATCTCATATGAACGACAGCTCTAAGGCGTGTTGAGAGAACTGATTCTTCTTTCTTTCCTCTTCCCCCCCCCCTTACCCCTCATTCAGTATTGGTGGGGGGAGAGCGAGAGAGAAAGAGTCGGGAAGGAAGTGATAAGCTACAATCTGTGTCTCAAAGCAAACCCAGTCTGAGGGAACCGGGAAAGTTGGCAATGGGGGGGGGGGGAAGAGGAGATGTTCTAATAGCCACTGCTGGTAAAACCTTACCACTTTAATAACGCTACGGAGCAGTGCCCGAAAGAGCGTGAAAGGCAGATAAGACTCGCGCAACAAGCCCTGTGTGATTTTGGCACGCCATGTTTCTCGTTTTAAAATATTCACGCAAATGACCCGAGACGTCGGCAACGTTTCTTCCACAAGGGATGATCGTTGACTTATATCTACTAGCTCGTTTTTTAAGCCAATAAAATTTTGCGTTATTCTCTCTTTCCCTGGTGAAATATCAATGAAACGCCGTTATCTTGTAGGGAAAACATGGATGAAAAGCCAGCTGAAATGCAATTCTAATTGGTGAACATCTGTGGCTTGATCAAATCGTTTCGTTGTTAGCTAAAGAGGAACCAACCAACTAACCAAACTTAAAAAATTGAATAATGAACGAAAAATGAATTAAAACAGCAAGTGGATACGCTAAAAGTTTTAAATCGGACTGATAGCAACTGCATTCTTCCGGTGCACAATAATTAAATCATCTCAACGTGACTTAAAACGTTAACAATTTCATCTACAGAAAGAGGGGCCAACAACTGTCAATCACTTTTATAAAGCCACAGTCAACTGTACGTGCCTGGAACAAAAGCAGAAGCCACCATCGATTCTTTCGCTTTTGTCAAGAGATTTCTAACGTCTTAAATAAGCAAACAGTTTCTCGGCTTTATATAATAAAGTAGTAGTAAAGAGGTTGGCAGTTGTGACGTGCATGCTGTACATTTCGGGGGAGGCTGGTTACGTGCTGCACTCAGTTTTTCTAACTCTTTCTGTGACACAGAACCCGATTTCGAAGCGAATTATAACGCTGTCATATGCCATCTGTTCCTTTTTTAGAGGCTGTTTGATTTCTAAGTGCGTAGCAGATGCACCGTCTGTGTAATGAATTGCCGTACAGAATTTTACTTTCGGTGGGCGTCTAATTACACGAAAACCCAATTGCAACTTCCAGCATATTGCAACCTCCAACAACATTATCTGTAAATTGCGTGCATTCGCTTGTAGGCTTTGTCTGTTTTGTTGGATGAAAAACTCACGCGACACCTTGCCTGGAAAACTGTAGACTCTTTTCAACCTCGTGTGAATGAGCACACAAGAGAGAAACGATTGTTTTGAGAGTTGCTCAATTATCCTCCTTACAACAGAAATATTTTCGCAAGTGTTTGCGTTATGATGACTTTTAATGAAGATTGGTTATTACTAGATGGACCCGTTAAGCTTATAGTTGAGCTGCTTTCGATTACAGTCAGAAACTTGAGGTGGAACTTGTGTATTAGTTCTTTTATTTTTTTTTTTTCTTAGGGGTGCACAGGTAATGCAGATTAACCTATCAACCGAGATCCAGAATAGTATTCTAAATAATTCCAAAAAGTTTGAAAAGGATCGAAAGTGCTCTTCAAACTTTATTGAAAGGTTTCTTTAGGGGTAGAACCGGGACGGTTCTGTAGAATCGGAATTAGACTGAAACTTCTCCAGAGGCTAAACATTTGGCATTGATCCAACTTATCCTTATTGAGCAATGTCCAAAACAAGAACTATCATTCATATACACTGAGCGATCACTGAATTATGACAGCCTGCCTAATATAGTGTTGAGCCACCGTTCGCACGGATAACAGTCGCCATTGACTACACTAAATGTCTGAATACGTGCGTAAAGATCTACAGCCATACTAGGCTATCCTCAATGTCGGAATAGTCCACGGTTGCGCGTCCATACGTATCAATTCTAATTAGCATTAGCAGTGGCAAATGATGCAAGAAAGAAAACATAGAGAATCAGCCAAAAAAACAAACATGGTACCTCTCATTTCACCTATTCATTCCTTCCAATGTCTAGTTCTTCTTTGAGTTTATTTAAACTATCAAGACATCTCACACGTGTTCAATTGCATTGAGGTCAGGAGAATTTGGAGGCCAAATGAGATGGGTGATATGTTCACTGTATCCTTAGAACTACTCGTGCACTGTGCGGGCCGATGACACGGCGCATTATCTTCTTGGAAGATCCCATTTCTGTCAGGTTCTGAGAGCTGGGTACACTTACTAGTCAATAAACTGGGTCTCTACAATGGAAGCTATTTCGTGAGGTTGATCAGAGAAATGATAAAATATTACAGGTTGATATTCGACGATAAAAATGGTGAGTACAGCATTAATGAGCACACGGAGTTATTTACTGTCGAATAATTAAAAGTAGCTATGTCTAAGTTGAATAGTAGTAAGTGTCCCAGACAAGAAAGCTTCGTTGAAAACATAGCTATAGGCACGATGTATAATTTGTTTCCAGTTGTTCTTCTGAACATGTACAACAGGTGTCATTCCACAAATATAGAAGTCTGCTTTGCTAAAGATATTAAGGAAGCCAGGGAAACAGGTGACTGATCCCAGAGCATACAGACACACTGTAGGTCTGTATGCTCTGGGACAAAAAAACAATTGCATCATCTTAAAAAAAAAAGTAACATTTGTAGTGAAACGTATAAGATATTGTTTGATTACAGTGATTTTGTTTGTCGCAAAGCAAAGGTGTTGCGTCAGATAACGCTTCTATTGCATCAGACAGTAATTGCAAGGTATTGCATCAGCCGTTTCTACAAATAAGGCGTTGGAAGGGTACACACTCATTAGTATCCTGTTTTTTGGAGGTGTAAGCATGGCTCCATATGTTCAGTTGACACCAAGTAAAAAAAAAAAAAAAAGTGTAGCTGTGTTTCTACGCGTGCTATCGCTGATAAAATAGTCTGCCACCAGTCAACAATATTCGGGATGCTGAAATTAAAGCGTGAAACCGGTGATGTGAAGAGAAGATCTGGATCAGGCCGTAAGAGAGTGACTACGCCTTCTCAGGATCGATATTTGAAACGGCTATGTCTTCGTAATCGTCATGCTAGTGCTCCTGATCTAAAACTGGACTTTGAGATGGCCTCTGGTGTTGAAACAAGTGTACGAACTATCCCAAGACGCTTTCGGAATGTGGTCTGCATGCCTATCGGCCCAAGAAAAAGCCTTTGCTGATCCAAAAAATGAGGAAGAAGCAACTTGTTTGGACTAAAACGCATGTTTCATAGAGTACAAGAGCAATGGGACACCGTCATCTTTTCTGACGAATCGAAATTCAACCTGCATGTCTCGGATGGGAAGCGATATGTCAGAAGACGAAAATCGGAGGCATTCCATCCTGACTGCATAACATCGACTGTAAAGTTCCCCGCCGGTCCATCTAGCTGGTCTGGGGATACATAACAAGCAAAGGGGTGGGGCGAATTAAGTTTATTAACGGAACGGTGAATGCAGAAAGCTACACTTCTACCTTGGAGGAGTGCCTGAAACCCGTTATTAGAGATCACCAAACAGACGTCCAAAATTGCATTTTTCAACAGGACTCAGCACCTTGCCACATAGCAAAAGTAGTAAGTTTCATGCTATTTAGATTTAATGATGAGTTTGTCTTGTCTCACAAGGCTTAAAACATACTTACACCAATGTTTTCCGTTGTTTGTCTCCCTTAAGGTGCAGTCACACCTCAGAAATGCTGGCATTACAGTATTGGACTGACCGGGCAATAGCACCACATCTGAACCCTATTGAAAATTGTTGGTACATAATGTCGTCTAAAATTGCTGAGAATAAACCAACAAGTAAGATTCAGTCGCAGGAGAGAACTGTATGGATGTGGTACCACGAAATTGGGCAACCGTATATCCAGAAGTTGATTAACTCTGTCAGTTCGTTGCAAGGCTGTAATTGCAGCTCGAGGAGGAAAAACAAAATATTGAGAACACGTATGCATAAGTACACGTGCTTTGAGTGACCGGGTTCAAGCCCGTGACTGCTGAATACGGTGCTGTTTCTTGTATTTTCTCTCTACCTTATGAACTCCTCTGACCGTGTGGTCGTCCCGAAGTATAAACAGAAAATTTATTTATTATTTTGCCGATTTACAGTAATACTACATTAACTTATCATTTCAGTTTGTTCATGTAAATGCAATAAAATGTATGTTTGGTTGTCATGATTGCCATTTGCATGATTTCTCATATTTCCATTAATTACATTTTACCCTTTGGGAAGATATTTATGGCAATTAAGTATATCAGATGCAGTCTTTTTATTGGATTTCTCTCACAGAGATATATATCCCACTAACAAATGCATTTCGAACATTTCTGAAACCCACAATGCAGCGCAAAACACATTTATTTACAAGCGATGCAATTTTTTTTGTTCGCTACTGTACAGTATATACAAGATTTATATACGTACTCTTATATATGCTGTAGCCCCTGTGTACATATGCGTGTGTGTGTCCTGGTATGAACGGTGGCTCCCAGACATAAGCACACCCCCACATAGTACTCCTGTGATAGCCCAGAACCTCTGCAAAAAGTGTTGTGTCAAGCCATTTCGCCACCAGGGAGCAACCAACACCTGGATCAACCATTCTCTGTATGTGCTATACCGGTAGGTGTCAGAAATCCTGCTCCCAATGTCGCCTAGACCTGGGGAACAGCGAGCAAAAAAAAAAAAAAGAGTTCCAACTAGGAACAATGTACACTTGCTGAAATGAAAGCAAAATAGCAAATACACTTAGAATAACATTATCTCTACTCAGAGTCCATCCACGAATGCAAGTCTGCATTTGTGTTTCTAGGAGCTGAAGATGAACTCGCACCACAATCCAGAAACATCCTATGAAGATGACAGCACAGCGAACATTCTGTCGTCAGATGTGCAACACTTTTATCCTGCAATAGAATTCTTACCTCCTGTCTTCTTTTAAAAACTTTGGCCGAGAATTCCTGAAGCAAAGCAAAACATGTCCCGGTTCTGAACCAAGAGAGGTAAATTATTCTCCGTCAGGTTTGGTAACCTTTTTAGTAATTCATGCTTGTCTAAGGCATATAGTCCACAGTCAAGGATGCCATGTCTCCAAGATTCAACCTCACCGCACGAACAGTAGGGGTCAGATTCGAATGATCTTTCAAATAGTTTGGCCCTTAAGCCAAACCAAGAAGGCACCCTCTGGTTCAAGCCTACAACTGGAATGAATCCTCTTGTAATGGTTCCAAACTCACTCATATCCCAACGTTGCTGCCAGCAATTCACAAGTTCACCCCAAATTGTACGTTTTTCCTCATTAATGTTGTTTGGATTAGAGGTGATATTCAGTATTTGTGACTGCCCTCCCTTCATTAAGTTATATACAATACATTGGAAAATAACGTCTAAATCCAAGGGGATGGTACAATAACCTGGAAAGCGTTTGTTGATACTGTCCTGGAGCGGAAGATCAACTCGCACTATAATCCAGAAACATCCTATGAAGATGACAGAACAGCAAGTCTAGAACTTTAGTTGAAACCTTGGTAGCAGCCGCAAAGCAACTCTGGTCGATTTGCCTGTTTTGCTGGACGAAAAACCCCAATTTCTGGGGAAGAGGGGAACCTTGCTATCTACGCCTGAGACCGACTAACTCAGCCAAGGAGTAAAAAAAGCCAATTAAAGTTCCTCGCGTCATCGACGGGATTCGAACCCGGGCCTTTTCCACCCGGTGTGGGGAGGACGGTGACGATACCACTGTGCTACATGCGCAGACGGCGTGTTGAAACAGGTAATTGGACTCATCCGACCAGCACACTTGTTTCCAGTTCTCCAGTGTGCAACCAGCGCTTTGTTGTTGATATAACAGCATTCGTCGAAGACGATGATCAGCGGTGAGGAGATCGTCTCTCTTGGGTCGTCTGCTGTGGAATCCCATACGTCTGAGCGTGTTTGAACACATCAACATTTGGGATATTGTCTTACATTCTCCATATGTATTGCCAGTTCAACTGCCGCACAGTGACCTGCCGTTGAGGCCATACAATGCGCTGCACCCTTCACCACGAACATCTATCTTACGTAAATCTTTACAGTTCTGTCGGCGCGACCCGCTCGACACCACTCTTTTTACCCCTTAACAACAGTGGGCTATGAGTAACCGACAAGACGTGCCGTTTCCAATATGGAAGACCCGACACACTAGCTCCCACAATCATGTCCCTTTGAAACTTCGTGATATCTTTTAGTAGTCCCATAAATGCAACTTTATCACTTTGACTTGCACGACCAGATGAAAATTACCACTTTAGCGTACGAAGCTGTTCAGCTTTTTATACTAAGAGCAACGCGGTATAGTCAATCACGGACGGGGTGGTCACAACTCGGTGATCGCCGAGTTTAATATAGAACACTGGGGGGGGGGGGGCAGAGAGACAGCGAGAGCCCTTCCCAAGGTTATCCCTAGAGAAATTGCGATAAATTTCGAACAGCAACTCTGATCCTTGTCAATTACAATTGTCCTTAAAAATCTTCTCAGAAAAAAAGGAGAAACCATGTTGATTCCGATCACTGAAAGACCTCAAGAATTCGAAGAGATGTTTCTGTACTGCTCTGTCGAAGAGTTTAGGCTGGATACGTGTCTGTAATCAGTTACATCATTTTTATCAACTTTTTTTTTGGAACTATATTTATCTGCTTAAAGTGTTTAGGATAACTAAATGGACACGCACATACAAACATGTGTGTATATGTAAGGGCAGCACCTAGAACGTTTGTTCAACTCCGCCTCGCCTCTCTGTGAAGAACAGTATCACTACAAATGGGTTAGATATGTGTGTGACGTAGGTTTGTGTGTATTATGTGTGTGTTCTGTTCTGGCCGCTTGGCTGCCCAGAAGCATCAGTCACCTGGACAGATGATTCTGGGTACTCGTCCACACCACGGGAAGGTGGGCCAGTCCCAGTGAAACACGTACCGTCTCTAAAGAGACTCTGACCCACCTGGTATTGTCAGCAGATGAGCCAGGAACCTCTGGGGGCCCATTCCAGAAGGAAGAGAGGAAAAAAAAAAAAAGAAAAACTACCCGTGGTGCAGGTTGTAAAAATAAAAAAAAAAATAATAATAATAATAAAAAAGCTAGTGGAGCGTGCAGGTAATATATTATAATAATAAAGTAATATATTTATGTATGAAAAATAAAATAATAATTGAATGTATGGCAAATTTAGCAAAAAAAAAAAACAATAATTATAATAATAAAAATAAAAAAATAAAAGTAATAAAAATTAAAATAAATAAAATATATATAGAGAAAATAAAATAAATAATATAAAAATTTGAATTTAGCCTTCCCCTTCACAAGTGTGAAATTGTACAATTGTTTGCTGGTTTTGGTTGGCATTGGCATACAAGAGCTTTCGCCGGGTAAAAATGCCAGATGCCAAGGCCTGCAGGGAGGAAAGATTGTCTGAAGTCTGGATTAGTTGATCCACATTGGTTGAGGAGAAGTTCAGAATGTCTCTCCGAAGTTGATCTCTGAGATCATCGTACAAGTCACAGTCAAAAAGAAGGGGTACCAGTTTTCCATGGCTCCACAAAAGTATAGGTCGGTAGCGAGAACATGGGCGCACGCATACTTACCTTGGCTAGAAGGATAATGTCAGAATCAATGCACAGATGCCTCGTAAAGGGACATGCGCACGCGCATCTGTATATTGACATGCGCACGCGTAAAAATAGAAAAAAATGCATATATGTATATAAATTCATATATGCATTTATGTACATTATTGACAAAAAAAATACATGTCAGCGTTTGCGCACGCGCATTCGTATATTGACATGCGCACGCGCATTCGTATATTGACATGCGCACGCGCATTCGTATATTGACATGCGCACGCGCATACGTAAATGGACATGCGCACGCGCATTCGTACTTTTTCATGCGCACGCGCATGCGGAAATAGACATGGGCGCACTTAAATGTGAATGCGGACATGCATACACATAGATGGCATGCAGGGAAGCCCCAGCCAAAAAAAATTTCAGAGAGAGAGGGGAAGTACATGTAACAAGGGAATCAAGAACCCCAGGTGTGCCAAGCCCATACTCTCATCTGGTGAGTATGGGCTTGGCACACTGTTCAATCATCATTGTTCTCTTTCCTGGTGATTTCTTGTTTGTTTGTTGTTTGGTCTTTAGGAGCATTAGCAACTAAGGCCATCAAGAAGCGTGTGCTACCCACTGCTGCTCCTTCCCACCTGGCTACGGAGGCGCCTGGTGATTTCTTCTTCTTCTGACTCTCTCAGAAATTTTTTTTTTTTTTTTTTTTTTTTTTTTTTTTTGCTAGTGCAGCATAAATTTTGTGTTCATACGGTTTTTGCTTTTCCAGTAATATTCTACAATGAGAATCAAACACATTTTTTATACACATATATACAGTATATATAATTCGCTTCGAGTAGGAATGAACATCGGCTTCTCGGGGTTTTTCAGGAGTGCATGCACACTCCTGGAATTTAAATCCAATTTAAAAACCGACATAACGCTCCCAGGCAATCCATACCGTGTTTTTAACTAATCAATGAATATGGTAATGTTGCAGATTACAAGTTATTAGGCCTTTTATGTCTGGATTCGGGCGATAACGCGCAGGTAACAGGCGACCCGCTGCCCCAGTTCCTTGCAACATCCATTAGGGAAGCTGAGGATAAACCGATGGGTGTGTGCTTATGTTGTGTTTAACTTGTGGAAGATGGATACTGACGCCTAATATTATGTAAATGAAGACCCAAATTAAAGGTTTGGAGTTAAAGTGAGTCATACATCAACTCATTGCCAGATAAATCATTGGTTAGGTCGACAGAGCATCCAGCAGTGAACTGAGTAATAATCACATTGCATAGCTTATCTCGTATCGACAGGAAAACATCTAATGCCTATCCCGGCATGTGATTAACTTGCTTCTTGATTATATTGAAATCGAGCTGCCAAGCCTTCTTCTCGATGACAATGTAGCGGTATTGCTCGGCTTCGAAAAAAGAAAAAGATTTTAAAAAGATCTCCATCTAGATAAGCTTTTCAAAAGGAATTAAAAGTGCAGTATTCTTTCACTAAAATATTATGTATTGCAGAGCATGCGTCGTAATCCCGAAGACGATTTTATAACTTTATGCCAATTATTGTTTAAAAGTTTGAGCAAGTTATTTAGTAACTAAATTTAATTCAGCAAACCAATTCCTTGGTATGAACGCTGCAGGTCTGGACCATCCCATACTTGATTCCTTTGTGGTTGAAGAGAGGTAATTTTTCGCTGTCCCACATTGGTCATTCCATTAGTGCGCTGCTTGTTGAAACGGTTGGTGTGGGATCCCATTACTGTCACCGCTATTCCAATCACGTGCAGAGTTAACGGATTCTCCATTACAGCCTCAAACGTTTAGCGGAAGGGGCCAGGCCACTTGATAAATGACTTGTGGTGAATGGAACTTCAGTTGTTCGTCACAAAACTGGAAAAGCCTGGTGGGACCTGGTAAATGTTGAGGAGAGTTTAAAGTATGTTAGGGTGTGTTAGTAATAATGTTTTAAACTATTGCCATATTTGTTTTTTCTCCTGAAGGAATCATTGTTTTGTTTTGTGCACTGGTAGCCTTTCCGTTTTCACAAGACTTGATTTACTGTCTAATAATTCTGTTCAGATCAAGGTCATCGCGTACAGAAGACTCCCGAATGACTGGGGTGAAAGGGAAAGAGGAAAAAACAATTTTATTTAAGCGCATTTATTACTATATTCATATTTATTAAAGTATATTACAACGAGAGAATAAAAATGATAAAATAGTGGAGTACGCTTTTTCCTTGGTTTGTCCCTCTTTCAAATAATACTTGGTAAAGTTCAAAGCATCATGCCAGTGAGAGCGTATCCTTGTTGTTTCATGTAGTCGGTTGAAACTCATTAAAGTTCACACTTTTTTGTACCTTTTTCATGTTTATTGAAGAGTTGAAGTTTTTGTTCAATAGAAAGAAAAACTATTTTAACAAACGGAATCATATGGTCTTAGATTAAACGAACTCGGTGGTGAACTTCAAAATTAACCAAAAAAAAAAAAAAAAAAATAGCAAAACTAAAGTGAGCTAGTCGGCAGAAAGCAGCTCCAAGAAATTCAAGCTTGAATCAAAGGGAAAAATCTGCAAAAATTTGGTGTCCATTTAGATAATTACCATCATCCACTCCAAAACAAAGTGTTTCTGCAACTTCTTATTTTGTTTCAGAAATAGATTAACGTAAATCTCTAGTACAAATTCTTCACACGAAATTCGAAATTTGTACCCATACTATGCGGAACGGCCTGGATTCGAATCCCTGAATGACGCAAGGAATATTTATGGGCTTTCTTAGCGGCCCCGAGTGCCAGGCGATCTTTCTAGTGCGTTTTTCTAGCGTTTTTCCTAGGGCGGGTACTAGTACTTTCATAAACCCTCCACCGCTCGCAACGTTACTGCTTCCCTCGCTGAACAACGTCACTGCTTCCACGCTAGCAACGTTACTGCTATCTCTAGCAACGTTACTGCTATCTCTAGCAACGTACTGCTCTCCAATTCTTCTGATCGCTTGGTCACTAGTTGGCACCGCTCCTGCCTCCACGTGGCGGGGCCGGTAACCTGGTAGAAGGAAGCCCCTCTCCCGGGGCTAAAAGGAGCAACAATGGATTGCGACGAATATCCACCATTAGAGCGAACAGGCTCTCAACATATTGACACCCGTAGAAGGGAACATGATCCTAGTCTCTCGAAAAGAATGAGAACAGATTCTAGCAAACCAGAACCATTAGCTTTTCTGATAAGGCATTCATTATCGAATCAACCAGTAAGCAATTTGTCTCCCTTTGTCATTCAAAGATGTCTTGAAAATTCAGCAGGAACACCAAAAATGGTAAAACGACTCCACGCAAGCAAGACACTCTGAACTGTTATTGAAACTGTCAACTATAAGCGGAATCCCAATCAAAGTCACGCCGTGTAATACACTGAACTCCTCTAAAGGAGTAATAAGTGAGTGGGATCTACTAAACGTCACCGAAGAGGAAATAGTTACGGAATTACAAGAACAAAAAGTAACACAAGCAAGGCCGAATCATGATCCAGAAGGACGATAAACTAGTTCCAACACGAAATATCATACTGACCTTCAGTACACCAAATTTACCAAACTCAGTGAAAGCAGGCTATCTCCTCTGTCGAGTCCGTGCATACATTCGAAATCCCTTAAGGTGTTTCAAATGCCAAAAATTCGGTCATTCTCAAACAACATGCAGAGGAGAAAATACGTGTCCTAATTGTGGTTCGAAAAATCATTCTCAAACAGATTGTTGTGCAAAATCTCCAGAATGCCCAAATTGTAAGAATGATCACCCAGCTTATTCAAAATCATGTGATCTGTGGAAAATGGAAAAAAAGGTACAGAAGTTTAAGAGCGAAAACAAAGTATCATATCAAGAAGCAAGAAGACAAGTCAAGGTAACTATGCCAAAACGCAGCTATGCTACTGCTACCCAAACAGAAGTATCAATCCCACCTAACACATCCATTGCAGAATGGACACGATCTATACTTTTGACAAATCAGCCCGCTAACTGCCCAAAAACACCAATACCAATCGCAATGTAGCTGAGTTAGTCAGTCTCGGGCAAAGATGGTGTGGTTTTTTATTCCGGAAACTCTTGTTTTTCATCCAGCAAACTTACGTAACTATATGCGCAGTTACAGACATTGTACGCCTCGAAGCCTTGATTACTTTGGCACTTAACACACATATCTAACACCTCAGGAGAACCCAACAACCTAAGACACTAAATTTCCTAAACAAAATAATTAACAGTATCATCAGATATGCTGGGTGACATTTGCATCAATCGCCCACTGCACAGCATTGCATCAGTCAGCGAAATACATCCTGGTTCCTAGTTAAGTCTCAACAGAGAAAGACCTCTGAAGCGTTACGACAAGAGCCAACACCCCTAAGATTAATCCTCTTCACGACTACACTAGTTTAGCGTCGAAGATTAAAGAAAATAATCCTTATAATGTGCAGCTTTTAAAATTTGTCCTTGCTGTACCACCCTCTTTGTTCATCTTGGACTTTTTAGTCTGATGCTCCTTCGCCACGATTGTGCTTCAGTGAAACTGCCACGGTGTCTTTTATAGCTTAAACAAAGGTGCCATAAACTCCACGTTAAACGATTTTCGTTGAATATAAAAGCTAAAACTAACTATTTGACTCATAAGCTAAATATAGATTCTGCTAGATTTATTTATCTATGGTTCAATCCTTTGTTTCTTACTGTGCATATGGCAAAAAGATAGGTTTATACAACGCAGTCAGCCAATCTTCTATGGTACGTGTATATTAAATAAAGAAATATATAATTCCTAGCAATTATGCTCTTGGCTTTAGCCGTGATGAGCAACGCTCATTGACAATAAAGATTATTTGTTGTAATTAATCTTTAATTCGTCGGATTCATATCAAATGCTATTGCTGTCTCAATGAAACTGTCTCCTGCCACCTAAAATTTTTTCATTTCGCACTTGATGACATATGCTCTGTTGCCTTAGTTACCACACACCGTTGACTAATACAGTACTGTTTTTATTTTTTAAATCAAATTTATTTAAATCTTATATTAGTGTACCTTCTTTAAGTATCGCTATTTATGATTATTTTCATGTAGCTTCAACCATGTTAACTGGAAGTTGATAACATTTGAGGGGGGAGTATATTGTACGGCAAACAACTGAAAGGTGCACTCGGCTCTCTGGTGTTTCTCCCTCTTTCGCTAGTTTGTAAATTACATAAAATCTATGAAAGGTAGGGGCTCCATCAATCCTAAATAGGATTCGAATAAAGTTTTCTTTATAGAGATTTATTGCACTTCTGGTATTCGTTTTAAAAATGAAAATTGATTAAAAAAGATATAAAACTGTGAGTTTCAGAAGAGAGGACTAGGTTGTTCTCCAGTAAATCAGAACAGATATATTCAGAAGTCACCAGTGTAACGTGTTTAGAAATTGAGTCTTTCCCAGAATGGTTTTTCATCCAGTAACACATATAACCATCCATAGAATGTATGCAGTTCGCAGATGCACATACTGAGTGGCCATTTCATTATTGCGTGCGTCTGCTAGGTACCGCTATTAGGTACACTTGCCTAATAGTGAGTAGGGCCCTCCTTTAGCCCTGAAAATAACTCGGTTTCGTCGTGGCATACATACAACTAGGTGTCAGAAGCGTGGCACATGGATGCTGATTCCTGTTGACCAATTCCTTCCCACAGTTGTTGAAAATCGGATGGTTGCGGTTCTGTACTCCGAAGAGTTCATTCTGCCTCAGAGGTGCTCAAGGACTAAGATATGTTGACTAGAGAGGCAACCGCAGTAGACCGAATACACTTTCATCTTCTTGGCTCCAGTTCTGCAGTTTTGCCCTTGTGACATGGCTCATTATCCGTTGGAAGAACTCTTTCACAGACGGATATAGTGTAACCATGAATGGGTTCCTCCTGGTTGGAAAACAATTTCCAGATCCACTGCTCTCAAGAGACCCAATGTGCACTACGAGAACATTCCGCACATTATTATACCGCCACCACCAGCCTGCATAGACATCTGGAAAGATGCGTTCATGGACCCAAGCCCTCGTGGGTAGCACAGTTGGTAGGATCGCCGTCCTTCCTACACTGGGTGGGAAAGACCTGAGTTCGAGTCCCGTCGATGGTGGGAGGAATTTTTATGGGGCTTTTTCACAAAGTGGCTGAGCTAGTCGGTCTCAGGCGAGGACAGCATGGTTTTTTTTCTGGAAACTCGGGTTTATCGTCCAGCAAACAAAAAATCGGGAAAATTTACAGACAGTGTACACGGAGCAATATAGCCTTAGTCGCTGATGCTCCCAAAACCCTACTATAACTATGGATCCAACATGCTTTCGCTATATTCTGGTGCATCCATCAGCTTGAAACAGAACCCTCGGGGCGAAAAGGAGCAAAGATGGAAACAAATGAATTTCCACGTTTAGAGCCAAAGTGCTCTCAACATGAACTTGACAATGACACCGACCATGACTTCTCTCTTTCAAAGAGACTTAAAAAAGACACTAGGAAGCAGGAATCTCCAGCTTTCCTAATAATACACTCTTTGTCATCCCAACCTGTGAGCAAGCTCTCACCTTTCATCATCCAGAGATGCCTTGAAAACGCTGCAGGTTCACCAAAAATGGTTAAACGTCTCCAATCAGGAGATCTACTAGTAGAGACTTGTTACTCAAGACATTCTGAGTTACTACTACAACTTACTTCTTTAAGCGGAATACCGATTCAGGTTACACCACACAACACACTAAATTCTTCCAAAGGAGTGATCTCGGAATGGGATCTATTATACGTTTCTGAGGAAGAAATTGTCCAGGAGCTAAAAGATCAAAATGTCTCTCATGCAAAACGTATCATGATCAGAAAAGACGGCAACTTAACTCCCACGCGAAACATAATCTTGACTTTCAGTACTCCAAATCTACCGGATTCTGTCAAAGCAGGTTACCTGAATTGCCGCATAAGGCCTTATATCCCAAATCCGCTCAGATGCTTTAAATGTCAAAAGTTCGGCCATTCTCAGACAGCATGCCGTGGAGACGCCATATGTCCAAACTGCAGCTGCAAGAATCACACACAAGCAGAATGCAAAGCTCCAACACCACAGTGCCCTAATTGTAGTGGCAAACATCCAGCCTACTCTAAGGACTGTGAACTGTGGAAGATAGGGAAAAAAATACAAAAATATAAAATTGAAAATAAAGTCTCTTACCAAGAAGCGAAAAAACAGATCAACTTAAGTATGCCAAAACGCACTTATGCTTCTACCACTCTCAGACACGAATCAGTGGCATGTCAGACTGAAGTATCCATCTCTCCAAATACATCAATATCAGACTGGGCACGATCAGTACTCTTGATCCAGCATCCATCTAAACCGAATTCAACAGACCAAAGCAATAACACACCACTCTCAATTCCAACCCAGAGACTTCCGCATCGTCAGGCAGCAGAAAATTTGCAAAGATCTTATTCTGCTGAGACGAAAGTATCAGGTCTAACAAGCATGGATACAGATGATTCTATCGGTCAAGAAGAACTGCTTGAAATACACGCAGAAGATGATATGGATGATAGCAATGAAGCGGGACGTCCCACTTTTCCCCGAAAAGAAAAACCAAAACCAGACCGTCATAAACAATCAACTTATAAAAAGCAGTCAGATACATCTTCCACGAACAAAACCAAATAATGGAAAAAATAATTCAGTGGAATTGTAAAGGTTTTCGCAGCAACATCGATGATATCAACGAACTAATTCACTGCTTCAATCCTGTAGCTATGTGCCTACAGGAAACCAACTTGACACCCCAAGTTTCCACCACAGTCAAAAATTACACTATCTACAGACAAGATAGATCTGACACTAATAGTGCTCATGGAGGAGTAGCCATCCTGTTGGACTCAAGAGTTCCTTCCAGATGCATTCCATTGAAAACCTCTTTAGAAGCTGTTGCCGTACGCGTAGTAATTGGAATCACAGTTACATTGGTCTCAATTTATCTTCCACCTAATCGTCCATATTCTATTCAGGAAATCGAAGGTCTCGTGTTGCAACTACCAGTTCCCTTCTGTCTACTAGGTGACTTTAATGCTCACCACCCGTTATGGGGTTCTTCCAGCTTAGACAGACGTGGAAAACTTGTTGAAACGTTAATAGATAGACAGGATCTAACGTTGTTAAATACTGGCTCTCCCACCTATGTTCATTTTCCTACCGGATCAACCTCTGCAATAGACCTTTCCATTTGCTCTCCAGTGCTCTATCCAAGTATCCAGTGGGTAACTCTTAACGACCCCCACAACAGCGATCATTTCCCAATAATATGCAAAGTTCAAACCTCCTGTTCATTACCAACAGACAATCCAGTAAAATGGAAATTTCCAAAGGCTGACCGGATAAAATATAGCACGCTTGTCTCATTCGACAACCATATCATACAGTGCTCTTCTATCAACCATGTTACCGAACATATAACAAACCAAATTCTAACAGCTGCAACCGCTGCAATTCCACAATACCAAGTCAGGAAAAGGCGAAAATTAAATTATTGGTGGAACGAAGAGTGCAACAATGCAAAAAAAGAGAAAAACAAAGCTTGGAATCAATTCCACAAACATCCAACCACTTCCAATCTTATTAATTATAAGCGACTTAGAGCAAGAGCCCGTTATATCAGACGGAAAGCAAAAAAAGAATCTTGGATTAAATTCGCTTCCTCAGTTAATAAAAATACAGACATCAGACTGATCTGGAATAAGATAAAATTGTTAAAAGGCAAAATTCCTCCAACATCTACTCCACTAATTAACTGGAATGGACAGGAACTCTCTACTCCTGCAGAAATCGCAAATGCACTAGGATCCGTATTTTCCCAGTTGTCCTCCTCAACTTCTTATGACCAATCGTTTCAAAAAATTAAAGGTGTAACTGAAAAATCCAAACTGAATTTCACTGACAGATGTGCACTAAAATATAATCAACCATTTACCATGGTTGAACTTCAGCATGCTCTTACCAACACAAGGAACAGCGCTGCTGGCCCTGATGGGATATTTTATATAATGCTCAAAAATTTAAATACAAAGTCACAGTCATCACTGCTGTTCTTCCTCAATCGAATATTCACTGAACATACATACCCAAGCTCCTGGCGTCATTCCTACGTTCTGGCTATCCCAAAACCTGGTAAAGACAATTCTGTTCCTCAAAACTACAGACCAATTTCACTTACCAGCTGTCTGAGCAAAACCCTCGAAAAAATGATTCACCACCGTCTGACTTGATATCTTGAGTCCCAAAACTTAATCAATAATAATCAATTTGGTTTCAGAAAAAATCGATCATCATTGGACCTTATGATTAAAGCCGAAGCAAACATCAGAAATGCATTCATCAAAAAGGAGCATCTCGTTATGGTCTGTCTGGATATTGAGAAAGCTTTTGACACCACATGGCGTTTTGGCATTTTAAAGGATCTGCATTCTCTTGGCCTGAGAGGAAATTTGCCATATTTCATCCAAAATTTCTTAGAACAAAGATCCTTTCAAGTTCGTTACCAAGGAATTCTCTCTAAAAACTTTGTTCAGGAAGAAGGAGTCCCTCAAGGGTCCGTTCTGAGCTCCACTCTATTCGCAATTAGAATTAACCACTTAACTGAACTTATTCCGAAAACAGTGGACTCATATCTTTATGCCGATGATCTCACAATCTCCTGTCACTCTCAAAACATGAACTACATTGAGAGACAATTGCAGATATCAATAAATCAGATCCAGATTTGGATGACACAAAACGGTTACAGACTATCCAGCCAGAAATCTACTGCCATTCATTTCTGTACCATACGTAAAATGCATCCTGATCCTGAACTCCAATTAGATAACCACCTTATTCCAACAGCAAATAGTATTCGTCTGCTCGGCTTAATTTTTGACAGTAAGTTAAATTACCAAAAACACATTGAACATCTCCGGACAGCTTGCCAAAAGAAAATGAACATACTCAGAGCCTTATCAGCAACAACCTGGGGAGCAGATCGCTACACCCTGCTTCACTTATATAGATCCATAATTAGATCTCGTCTGGACTATGGCGCACCTGTCTTTGATTCTGCTAGGGAGAGTGTCTTATCTCGTCTCAACCCTATTCAACATTCAGCTCTAAGAATAGCTCTAGGTGCGTTCAGAACATCTCCAGTGCAAAGTCTCTATGTAGAAGCCTACGAAGCTCCTCTAAACATCAGAAGAAAGATGTTATTATTGAACTACGCAACCAAGATCCAAAGTCAGTCGACCCATCCTAATTGGTCAATATTTAATGATCCGCCACTCACGATATTTTATAGAAACAAACCACAAGCAACTAGGCCTGCAGGTATTAGATTAATGGAACTAGCAGAAAACTGGAATATACAAATCAATAAAGTCCACCAAGAACCTACAGATCACGTTCCTCCATGGTCTGTCATCATGCCGTGTTGTGACTATTATTTTCACCAATGGGGGAAACACTCTTTAACGGGTATGAACATCCAGCAGCTCCACACTGCACATTTACAAAGTTATCCTGACTTTGCGAAAATATATACTGACGGCTCAAAGTCTGAGAATGGATCAGGTGCAGCAGTGGTATTCCATGACACTATCACTTCCGTGTCACTTCCGACAGAATGCAGCAGTTACACCACTGAATTATATGCCATAAAACTTGCTCTGGAAAACATTTCCCATCTCTCAATCAAAAAGAGTATAATCTACACAGACTCGCAAAGTGCCCTATTAGCAATGCAAAAGATTTCCCCATCTACTCATCCGCTACTACAGCTAATCAGATCAGAATTGATTCGTCTCCGAGATCATCGGCAAAATGTTGTCTTCTGCTGGATCCCAGGCCATACTGGAATACCGGGAAACGAAATTGCAGATGATGCTGCCAAGCATCCATCCAGCACATCCCCAATGAATTTTCTGGTCCCGTTCAGGGATTACAAAGTACATATACGTAATATATGTAAGGAACGATGGAAACTACAATGGCAAACGCACATTCATAACAAACTCCTTGAAATTAAACCTATACCGCAATTATGGGCCTCCAATTTTCGTACAAACAGACAAGAAGAGGTCGTCCTGCCAGAGCCCGAATAGGCCACACCCATTTGACCCATCTATTTCTGTTATCAGGTAATGACCCTCCACAGTGTTCACATTGCCACAAGCCACTAACAATAAAACACATACTCTTGGAATGCATCTTGTATAACAACTCCCGTCTAATTTCATTCACTTCTCTCTCAAACTTACAGGAATTGTCACTTAGCCATATCATAGGCGAAAACTCAAACATTACAGAATTCTTTCTCTTTCTGAAACGAATAGGTTTATATAACCATTTCTAACTGCTCCCATAGAAACCAATAAAATTAGTACTAACTACTTTGATAGGTGCAATATGGCCTAAGTAGCCTTTGCACCAGAAAAATCCAAGCACAACAACAACAACAACAACAGCTTGAAACAGCAAGAACCTAATTTCGTCAGACAAAGCAAGGTTTTTTCAATCAGCCACTGTACAGTGTTGACGTTCCTGAGCCCACTGTAACCGTACCTTCTTGTTTTTTGTTGTTAGCAGCGAAACCCGGGTCGGTTGTGAGCTGAGCTGCCCCATCCGTCACAAGGTATGACGAGAAGGTTCTGAAATACCTCTTTGGTTGTCGCTTTTGTAGTGAGTTGTTGTTATTTGATAGTTGCCTTTCTGTTTTCCTGAAAAGCTTGTCCACCTGCGTTTGCCTCTCGCATCAACCAGCTGATTCCGACCACAGGATCTCCAGTGGCTGGATATTATTTAGTTATTGGACCAATCTTGAAACACCCGTGAGGCAGTGTACGTATTCCATTTCATGAAAAGGGTGTACCTAATAAATTGGCTGCTCAGTATATACCGATGCCCATGGATTTAGCACCGTTGGCATTAATTCCCAACAATCACCATGGTTGGTTTGCCTGTCTGGAGGATGAAAAACTAGTTATTTTGGGAGGAAAAAATCTGTAAAGCCACCGGTAGCTAAATTAAAATCTGTTATTAAATAACTTCCTAACTGTAATGGAGAAACTGACAGAAACTTATGGTGTTGGAGGTATCGATAGCACACTGTGGGGTTTAATAGAAGAAGAAAAAAAAGGGTTAGGGCTGTAGCTAGCAGGATTGGTATAAGTGACCAGTTTTACCTGTTTAAGAATTATTACAGCGGATTAAATCTCTAGATGAGGGACAGTTTTCTTTAAAAAAAAAAAAAAAAAAAAAGATAAACACGTTATGCAATTTGGGTTAATTGCATTGGCGAACTAGTCCTTGTTGATGGAACATGTCAACAGGTGTGTGTCTAATTACCACGCTCATTTTAACTCCAAGAAATTAAGCATTTCCCATCGAGTCAATTCGTGATAAAACCCTCTCAGGCTTATTAGACCATTACTTAAAGACGCCCCCCTAGACAGGGGAATCGCAGACATTTTTACAGCAAAGATCTTTGAGAACGATGACAACTTTCGTACCGCTTGGAGTGGGCCTTCACTAAATCGCCTTAATTACGGCTACTAAAACTTGCCTACCTGTAACTGCGTTATTCGCGGGGTCGTTAAAAAAAAAAAAAAAAGAAAGGGGAGGGGGGAAGCTGAAAAAAAACAGGAAACTAGTGGATATTGATTTTTTGAAAAGAGAGCATGGTCGTCGCGCGCGCGCGCGCGAAAGAGAGAGAGACTACAGGCACGAAGTAAAATCCCAGGATCAGCCGTCAGCTCGCAGCCTGATTAGATGGAGAGAAGGGTTCATGCACGAGCTGTGACTCTTCATTTCCGACACCGTTCGATTAGGGCACTAACGTTACTATGTGGGAAGAGGAGAAAGACAGAGTCGGGGAGTAGATGGTTGGTGGGGGGAGGGAGGGAGGGAAGAGGAGAGACAGACTGTACGAGATAGAAGAGTTTAAGCAGTCTGCAGTGAGAGTATTGACTGCATTTTAAATTTAAATGGTCCACAGAAGAATGAGATGTCTGGTGGCCCCATGGCGGTAGCAAGGAAATGAGAGGGCGACCGTCAGCCCCGAGGGGACGTTGGGAGGTAGAGAACGATGCGGATCAATATGGCGAACAAATGAGTTCTTTATTCTCGTGAAAAAAAAAAAAAAAAAACGTGAGTGTTTTATGTTATTCTGGTTTGTGTAGAAAATGTAGAGAAGCGCATTGCATATAGTATTAATGTATGGGTAACTTATTCGGTGTCAGGCGTCATCTTCAGCATCACAATGAAATTTTAAAGTGCGTTAAGCCTCTCCTCAGTGCCGCAGGGTGCAGTTATTTATTTGCATACAAATGGTAAGGTTGTGTGCCTTAGTTTTATGGTTTATTATTCTCAAGACAAACTTTTATATTCTTTATATTCGTAGAAAGAAAAGACGGGCACGAGAAATTAAGATAAATTCGGAGAAATGGAATTAAGAAGAGAAAGCGTTAACCTGCAGGCTATCGATGGTGGGATCTCCTTAAGATGGACCGTTAGAGGCGAAGGGCAAAGCAAACTTGAGTCAGAACTGAGACAACGTAGGGTAAAATGCAAATTCACTTCCGGTTGAAATCGCATTCATTTCGATTTAGTCAGTGGTTGTTTCTATTTCAGTGGGAGTAAATGAGGTTGAAGATAACCAGAGAGGAGGAGTGAATAACAAGCGAAACCCCCTTAGGTTTTGTTTTTTTTTTAATAAATTAAAAAAGAGCCTCTTTATATCCTCAATTATTTTAAACGTCCTGAATCGTGAAATTAAATGGCAAAATCTTGGATTTTTTTTTTTTTTTCATCCGTAATTTGAAACTTCAGAAGGAAAGTAGGCAATTAAGGTCTCGTGACTACCACAGTGAATGCGATCGTTTCAATTCCAAACAATATGGAAAAGGTTTAGGTTCGAATCCTATCTGTTCAGAAATAAGTAGACTTTTTTTTTCAACTGTGGGCAAGTTGGTCAATCTCGGACTACGATTGATCAGTTTTCCAGCAGGGAAAACTGATCATAGAATACTGTATATGTAATTTACAGATGCAAAACACTGACTGACACCTTGTGGCCCTAGTTCTCATGGAGCAGAATCTAAGTACAAGTAGTAGTAGTAGTAGTAGTAATGGAAGCATGTGATGCAAGAAAGCAAGCGTATGAGCTTAAGTAGCATCAGCCAAAAAAAAAAAAAAAAACACCAATTTCATACATACATTTCCTTTAAAAGTTTGTCCATTTCCTCTTTGAATTTATTTAAGCTGTCAACTTCCACAACGGCAGATGGAAGTTTGTTTCTGCAATCAACTACCCGCTGACTAATGGCAAATTTTCACACATCTATTCTACAACCGTCTTTCATCAATTTGAATTTATATCCTCTCAGACGATTATTCTAAGCAAGAGGAAGAATCCCATCAGCATTGAACATGCTCAAACCATTCAAGGCTTTATACACCTCAATCGGATCACCTCGCAGATGCCTAGTCTCCAGACACTGCAATTTGCAGAACTTAAGCCTTTCTTGGTAAGAGAACCCCTTCGTTCCCCTCACCAATATTGTTGCCCTTCTCTGTACACGCTCAAGAAACTCTACATCCTTCCTAAAATGAGGCCTCCAGACCTGTACGCAGTACTCAAGGCGTGGCCTGACCTTGTATAAGACAATCCTTCAGGATTGTCTTATACAAGGGGATAATAACCTCCTTTTCTCTACTAGCAAAATTCCTGTATATCATTGACAATACCCCATGATCTGCTCTGGCTGCCTGTCCGCATTGCACAGAAAACTTCATATCTGACTGCACAATTACTCCCAGGTCTTTTTCATTTTCTACCACCTTAAGTGTAGTACCACACAGTTGGTACGTTTCTCTGGGGTTACTTCTACCCATATGCAGTACTTTGCATTTGTCAAGGTTAAACTTCAGTTGCCACTTCTTAGCCCATCTGCCCAAATTATCTAGATCCTGTTGCAGTAGCACACTGCCTTTACTGTCATTAACAACCCTGCCAACCTCTGTATAAACAAGTTAGGTAATGTATGCATTGCGTTACATTTCAGACAAATTCGATTATCAAATAACGTACCTAAAAGTCTTGAATACTTTACTCAAAGAAGTGAGTGTTTATCATTATCTTATCATGTGATGTTCACAAAATATTGGTTAGCCGCGAGGTGAGATTTATGTCGCAGTTCTTTTTCTTGATCGGAAGAATACACAGAGAATGGATTTAACATATCTACATATTTCATGCAAAATATTCTGAAGAACATCTTAAAAACGTCTTGATATTCTGAAAAGGATTGGCACCGCTGTTCCAAATTTAAGGCATTGTTTCTCTAGGAGGGATATATAATCAGAATTGGATATATCATCCAATTCTGATTATATATCCCTCCTAGAGAAACAATGCCTTAAATTTGGAACAGCGGTGCCAATCCTTTTCAGAATATCTGAGGGCTTAGAGGGGAACAGGTATCCTGTGTGTTATCAGACACTCAGCCTAAAACATTGATGGATCCAATATCTCTCTATTACAGAAGATTTAGGAGAAGTCCGGTTGGCCTGCCTCCGTAAAATCCACTCATGCACACCTTCTCGATGGTAAGCCCTGTTACGTCACTTAGGTGGCAACGAACGTGTAGAGTGGTTCTCTTCAAGACGCCTGGTCAGCGTGAAGAGGAAAAGACCAAACCCTCCAGCAATGAGAGCACAACAATACAAATGGCCCTCAGTCCCCAGCAGCTTTCACTCTCCCTCTTACGGCAGCGAGAGGATCAGAGTGGAAGCAGAGGGTGCTAAGAATCTCTGGGTACGACCAGGCTGCCATGCACGGAAATTGAACTTGGCCTGTTATAAACCAACCTAATCAACTACCGACTTACTGCAACCTACGATGGGAATCAACCATCGATGTCTCCCTAGCCACTAGAAACATTGCTGGCAATATAACAGACTGGACGGTTCAGGATGCCTGGACAACGTCCGACCACAGGGTCCTGACCTTCCAACTCAACAGAGACCATCAGAGACAATATCCTGAGAGAAAAATGCTGCAGAGATATGCGGTGAACACTGCAAACTGGAACCAATTCAGAGACACCCTAATAGCAGAAAAAGATACACAGCAAGCTGCAATTCAAACAATCCAAGACCCTGACCAACTCCAAAAAATAGTCACAGCGATCATTACTAAAGCAGCGAATGCTGCCATAAAACGAAGAAAACCTGCCTCAGGTGCTGTACCATGGTGGAGCCCGGAGCTCCAGAGGCTCCGAAGAGAAGTCCAGGACAAACGAAAAGCATTCCAGAGAGCCAGACGCTCCTGGCCTGCCCCTGAAGTGGATGCACTACGGGAAATCTACAAAGAGGCAAGAAACCAGTACACCTCCCTCATACGCAGAAGTAAACAACTCTCGTGGGAAAATCTGGTCGCAACCACTGGCAACACTGACCCCTGGGGGGTGGTCTACAAAGTAACCACTAATAAACTTCCCAGGGGAGAGGTAATTTCAACCACCATAACACCACAGGGAGATGCTACCAATTCTTGGGAGGCATCTGTTAACAATATTTTGGATGCAACCTTCCACCCTCATGTAGACCCACAGACACCCCAACAAATCAAGATGTGCACAGAGAATGACGACTACCGAACAGAAGACAGGGAACCGGATTTCACAATAGAGGAACTACAAGCGGCTGCGCACCTTATTAAAAGTAAGAAATGTCCGGGTCCGGACCTCTTGGAGCCCGAAATCATCAGGAAGGTGGTGGAGATAGCCCCTGACATGCTACTGAACCTCTTCAATCTGTGTCTCCAAACTGGAACCTATCCGAAGGACTGGAAAAAAGCAAATATTAAACTCATAATTAAAAACCCGACAAAACCACCAGACCAACCAACTTCCTACAGACCAATAGCCCTACTAACAGTCTGCAGTAAACTCTTGGAACGACTCCTGTTAACCAGAATACAGGCTCACTACCTACAGGCAAACCTAATGTCTCCAAACCAGTACGGCTTTAGACCGGGAACGTCGACTGTAGATTCCCTGAAGAACGTCCTTGCACGTGCAGCTGCCACAGAAAACAAATATTTCCTGGCTATCTCTATCGACTTTGCTGGGGTGTTCGACACCCTTTGGTGGCCGAGCATCCTGGCCCGGCTCCGGGGGAGTGGGATGCCAGGCAACCTCTATCGAGTAATCCAAAGCTACCTCTCCAGTAGACTCATCATGGTGAATGCTCCATATAAAATACTCACCAGAAAAATCAACAGAGGCTGTCCACAAGGCTCCGTTTTAGGACCTACGTTATGGAACATCGTTTTGGACGAATTCCTAAATACCGATATTGGAGAGGCGTCTTCACAAGCCTTTGCAGACGACCTCATCCTGATGATAGAGGGAAACAGCAGAATCCAGCTGGAAAGAAAGGCAAACCATGCCCTTAAAATCCTACAAGAATGGACCAATATCCACTTCCTTAGGATCTCAGCAACCAAAACTGACTCCATTCTCCTCAAGGGTGCCCTAGATTACAGGAGACCCCCACAGATTAAGATTGATGGTATCACATTACGACTGTCCAAGGAACTTAGATACCTGGGAGTAATACTGGACCCCACTCTCTGCTTCCAGGCACACTTGAAATACATCCGTAAGAAGATACGGGGCTATACAGCCCTTGTTACCAGAGTCGCAAAAAGGGATTGGGGATTGAAAAAGAAGACCCTCAAGCTGTTTTACAAAGCCGCCTTCCTGCCGATAGCTACCTATGCTTCCGGAGCTTGGTACCCCAAAGTCACCATGGCTGTAAATCGCAGAATCCTCGACTATCCATAGAGCCATGCTGCTCGCTATAACCCGGGCCTGCAGAACAGTTAGCACCCACGCGCTGCAGGTGCTGGCGGGAACCCTACCTTTAGACCTCGAAGTAGCTAAATGTGGAGTATTATATGAACTCTCCAAGGGAAGAGCCTGCACCTTCGCCGGCTTCGACGCAGATCCTACCACAAATCGTTTGACTGAGAAAAAGAGACTTGCAAATCATCTCATGCAAACCTGGCAAACCAGATGGGAGAATTCCCCAAAGGGAGAAGTCACCAAACGATTCTTCCCCAACGTTGGAAAACTCTATCCAATGGCTCCAGCATGGTTCACGCCGGGACTCCACGCGACCTTCCTGCTAACAGGACATGGTGCCTTTAAGGCTAAACTTACAGCCCTGGGCATTACAGATGACCCTACTTGCTGCTGTGGAGAGCTGGAGAGCTGGCACCACCTCATGCATGAATGCCAGCTTTATGATGACCTCCGCTGCCAACTCATCACTCGGATCACTTTTTTGCCCAGAGATAGAGAACAACACCTCCTGGATGGGAGACAGGAATATATTGCCTTCTCAAGTTCCCTGAAGCCTTGTACAGAAGAAGACGGGACCTGAATGCACACTAGCCACATAATGGCTAGAAGCCAAAATGTGCATAACACCAAAGATGGACTACTAAGCAACCATGAAGATAGACAAAAAATCTGAATGGACGAATAGCAGCTGTTCTGGCGGCCTGAGCCAAGCACTAGCCTGGCTCTCCTTTAATATCCCTTCCTGGCAGGAGGACGAGATGACCAGTCGCCTCGCCCCCTGCTACCCCACCTTTCCTTCTGGTGAGGCATGGGCATGCCTCACTGACCACCTGGGGGAATCTCTTCTGTGTCCCCCATACTTCTGCCTTTTCCCCCCAACCTTCTTCTTCCCCTCCCCCACTCTATCTATACACAACGCGAGCGCCCTACACACTAAATTTAATCTAGCAAAAAAATAATCTTCGCCCAGTCTCGGCCTAATTATCCTACGCAATGCCCTACTCCTGCCATATGAATGCATGCACACGTGCTGTATGCAAACATCCAAAGTAATTACGATTGCATGGATGCGTATATATTATGTATCACTGTTGTGTATATGTGCATATATGTGTATGTGTACATAAGTTTTTTTTTTTTTTTTAGGTCCTAGCTGCCGAAATCTCAGGAAATTAAGCGGCAGGACCTGCCAGAGTAAATCTTAGTCTACTGGTGTTTCCTGGTCTGCCTCCACGGGGCGAAGGTGGGGCAACGCTGGGCTCCAGCAGGGGTCCAGCGGCTAAATGACCAGATGAACAACGGTACACGACATTACACAGGTACAATACCCACACACTTTTAAACCTCTGGCATCACCAGGAAACTGGTACACCCACAAAGAAAGCAACGCGGAGATGGGGGAAACCCCTGGGGCCGCATGACAACAATATACCTTACACCTTACACCTTATAACGTACGATCACTCATCGGTGAAGACGGGATATTAGAGCTGGAAAAGGAATTAGAAAATGTGAATTGGAATATCATCGGTTTGGCTGAAACAAGAAGAAGAAATGAATCACTTATAAGTTTATCAAGTGGAAATCTGCTGTACACCAATGGAAACAGTGAAAGGAGTGAAGGTGGAGTTGGGTTTCTGGTCCATAAAGATTTTAAAAACAACATTTTGCAATTCAAAAGTACATCACCAAGGGTGTCAAGACTAATATTCAAGATTTCTAAGAGGTACAAGCTAAAGATTATAATGATTTATGCACCAACATCGAGCCATGATGATGAAGAGGTTGAAGAAATGTACACTGAAATTGAGAGTCTTCTAGATGAGCAGAAAACCCACTACACTATTATTATGGGGGACTTCAATGCTAAGGTTGGAAAAAGGCAAAACAGGGCAGAAAGAGGAACTATAGGAAATTTTGGAATTGGTGAAAGAAATAAAAGAGGTGAAAGACTTGTGGAATTTGCAGAATCTCAAGGACTGTCAGTAATGAACACTTTTTTCAAGAAAAGGGTGAACAGAAAGTGGACATGGAAGAGTCCAAATGGATTAACAACTAATGAAATCGACTTCATCCTCACTAACAGAAGATATATTGTGAATGATGTTACCGTCCTGAATAAGGTAAATGTTGGAAGTGATCACAGAATGGTAAGATGTACACTTGATATAGATAAAGGAAAGGAAAAAACTGACTCGAGTAAATAATACAAAGGTCTTTGAAATAACAGAGGAGGAGAAAAAGCAGTATGTACTGGAACTTAAGAACAAGTTTGAGCTTCTGCAGACTGCTCAGGACCAAGATATCGACGAGGAATATTACAACTTTCTGAAAGTGATAAAGCCCAAGAAACCTATAGGGAAACAGAAATCCAAAGAAGAAAAAATTAGTCAAGAAACACTTGTCATGATGACCCGAAGACGACAAATGAAAAGCAAGAAAAACACTGACAGGGAGAAAATTGAGTATACTGAGTTATGCAAAGCCATTAGAAAGAGACTCAGAGAGGACGTAAGAAGATTTAACACAAGAAAAGTAGAACAAGCATTAAGGGAAGACAAAGGATTTAAATCAGCAGCCATGAGCAGTAATACAGAAAGACAAATGATACTGAAACTGAAGAATAGCGATGGTGTACTTATAAACAGCAGAGAAGGCATAATTCAAATAGCAGAAGACTACTATAGAGAATTATACAAGGAGCGAGGGAATGATACCAGCAGTGGGGAAGATGGATTGCAAAGTAGCAACACATACGACATACCCGATATTCTTCCTGATGAGGTAGAACATGCATTGAAGAAAATGAAGAATCGGAAAGCCCCAGGGGAAGATGAAGTTACTGTAGAGTTGTTAAAATTGTGAGGAAGAGACATAACACTAAAACTGGCAAGGCTCTTCACAAAGTGCATTAGAAAAGGTGTGACGCTTAAGCAGTGGAATAATGCAATCATAGTATTGCTGCATAAGAAAGGAGATGAACTGAAAATTATAGACCAATTAGGTTGTTATCCCACATCTACAAGTTGTTCGCAAGGGTCATTACTAACAGATTAGAAAGAATACTTGATGAGAATCAACCGAAAGAGCAAGCTGGCTTTAGGACAGGATTCTCAACTATGGATCACCTTCACGTAATATCACAGCTAATGGAGAAAGCAAATGAATATAAAACACCATTATGCCTGGCATTTGTGGATTATGAAAAGGCGTTTGACTCCATACAGCATAAGGCAATGTTCCGGGCACTGGAAAGACAAGGCATAGATACCCCACGTATTATGATTTTGAAGAAAATATATGAGAGTGCTGCATCCTTTATTAGACTAGACAAAAACAGTAGGAAATTTAAAATCGAGAAAGGAGTTCTACAAGGAGACACAATATCTCCGAAGCTGTTTACTGCTGCCCTTGAGGAAGCTTTCAGAAGATTAGACTGGTCGCAGAAAGGAGTCAATGTGAACGGAGAGTACCTAAACCATTTACGATTTGCAGATGACATTGTGGTCATAAGCCACGATCCCAAAGAATTAGAGGAAAATCTTAATCAGTTATGCACAGTTAGTAAGGATTTTGGACTAAAGATGAATATGGCTAAAACAAAAGTAATGATGAACAAGTATGCCACGGAAAGGGAAATAATGATTGAAGGAGCAGTAATTGAAAAGGTGGAGTCATATACTTATCTAGGACAAGTTATTAGCTGTAATAATGATAAATGGCTGGAAGTCAAGAGAAGAATAAATTTTGGATGGATAGCATTCAGGAAATATAGTCACATACTGAAGAGCAATATCCCAGTTTGTCTGAAACGTAAAATAATGAATCAATGTATACTCCCCACCATGACTTATGGAAGTGAAACTTGGGCACTCACCAAAAGAATGCAAGAGAAGCTGAGAACAACACAGCGAAGAATGGAACGAATTATATTGGGAATCAGACTGTTAGATAAGAAGAGAAACACATGGATTAGGCAGCAAACTCAAGTAAAGGACATTCTTATCAAAACTAAAGAACTAAAATGGTCTTGGGCAGGACACATAGCTCGAAGACATGATGACAGATGGACTAAGAAAATAACAGAATGGTACCCAAGAGGAGCTAGAAGAAAACCTGGAAGACAAAGTCGGAGATGGATAGATGAAATTCATGAGTTTTTGAGTAGTAAATGGATGGCCAGTGCTCAAAACAGAAGGAACTGGAAAGTTGCTGGAGAGGCCTTCATCCTGCAGTGGATTGAAAATGGCTGATGATGATCATCATCCAATTCTCATTATATCCCCACAGATCAAAAAAAGGTACGCTGAAAATTTTGCTGTCGATCCCGACTTTCCTTCTCGAAAAATATAAATAAATAAAATGAGAAAGCAAATGCAAGAGTTCAATCTCATGAACGAATGACAAGACAATTTAATGACTGCATGTGAAACACAAGTGACGAAAAGCATGAGGCCTGTTTTATATGAAGTAATGACGACTGAATGTAGAAAAAAATATATATAAATTAAATTTCTGTTTGTAGTCCGGGAGGACCACATAACGTCATAGAAGTTCACTCAAGAGAGAGAGAACAGAAGAACTTCACCATATTTACTAATCACTGGACTTCATCCATGGTCATTCAAGACACGAAAGTCTGTACCCACGCGTACTTGATCACTCGGCTACCGATGCCGTTCAGTTGCACTTCCTCCACTCTATACATAAAGATACAGTACTTCCATTTATGTATAACGAACTCCAAATATTAAGAAAACAAAAATTACCGATTTTCTATTGGTCCAATCTTAATGAATATAAGATGGCATGACAATCCATTCTAAAAGACCAAAATATCTAATTTCATGAAAATCCGTCCAGTTTTTACATCGTCTTCACCATGTTCGTCCGGACAGATGGACGAACATGGTGAAGACAACAGCCACTTTATGAATTGACGAACTTGTATTAAACGAAATTTATCTGTATTCGGTTCCTTACGTCCAAATAGCGAAATTCGCCAAGCACTGCGTACAACGTACTCACTAGCTGAAAGCGGGGATCTCGAGGAATGGACTGGGATGAGAACTTGTTGGATTACGAAGCAAAGGGGGTATAAGGGTTCCAACTTGTTTCTTGCCTGATGGTAGCTTTCTTACCGTAGCGTTCTAACACACATCAGTTCGAGGTGTTTTTCCCGAGTGCCGAGTACCATGATTCCTTGCTACGGAAATGCATGGACCACAAGTTTCGTGTCTTATTGCAAGCTGTAACCATAACTATGAATCATTCGAAAATTGGTTTTGTAGTTTAACCTCCTTAACTACTCCAAATCATGAAGCTTACTTCATGATTTGGAGTAGTTAAGGAGGGCAGTCAAGAGTCTTAAATCCAGTCTTGTCAGTCTGAAATATGAAAGAACACTGAAGTTTTTCTTATACAGAAGACAATCAACTCAGTTTCGCCATGTGTTCGCCTGTGCACCTTTTAATGTTGATGTGCTCATGTACTTTTAAGTACATGAACACATCAACACTCAATTAAAGTAGTTCCCGAAATTTCATTTTTCTTTCGCCCAAATTTATTCTAATTTTTTATTTCATAGTTCTGCTGTTCTGCACTGTGAAGCAACGCCCGCATACTTTTCCTGCCACGATGTTATAGGGCAGAGTCTATTCTGATAATGGTTAGGGGGAAATATGCGGGTCAATAATACGTAATGTGATGGATGAATGGCTGAAGAACAGAATTGAGTATGGTCATTTGGAGTCATTATTAGGCCGGCCACTATAAGTAGCAGATGGTGAATGGTTGAAGTTAAGCTTAATGTTGACGATTAATGTTTTTAAGAAAATTTGTAAAAATGCATCTAAAACTATGTCACCTAATGGGTAAACGTAATAATACTTTCATTTCAAGTTTATTGCATCGATTCGCTACTTCTTTACCTATTTATGAGTAGAAATAGGAGGTTTGTTTTCCCCTCAAAATGAGATTGTAGTTTTCTTTTTGATACCTGCGCAGATCTTTCTTTTTTTTCTTTATTGATGTACTTCTATGAGTAACCACGAAAGACTAAAATGAAGTTAGGCGAGTTGCAACGGATGGTAGCTAGCGATTTTCTTGATCAAAATCGGGGCATCCACATTTATTGAAGCATACTATAAACGAAACTTTTCGACCCATTAAGTAAACCATGAAATAACCGAGTTAGTTGGTCTTGTGCAAGGGTTGCATGGTTTTTCATCCCAAAAATGCATACTCACAATGTTCACTCACCTAATTTAGAAACAATATAATGACGCATCATAGCCATTTCACTAAGCTATGATGCGTCAGATACCCTTGGAGCAGATACTGAAACAATAAATAACAACAATATAAAACGAAATTACAGCAACCCAGAAAATCTATTTGCATCTTACAATCCTTTTACTCTTCTTTCTCTCTTTTCATACGCATAATACAAGACCAGCGACATATAGTTTGCGATTGTGTCGACAACTGCCTCCTTTAAGATGTTTTCCAATAGTCTCCTTAGGATTTATTGATAAATTTCTCTTTTCACCCGGCCCCTTTCTAATTTCCCTTGTCTCAAACATTTCCCTCCACTGGATCATCACTTTGCCGTCATCAACGATGCTGGTCATGCAGGCCCAATCGCATATTCTCTCAGCGTCCGTGTGATCGTTTTCGTCGCAGGTTTCTAAATAATTTACAGCTTTTCCGACGCCGCAGCTGACGTGGTATAATATCGGAATTTAAAATTCTGTCATGCAGTTCACGGCTAAAAGACATCGCGAGACTGTAGCCCACTTGTCCAGTTGACGGCCCTTCTTGCTTAACTAATTCTACAGTTCAATAACGACACCGAGCGCGTGGTAGTTTAGGGGAACGGCATTAAGCATTTCGTTCTTTCTTTCCCCCCCACGTTCCCTCCTCTTCACTCACTTTTACCTCCCCCTTCTTGTGGTTGACTAACGCGAGTTTTATTCCTGGCGGTCCGCGTGGCCCGAAATGGCCCTTGGAACTTGACACGGTGATTGTAGCGTTCGCTAACATAATATGTCCCGATATCCATTTCTCCATCACCTGCTAACGGACGGAGAAGTTTTGTCTTTGATCGTAAATTTCCTTACAAATATTGCTTTCCTTAACAAAAGTAACAAGGCATTTCATCCAATTCAAACTCGTTTATTTCTGCGAGATTTGGAATTCGAAACACGAAGGATGAAAGATTTTGTGAGGGTCTTTTGCAGAATGGAACTTGCTGTGTCTGCTGGCGTGTTTGTATAGCAAAGTAAGTTATTTACTTACCAGATGATGTCAGGACATTTGTTATGGTTCATTCCATTACTTCTTAAACAGAGAATTACTTAAAGTAGAAAGACGTACGGCGCTTATTTTATTCCACTATTGTAACACCAGGTTGCAAAGCGTAGAGATGTGGTAATTATCGACCAAATTCTTCGAAGAACCACTGTGGACTTGCATTATCGATGAAAGTAATCATTAACGAAGAAAAAGAAATAAGTATCATAAGTTGTTTTTGGTCCGAAGTGCTTCTAGCATCATCTTGAGGCTAATCAACCTGTCTACAGGTACTAGCATCAACGTTTCGTTATATCCGGAAAGAGTTTTGGGACAGCGCTCAACTGACCTGAAAAAACTCATAAAGGTGTACCTTTCTTTCTCCCCCCCCCCTCCCTTTTCACTCTTCTCTAAAGTTTATAGATGATTGCGAATTCTGCTGTTTTTGTTGATGGTAGACCGGATGTACCAAACGCGAATAAACCAGCAGTAAAGTCTGTTTCAAACAGAAGGGGTGATTCTAACGTAAAGTGTCTTTAACCCAAAGCAGACTCTGAGTTAAAGAACACTTCTTAAAAGATTTTGACTGTAGTTTGTCTTTGATTTTAGATAAAAAGAAAAAAAAAAGTTTCGTGCTATATAAGTAAGTCAATTTTATCGTACGGTTATAATTTTACAGCTGATAAAGGAAGGTAGGCATATTAGCGCCCATTTTTTTATTGAAATACCATAAATATATTTGATATCGATACTAATCGTGGAATTCTAATTATGTGTCCTTCCTTAACGACATTTGTGTGTGCGAGAGAGAGAAGAACTAATGAGTGTATCGCCATATACTGTAATCTCTTAGCACATTTTGCTGTTTTTAAGGAGTAATGTTTTCTAGTTTCTCTTTTGTATCTCGAAGATTGTATTAAGAATTTCCATGTACCGCACTTGACTCAATAGCTCATTGAAGATCTTGGTAAACCGTAGCCACCATACTGTACATATCTCCCGCTGATTTCTTCCTTTTATTTTAGTTCAGAAAGTGAGAGTAGACTAACCTTAAATAATTTCGATACCAGCAGGTCTCTAGATCCGATGATATTTCTCCAATTGTTCTTACTTTAGGGAATTTTCTTTACTGCATGGAAATTGCCGTTATCTAACTTTAAAAAAAAGAAGAGAGAAATCTTTGCTGTCCAGTTATCGTTCTGTTGCCTTAATCACTTTCTAAAGTGTGACCTCCAGCAGCTAGCACACTGGCAATGATCGCTGTTCTTCCTCACAGTGTGGTAAAGGTGTAGACTCATTTCCTCTCAGGAAGGAACTTTTGTAAACTTTATTTTACCCCTTGGCCGAGTTAGCTAGTTTCGGGAAAGGCAAGAAAGTTTTCCATCCCACAAAATAAGACTGGCCATAGTGGTTCACATGGTAGCTCTTCCTGGATTGGACTTTATTGACTCAATTTTGATGTTGTTATAGTCATTGTTATTCTATATCTTATTATATTCATCCATGTGAAACCCCTGGCAGCATGCCATGATGGGTACATTGTATCGTACCTTTACGTACAATAAAGATTAATTTATAACTTATAGACACGAGAAGCTGACTCTTCTGTTGTTCTGACTTGTCCCTTGTTCTTGCCTTTCTAAATCTTTCGTCATAGTTCAAGAAAAAGTTCATTGCAACTCAACCAATTGCTCTGGATATTTCCCAATGTTATGGGATCGGTTTTGGCATGAAAGCATCTTCAAATAAACAAGCCTCCATCTGTGATCTGATTTCTCCTTTTTGCAACTGACTGAGCAGTTTCTTCTGCGACTGCTCTCTGCTGTGATTGTAAACGGCTTTCGCCTTTAAACGTCTCAAGGTTCTTTCGTCTATTTAGACACTAGATAGTAGTGAAAATTCATATGCGTATACTATTTTTAATTTCGGTTGAATTTTCAAGGATATTGTAGTATAAAAAGCACCATCTCTGCCCGGAATCCAATGATTCTAAAATCACGCTTTCCCCTATGCCATTATAACGGAATTCTGATTATTATTATTATTATTTTAAATGCAAGGTTAATCACAGGAAACTGAATTTGGAGCTCAAGCAAAGTTACATTTACCTGATTGATAATTCTGTTTTGATTTCAGTTAACTTTTCTGCTAATAACATTATAAAATTGGAAGAAAGGGTAAATGCTTTTAGGTCTGCTTCAGGACAACATTCATTTTTGGAATAAATCTTTCAGAGACGCACCTTTTTAAAAGCAATTACGTACTTTTGAGCCATTGAGCAAATCATGTCACCAGATAGGACATACCTTCCGCTAGCTAGTGACAGGGACGGTCCTAGAATTTTCTGAATGTTCGCAGAACAGCTTAAAAATCGCATAAAATTGATTTAGTTTAGCCTCATGGGCCTATCATCTGTAGCCAAGTTTGTGACTTCTTGCCCAATCTGGAAATTGCTTAAATTTCTTTACTTGCCTTTTCATCACTTCCCTTACATTTCGCTCTAACACTAGATTGGTTCTGAAGTTTATATTTATGCAGATAAATGCCTCTGACCTCTGCACACGTGTGTAGAAGTCTTGTGTTTTTTTTTTCCCCAAAGGAAATTCGAATAAAAAAAAGCATTCTGTCACATGTCGTCTGACCACTCCTTTGTGATTTAACAGCATTGTCTACACTCTCGTATGTGTTTCAGCTGATGTTTCAGCTTAAGGTGCGTGTAACCAATGTCACGCAAAGGATTTCGGTTAGCACGCGATCGCACTCCGATAACTAATTGTTTGAAAAACAATTTTTTAATTATTCAACGATGAATTTTATTATTATCTTTATTTTCTCCTAAGAGACACCGAGTTACAGCTGTTGATGGGGGTGAACATACAAAAGTAAGTTATACACATCAGAATGCTCTTTGTGATGATGATGATGATATGTCCACAACGTGACATCCAAGTTGGTGTATAAAATAGCCCTTGAGATGGTAAATGGCTGCGTAGTGATCCTGTTTAACCATCTCAGGAAAGCTTTGATAGTAGTGTCTGGGGCAAAGGACCAAATCTAAGATGCCTAGAGGGGGACAAGTATAATGCATCTTAAATTGTATTTCTTAGCAAGGTCGGGGTTCCTAATGGCCACAAGCTCCTGTCTGGAGGTCCATAGTACTGCATATGTTTCCTTCTTTACTTGCTGGAAATGTGGTGTGTAGGTCAGGTTTTCGTCCCATTTCAGACCAAGATCAACATGGGTCTGAACCTTTTTGATCTCGCTTCCATTCACGCATATTGTTATTTGGTTCTTAATTATCTTGTTAGTGAAAACCATTAGTGCCGTCTTGTGTTCATTTAATCAGAGCCTAATGCTGCACCTGAGGTATTCTTCTAATTTGGAAGAATCATAATGAGACTCATTAAATTTTTTTTCATGAGCTTGTTCTTTTACAGCCCATCGAGCTGTAAAGGAATCCAAAGTAGTTTGTTCGAAGCATGTGAACCGTCACAACAGAATTGGCCAATTTTTAACGTTGAACCTGTAGTTCTCTATGCCAGTTGATGGGTTGACATTCGCAGTTCAGAGTTGTACAGTGAATAGCTTTAAAACCTTTCCTAAAGGTCTAAGCAGCGAAATCCGGTCTATCATGATTTTTGAATGTTATTGAAGGTAAGTATGGGTGAAATATATTTTTTCTCATAAGAAAAAAGATTGGCCTATCTTTTACGAGCATCGAAATGAACAAAGTTATGTTTCAATAAAGAGAAGAATAACACACAAGTACAATGAGTGTCCAATGCAAGGCAATCAAAAGAATTCATGAGACATCATTATTCAAGTATCCTGAAGAGAACCACAGAAAGCAGGCAGTAGCAGGAGACATCACCATACACACAAAATAAATAATAAAAAAAAAAACTTCAACCTTGTATACATTCGTCAACCAGTGAACTTGCTCCAGATAGTTCTGTGAAACTCTTTGTTGTCCATAGCCATATCCTGGTCATATTTGTTCATGATTGTCATATTTCTTTTAAAGAAGGAGTTCTTGGAAAACTGTCCTAGAGTTACTGATGAAAGTAGTCCTCTGTCTAGTAGCCACCTCTGGAACGTGAAGATGGAACGTCTGGAACGTCAATATATGGTCCGAAATATTGCAACTAAAGTTTTTAAGGCTTCTTGTAAGGTACAGAAAGAAAGGATGGAGCTTTTGGAAAAAGAAATCTAGAGTTACGTATAAGCTAGGGAGAGAGGAGTTGAAAGTGGTTCAAGAAGAAAAAGGCTTAAGTGTTGCGATTCAACCTAACATGAAAATTTCCATAGAACATAAACCAGCGGCTAAGAAGCACATGGTCTCTTGTCATAGAAGGTGTGGACTGCAAAATTTGACAACGAGACATCTGAGGAGAAATCTGAGAGGTGTATAAAGAGCTGACGGAAGAATTGAGTAAAATAAATGAGAAAGGTCTATTTCCAGAACCAAGTTCCATAAACAAACTCTCAGGAAATAACAGCATATTGGATCTCATGAAGTTCACTTATGGGTAAGTAGGTATGGGTACTGGAGTAAGTTGCCTTCCAACGTGTCAGATGCACAGTGAGTCTATCTAAATTCAGAGCAGAATTTAATGGTTGCCTTGTGAAATGGAAGTAATATGAATATTCTGTTTTGTTTTATTATTTCATTTAAAATTATCATAATTTTGTTTTTAGAAGAGGCTGAAAAATACTGTTTCTTTGCATCATTTTTTCTTACTAATACTAAACGAATATACACACACACACACACATTTCTATACATCCTGCGTAAAAGTTTGGAATCGCGCTTTATTTTTCTTATTTTGAAAAGGTTTTATTAAACTAAGACGAACTTGTTTACCAATTTTTATTAAAATATTTTCTGTTATGTATAAAAATAAAAAAATCTTAAATAATATTTAAGAAATTTCTAGAATATTCCGAAAAGATGAGAAGACTCTGAAGGTTGTAGATTGTAGAAGATTCCTGAATATGAGATAACGTTGAACTTTCTAGAATATTCTAGAAAGTGAAAGTATTGTTTCAATATTATAAAAGATCGTTGATGATTCTAGAGTGTTTTTCAATAATATAAATGAGGAGTCATCAATGTTGGAAAGCCATCAACACCGGGACAATTGAAAAGTGAAAAAACATACTGTGGACGGATAAATCCAAATTTGAGATTTTTTTTGATCCAAGCGTACAGCTTACGTAGACTATCAACTGAAAAAAGTATGGTATCAAATTGTTTAGCGGCAACAGTCAAGTACAGTGATGGTTCCATCATGATCTGGGGTTTCTTCAAATTTTCTGGAGTGGGTGACATCGTCAGAATTGAAAGAAAATAAAGCTATAAAAACATTCTTGAACATAATGCAATATATTCTGGTCTTCGACTTTGTGGAAGAAATTAAATATTACGACAAGACCAAAGCCAGTTGATCTAAGCTGTGCAGGGACTCTTTTAGCAACTAAACAACTATTGCGAATTATGATGTGGCCACCCCAACTGCTGACTTAAACCGAATAGAGCTTTTATGGGATCATCTGAACCGGCAAATCTGTGAAGTCTGCCCATCTTCAGAAAATTTAAGGGGAACCTTGCAAATAGTTTGGAATAATGTTGGTCAAAGACACTATTATAAAATTAATGAATATCACGTCTGTGTAAGGCAGTGATAAAATCTCGTGGAGGATATTTTGATGAAAAATCAGTACAGTTGTTAATATTAAGCATTTCAATATTTTTAATGCTTAATAAAAAATATTAAAATAGTTTGTTATATGTTTTCTTTTTACATTAAACCTTACATTGTCATAGCTAATTAAAAAAAAAAGAAAGAAAAAAAAAAAGAAAACTGTTGCCATACGCTATGATTCCAAACTTTTAGGCAGGTGTATATATGCATAAATATACATTAAATTGAAATACGCGAATATTTTTCAGAATATCATTAAGAACTGCGTACTCTATAATCGACAGGTTGTGATTAAAACATCACCTTGAAATGAAACAACTAATTACCGCATTAAAACATGACGGAAACATTATTTTTGTTTATTTATAATGACTACGCTCAATGTCAGACATATTGTAATGTACTGTATTATCATCGCTGTAGGCTTACTATAGCACACGCGTGTAGCACAATGGACATAAGTTTGATTCAATCCGAATTGGACAAACTGACCGTAGAACATAGGCATAGTGACACCTGGCGTGAGATGTTTATGCGCTTATTCTGAATAAGTAACCAACCTTCTAATTACTTTTCAGTGTATATATTGAGTATTTCCGCACACCGTTTACTTGTGCAGCAAAGAGTTTGTGATTATAATTAGCAAAAAGTAAGCGAACATATCCCGTAGTGACAGCATTAAAATCACAGACGCTTGAATGAGGCGGCTTTACAAGTTAAGCCGAAAACGTGCACGATGATCAGACAAGTGAAGAGACCCCAAGTTCAATGCCATTCACTAAACGGAAGCCAAATAAAAGAAAAAGATAAGTTAAAAAGAAATGAAGAAAACCGAGGTCTTCTGGTCGATTCACAGATGGTCACCAGCCAAACAACTAATCTCAACCCTTCAGCCAATAAACAACTGCTGGCTTAAATCAAAAATAACATTTATTCTGATTGAGTTTGGCTGGCGGCTTTTCTCTGTTTAAGCTATATGAGCATACGCAGTGCCATCTTGTGAGAGTTTCCTCCACTGTACGCATAAAACAAATTGCAAAGTTTAGGACATTTTTCGTCTGAGGGAATAAATTGTTATGCAATGTGCAGCAACGAGAATGCGAATGAGAGAAACTGTGGTATAAAGAATGGAATGTCTTATTGTAAAAATGTCTGTTCATGATACAGAGTCGTTGAGGGTCGGTAACTAAACAACCACATCGTTGCAACAGCGGCGATGTATGCTAGTAGGTTTATAATCGTTCTCGAACAAGCTTAACAGATATTACGTCAATGGATGTTATTAGAAAATGCAACAAGTTCTTTATTAAATTAATGCATTTTCGGTAAGTATAAAGCACTGTTGTTCTTAAACCTTTTAATATCTGATATAATATGGAGTATTGCAGAACAATTGGCATGCAAATTTTGAATTTTCAGAAAAAATCCAGTTCCATAACGATTAGCAATTTAATATAACTACTCTGTTATATTTTAAAATATCATGGACAGTTCCTTTTTTTTTTGCTGTTAACATTAAGTAGTTTATCGATATTGGCCGCAGTCTACATTGCTGCATTGTAGTTAACCAAAAACAAATGCAATGCGGAGGCAAATTACGTTGCATGATCAGCCATAGTCTGGACCAACATCCACACAGATTACATTCGTATAGTTTTATTTTGTCTTCGTAATAAAGGTATGTAATATATAATATACAAAAAAATAATATATAATCAAAGAAATTTTCTGGCTGCCTTATGGAGATCACCATGGTTTTGGCTATAAGCAACAATCTATGAAAAATATGCAAATTGGAGAGGCCACATGGTGTGTGACTTGTTCAGGAAAGCGTTGGCCGATTATTTCCCAAATCAGTTCACCGATAATGGGGAATGACTAGGTGGTTGGTTGTTTGAGCTGTATGCAATATGTTTGTAAATTGCGTGTATTCTGTTGTCAATTTATTGTTTTGCTGGAGGAAACCCATGCTACCCTCGCCTAAGACTGACTAACTCGACCACGTTGTGAAAAAGACTCAAATTCCTCACATCATTGACGGGATTCGAACTCAGGTCTTTTTCACCAGGTGAAAAAGACCTGAGTTCGAATGAGTTCTAAGGTGTAGGGGAGGACGGTGTTCATACCAACTGTGGTACCCACGACTGCGACTAGGTGGTAGTGATTGGCATAATCGATTTTTTCGATTATAACAAATTATTCCATTATATTAAAGTCTTAAATTTGGGTCTTTTAGAAAGGTTTGTCGAGTATCGCAAATTTCATTGAAATCGGGTCAATAGAAATTCGGAATTTTTTGCTCCCCCATAAAATTTCCGAGAGCTTTCATGATTAATTACAGTTCCACAACACCTTCTTTATTCCCTTCCACAAAAGAAATCTATAAAAATGAAAGAATGTTTCGTTGAGACATTCATTTCAGTTTGAAAAGAATGTTTCTTTTGAAGGAAATGCTGAATAGACACTGAATTTTCATTGCATGTTTTGCCTGAACTTTGCAAAAGTTTCAGGTTTAATCCCTATTTCATTGCTCCGTACAGAAAGGTTGCGATAAATTCAAGAATATTTTTCCTTGACCTTTGTATCAAATTTCACGTTTAACCTATATCCCCTGAACCTGTGCCCCCCAAAAAAAACTTGTGATACAAATCTGATCTCATGCCTGCCCATCTGTGATGGATAGATATAGAAGTTTTTAACTCCTGTTATTTGATAATGGAATGCACGTGAAATGTAAAGCAATGCTTTATATTACCTGATTATTTCATGCTGATTAGTGTCTGACCAGAAATTTTGTTTGCGGAGGTGGGAGATTGAGCTCGTACTTCCGCATTGGTAGCTTTTGCGAGAGTCAACAATGCTGGAAGGGGGGTAGCTAACGCCTCCTCCCAGCGTTGGTGCACCTGCGATGCTGATGATTTCAAATATGGAAGAAAATTTTCAACCTACGGTGTTTGTGAAATTTCTAGCGTGTTTTTCATAAAAATACACAATTACAAAATTAAATATTACTCTTCAAAGAAAAAAACAAAACAGAATATAATGTAAATATATGGAAAATAATAGATTTCTTCCTTTACTTATTATTTTCGAAGATTCGAACAAAAATTGTGCTCTAGATAAAGTGATTGACATTTGTAGCGATTTATGAAGTGTGATCGTCGCCAGACGACTTAATAATTAATCTCTGCATTTAATATGAAAAAATCGGAAGGCACTAGCACCTTGAGACGCACCTTACAAAGAGGTCAGTATGGGAGTAGTAAGGAAAAGTGCAAGTATAGCGGAAACCACGAGAGGCACTGGAACCATCCTGTTAAGTATTAAGAGTATAGACTGCTGGAAAGGGGGGGGGTAATATCGAAGGGACATGTTTTCATTGCATATCCTTGGCCCTCATCCCACAGATCACCGTAAGTGCTGGAGTATCTAAACATCGCTACGGTTCAGGTACGCCTGGTCATGTTGCATGTTTACACCTATGGACCGGAGTACCTTCAAAATTACAATACAACCATCCACCGTACCAAATGTGGAAAAAAGTGGTTTAAAAAACACAGAGAAGACTTCAGCTATAAAAAGGAAGCTGGCTTGGCTACTCCAGTGTTCAGACCTGAAACCTGTTGAGCATCTGCGGGATAAACTGGACAAGAATGTTTGTGATCATCTCTGCCCACGTCACTCCAGGAATTGAGGACAGTTTGTTGCATGTATGGTCCATGTTGACTCCATGTTACATCGAGTCAGAGCTATGATTTGTGCTAACGAAGGTCCAATATGTTTATTAGCTCATAGTTCTAATAAAATGACTAGGCAGTGTATTGTTTTTATAATAAATTGAAACTTAATGAGTAGAACACTATTATCTGAAGTACGAGTTGATATGTTTTCTCACTACAGAAAGTGACCGATTATGTGATCGACTCGATTGTGATATTTAACATTAAAATGCATTAAGGAACAACGAAAGTTGTTGTAACAGGGTTTCAGGAGCAGCAGCAACTTAGGCCCTACCGCTTCGTGTATCTTGTTCCGAGGTCGATTTTCGGTTTGCTTGACGAGTGTACCATAGTTTTTTCTCCCGAGTTTCTGAGAGAAAAAACTATGCTATACCCGCTGCAGACTGACTGACTAACTCAGTCACGTTCTGAAAAAAGGCCCATAAAAATTCCTGTCGTCATTGACGGAACTCCAACTGAAGTCTTTTTCAACCTGTGTGGGAAGGACGGCGATCCTACTAACAGTGCTACCCAGGAGGGTTACACCGACCTCCCTACACTGGATGGAAAAGACCTGAGTACGAATTCAGTCAATGACACGAGCTATTTTTATGGGTCATTTTCACAACGTGGCTGAGTTAGTCGGTTCTTGGGTGAGCGTAGAATATTTTTTTTTATCCCGGAAACTCGAGTTTTTCGTCAAGCAAAACAATAAATCGGCCCTACATCACGCATAATTAACAGACATAATATATACGCCGCGATATGGCCTAAGTTGGTAATGCGCCTAATACCCTTCAACAACAAATCGATATGCTTACTCGTACATTTACCGCGATTGATTTTTCTGTATTGCATTCCCTCTCTCCTCTGTATGTTCATAGGATGTTGAAGAAAACCTTTATGGTAGTGACCACTTTACCATGATATCCACTCCTTGCAATGGGAGACTGTGCCATCCTTCGAGAATACCACGGCAGAAGATCGATCACATTGACTGGAATGCCTTCAAATACCTGGCAGCGTTTAATACTACCACACTCGCCAGAGAGCTAATTAATGACACAGTTAAGTGTACAACAAAAAAACAAAAATAATAATAATTACATTTGAGTCACCCTGTAAGTTAATACATACAGTGGCGGACAAAAAAAAACTGCATCACCTTAAAAAAAGTAACATTTGTAGGGAAACGTATAAGATGTTGTTTGATTGGTCATTTTGTTTGTCGCAAAACAAGGGTATTGCGTCAGATAACGCTTCTATTTCATCAGACAGTAATTGAAATGTATTGCATCAGCCGTTTCTATAAATACGGCGTATACACACTCATTAGTATCCTGGAAGGGTATACACACTCATTAGTATCCTGTTTTTCGGAGGTGTAAACATGGCTCCATATGTTCAGTTGACACCAAGAAAACAAAGTGTAGCTGTTGCTCTGTCCCAGGAAGGGCTTTCTACGCGTGGTATCGCTGATAAAATAGGCTGCCACCAGTTAACAGTATCCCGGGTGCTGAAATTAAAGCGTGAAACTGGTGATGTGAAGAGAAGACCTGGATCAGGCCGTAAGAGATTGACTACGCATTCCCAAGATCGATATTTGAAATGGACATGCCGTCTTAATCGCCATGCTAGTGCTCCTGATCTAAAACTGCACTTTGAGATGGCCTCTGGTGTTGAAACAAGTGCACGAACTATCTAAAAACGGCTTTCGGAATGTGGTCTGCATGCCTATCGGCCCAAGAAGAAGCCTTTGTTGACCCAACAAATGAGGAAGAAGTGACTTGTTGTTGTTTGTTATTTTAGGAGCATTAGCAACTAAGGGCACATTGCTCCGGGATATGCGGTGGTCATTCCCTGACCTTTCCGCATCCTCCGTATTTGGTTCATGGTCTGTCTTGACGTTGAGAAAGCCTTTGACACTACGTGGCGATTTGGCATCTTAAAGGATCTACATTCTCTTGGCCTGAGAGGTAATTTACCATATTTTATCCAAAACTTCCTTCAACGGAGATCCTTTCAAGTTCGTTATCGGGAACCCTCTCTAAAATCTTTATCCAAGAAGAAGGAATTCCACAAGGGTCCGTTCTCAGCGCTACCTTGTTTGCAATGAGAATGAATCATATAATTGAACTCATTCCAAAAACTGTGGATTCATACCTTTTCGCAGATGATCTCTCAATTTCTTGTCATTCTCAAAACATGCACTACATTGAACGCCAACTTCAAATATCAATGAATTGCAACCTGACATGGATGACACAAAATGGTTATAGACTATCCAGCCAGAAATCTACTGCCATACACTTCTGCTCCAGACGCAATATGCATCCGGAACCCGAGCTGCATTTGAATAACCATCCTCTTCCCATAACTAATTGTATTCGTCTACTAGGATTGTTCTTTGACAATAAGTTAAATTTCCAAAAGCACATTGAACATCTCCGGACTACTTGTCAAAGAAAACTAAACATACTCAGAGTCTTAACAGCCACAACATGGGGAGCAGATCGTTACAGCCTGCTTCATTTATATAGAACCATAATCAGATCACGACTGGACTACGGTGCACCTATCTTCGACTCTGCTAGGGAGAGTGCTTTATCTCGCCTCAACCCTATTCAACATTCAGCTCTCAGAACAGCACTAGGTGCGTTCAGAACATCTCCAGTGCAAAGTTTGTATGTTGAAGCTCATGAACCTCCCCTAAATATCAGGAGAAAGATGTTGCTGCTGAACTATGCAACCAAGATCCAAAGCCAAATGACCCATCCTAATTGGTCAATATTTTATAATCCACAGTTTACGACCTTGTATAGAAACAAACCACAGTCAGTTCGGCCTGCTGGTGTTAGGCTAAAACAACTAGCAGAAGATTGGGATATTCACTTTAATAAAATCTTACAAGATCCTATAGATCCTGAACCTCCATGGTCTGTCATCATGCCATCTTGTGACAGTTATTTCCAACAATGGGGTAAACACTCCCTATCAGATATAAATATCAAACAGCTACACATAGCGCATACTCAATGTTATCCCGACTTCATTAAAATTTATACAGATGGATCGAAGTCTGAGAGTGGATCAGGCGCAGCAGTAGTACTCCCTGATACTATCATTTCTCTATCTCTCCCAACAGAGTGCAGTAGTTACTCTACTGAATTATATGCCATAAAGCTTGCTATAGAACACATTTTCCATATGTCAATTCAAAAGAGCTTAATATACACAGACTCGCAGAGTTCCTTATTAGCCTTGCAACACAACTCCCCATATAATCACCCTCTAATAAAGCTCATTAGAACAGAGTTAATACGTCTGAGAGAGCATCAACAAAAGGTTATTTTCTGCTGGATACCTAGCCATACTGGAATACCAGGAAATGAAATTGCGGATGATGCTGCCAAACATCCATCGAGAGCAGCCCCAACGAATTCATTAGTACCGTTCCTAGATTATAAAATTAAGATCCGAAGTATATGTAATGGACAATGGACTCTGCAATGGCAAGCGCAAATTCATAATAAACTTTTTCAAATTAAACCTATACCAAAATTATGGGCTTCCAGCCCCATTGCAAACAGACAAGAAGAAGTAATTCTGGCCAGAGCCAGAATAGGCCATACTCATTTAACTCATCTGTTCCTCCTGTCAGGGAATGACCCTCCTCAATGTAACCATTGCCATACACCACTCACAGTCAAACACATACTTCTGGAATGTACTCTATATAATAATGCTCGACTACTGTCATTCATTTCTCTGGCAAGCTTAAAGGAACCTTTGTCACTTAGTCATATCATAGGCGAAAAATCAAATCTCACAGAATTCTTCTCCTTCTTAAAACAAATAGGACTGTACAGCCATTTCTAACTGTTTCTACATGGAACAACACAGGCAGTATGAATCACTTTTCTAAGTGCAATATGGCCTAAGTAGCCATTGCACTTAAAACCCCATCAACAACAACAACAACAACAACCGTATTTGGTAGAAGTGACTTGTTTGGACAAAAACGCATGTTTCATGGACAGAAGAGCAATGGGACACCGCCATCTATTCTGAAAAATCGAAATTCAACCTGCATGTGGACATGTGGACATGTGTATATGTAAAGGGCGGCTCCTAGAACGTTTGTTCAACTCCGCCTCGTATCTCTGTGAAGAAGAGTATCACTACAAATGGGCCAGATATGTGTGTGACGTCGGTTTGTGTGTATTATGTGTGTGTTTTGTTGTTCTGTTCTGGCCGCTTGGCTACCCAGAAGCATCAGTCACCTGGACAGATGATTCTGGGTACTCGTCCACACCACGGGAAGGTGGGCCAGTCCATGTAAAGCACGTACTGTCTCAAGAGAGACTCTGACCCACCTAATGTTGTCAGAAGGTAGGCCAGGATCCTCTGGGGGCCCATTCCAGAGGGAGAAAAAAAAAAAAAAAAAAGGATCACCCGTGGTGCTGGATTTGGAACCAAAATTATTAAAATAAAACATTTATGTAACTAAATAATAAAATAAATAAAATTAAAAAAAAAAAAAAAAAAGAAAAGGAAGAAAGCACTTAATTTTGTCTGCAGGCCGAGGAAAATTTCATTTCTTGAGGATTTGAGTTTATATTTTATTAAAGGAGATCTAACCAGCTATGCATCAGCAGGACCGTTGTGCTGCATCCTGTTGAGATCTGTCGACACTGAACGCCTTCGAAGAAATACGCCTTGAGCGAAAGCCTGAAGAATCTGAAATGACTCCGAGCTTTGAAGCAGAGACGACTCCTGTCCTGATTGAAAATTAGTAAGTGCTTGAAGAGGAAGTCTGAGATCGTCATACAGGGAGCAATGAAACAAGATGTGATCCCAACTCTCTGGTGATCCACACGAACAGAGGTCTGTTTGTGATAAATTGAACCTAAGAAGACTCTGGTTCATCGATCCATGTCCTGTCAACAGGTACGACGTGAATATGTCCATACAGAACCACAATCGAACACGTTTATCAAGGAGAAATGAAACTTGTGGTATAAATTTTCTCGTTGTTGCACCAACGGGAGATGTATCCCATCGAGACTGCCAAATGTTTACTAACTCGTTCCACAGTCTCCTTCTTTCTCTTTTAGCATCTTCTTGAAGGTTGATGGTTATTCCAAGAAATTCGGTCTCAATCTGCTTTTTTTTCAGTCTGTATGAAAAGCCTCTATAAGTAACTTGCAAGTCTAAAGGTAATGTTCCGGCTAGTACTTGCAGAGCTTGCGTCGAGACTGTCCTGCATGCCTTAACTAAACACCGCAAAATGGTTCTCTGCAATGAGGCGAGTTTTGTAATGAAGTGTTTGAGCCGTGCCCTGTGAAACCATGCACCGGCAGCATACGTGATTAGAGGGAGGAAAACTGCATTGTAATAAATCCTTAAAGTTTTTCTGGAGAGCCCCCATTCAACACGGGACACCCTAACAATTGCACCAGTAAATCTACGTATTTTAGATGATAAGTTTGTCAAATGAGGAATAAAATTGAGACTGGAATCAATTACCACTCCTAGAACCTTGTACTCTTTAACTATGGGGAGACGAATGTTGTTGATCTTGACCAACGGAGGACGAGTGATATCCAACTTTGATCCAAGAATCATCATCTTTGTTTTTGACAAGCTGATTTTAAGCTTATTGGCCACAGTCCAGTCGTAGAGATCCCGGAGAACAAAATTTGCGGTATTTTCCAGATCGGCCCTAGAATTACCATTTACCAAGATGGTGAGATCGTGGCTCGGATGGGAAGCGATATGTCAGAAGACGAAATTAGGTGGCACACCATCCTGACTGCATAACACCGACTGTAAAGTTCCCCGCCGGTCCATCTAGCTGGTCTGGGGATGCATAACAAGCAAAGGATGGGGCGAATGAAGTTTATTAAAGGAACAGTGAATGCAGAAACCTACATTGCTATCTTGGAGGATTGCCTGAAACCCGTTATTAGGGATCACCACACAGACGTCCAAAACTGAATTTTTCAACAGGACTCAGCACTTGCCACACAGAAAAAGTGGTAAGTTTTATGCTATTTAGATTTAATGATGAGTTTGCCTTCTTATCTCACAAGACTTAAAGCATACTTACTTCACCAATGTTTTCCCTCGTTTTTTCCCCCTTAAGGTGAAAGTGCAGTCATACCTCAGAAATTCTGGCATTACAGTGTTGTTGGACCGGCCAGGCAACAGTCAGATTTGAACCCTACTGAAAATTGCTGGTACATAATGTCGTCTAAAATTGGTCAGAAGAAGCCAACGAGTAAGATTCAGTTGCAGGAGGGTGTTGTACCACGAAATTGGGCAACAGATATTCAGAAGTTGAATAATTCTATGTCAGATCGTTATAATGCTGTAATTGCAGCTCGAGGAGGAACAACAAAATATTTTGCTGATTTACAGTACATAATACTATTACGTTAACTGGTCATTTCAGTTTGTACACGTAAATGCAATAAAATGTATGTTTGGTTGTCATGATCGCCATTTGCATGATTTCTCATATTTCTATTAATTATGCATTTTACCCTTTGGGAAGATATTTGTGGCAATTATTTATATCAGTTGCAGTATTTTTATTGGATTTCATTCACAGAGATAAATATCCCATCTAACAAATGCATTTCGAACATTTTGCAACCAACAATGCAGCGCAAAACATATTTGCAAAATTCACAAGGGATGCAGTTTTTTTTTTTTTTTTTTGTCCACCACTGTATACGGCCCCGGGTGCCAAGCAATTGTGACTGAGTGATTTTCCAAAAATGATTCATAGTTCTTTTACGTTCCTGTCCTTAAAAAATTTATTATTTAATAACAGCTCTTGTTAAAAAAAAGTACTTGTACAGAGCAAGAAAGTAAAGCCACCTTTCTTTATTTCTTATATTTCTATTACTAACATCTACTACTTCTCGCTTGGTCACACCAGGCACTGTGGCCCCGGGTGCCAAGCGAATGTGACTGAGCGATTTTCCAAAAGTGATCTATAGTTATTTTACGTTCTTGTCGTTAATAAATTTATTCATTTAAAAACAGCTCTTGTAACAAAAACACTTGTACAGAGCAAGAAAGGAAAGGCACCTTTCTTTATTTCTTCTAGTTTACTGCTAACCACTTACTACTTTTCGCTTGGTCACACCAGGCACTGCTCCTGCCTCCCCGTGGCGGGCCCGGTAACCTTGGCAGAAAAGTCCATCTGCCAGGGGCTAAGAGGAGCCAACATGGAACAAAATATGTTTCCAACTTTAGAGCCGTCAAGTTGTCGGCCAACCACAGAAAATGACCATGACCATGATTCGTCGCAAGCAAAGAGGTTGAAAACCAATCCCTCGGCGACAGACTTACCTGCATTCTTAATAATGCACTCACTATCTGAACAGCCTCTCAGTAAGCTATCCCCCTTTTTAATTCAAAAACATCTGGAAAGTATTGCAGGGTCTCCCAAGACGGTTAAGAGACTGCAATCAGGGGACTTACTTATTGAAACTCTGAATAGCAGGCACTCTGAGAAATTACTAAAAAAGACAACTTTCGCTGGTATTCCAGTGAAAGTAACTCCACATGCAACCCTAAATACATCAAAGGGTGTAATATCTAGTTGGGACCTGATGAATGTGACGGAGGAAGAAATTAAAGAAGAGCTTCAGGAACAAAATGTAATAGCTGTAAAAAAAATAATGATAAAAAAAGACAATATTCTCACACCTACCAGAAATATCATTCTTACCTTCAACAGTCCAATCCTGCCCTCATCAGTAAAAGCTGGATATCTACTTTGCCGCACTCGTCCTTTCATACCAAATCCGTTGAGATGTTATAAATGCCAAAAGTATGGCCACTCTCAAACGACATGCAGAAGCAACCCAGTTTGTCCCAACTGTGGATCCTCCGATCACATTCAAAGTGATTGTGTGGCGAAAGAAATGATATGTCCCAACTGCAAAGGGAACCATCCGGCCTACTCTAAGACATGCGAGAGGTGGAAAACAGAGAAAAAAATTGTGAAATATAAAGTTGAAAACAGAGTTAGTTATCAGGAGGCTAGAAAATTAATTGCACCGAGTATACCTAACCGTACCTATGCCAATATTACAAAAAAATACCAAACCATTGCCACACAAACCGATGTTACCGTTCCTTCAAACACTTCCATCTCTGACTGGGCTCGGGCTGTCCTCTCCCAGCAACAGTCCAGTGCCGTTAAGCACTCAGACCAAGCAAATAATACGCCTCTCACAATACTAGCAAAATCTCAATCTCCGCCAGTGAAGGCCACTACAAATAAAGATAGTTCGACTTTGAAAAAGATTATCCAGGACAAATCGATGGAGGCAGAGTATCCACCAAAACAGGAAGATCCAATTCTGGAAATATTTGCTGAAGAAGAGATGGACACTGGTCGCCCTTCCTTCCCGAAAAGAGACAAACCAAAGCCAGAACGCCATAAGACAGCCACGTCAGGTACAGCTTCTTCCTCTAAATTCAAATAATGTCTAACATCTTACAATGGAATTGCAGAGGCTTTCGTGGAAACATTGACGACATCCGTTATTTAATTAATCGCTACTCTCCAGTTTGTTTCTGTCTGCAAGAAACCTATTTAACTCCTCAAATTTCCATTTCCGTCAAAAACTACTCGGTCTATAGGCGAGATCGGAATATATCCGATTCTGCTCGAGGTGGTGTAGTTATTTTAATTAGAACAAGGATTCCAGCTAAGCAAATTACTCTCCAAACCCAAATCGAAGCTGTCGCTGTGCGTCTGATTACTCAAACTGCATTAACTCTAGTCTCAGTTTATCTCCCACCAAACCATGCTTACACTTATAATGATCTTAAAGAACTTTTACTGCAGCTACCCTCCCCTATCTGCCTGCTAGGGGATTTCAACGGCCACCACCCTTTATGGGGTTCATCTAAATTAGACAGACGCGGCAGATTGATTGAAACTTTACTGGAAAAAGAAAACCTCACTCTTCTTAACAGTGGCTCGCACACCCATATACAGTTACCTAATGGACAGACCTCTGCCATTGACCTATCAATTTGCTCCCGATACTATTTTCAGCTATACAATGGTCCACTCTGGATGATCCCATGGGCAGTGACCATTTTCCAATTGTTTGTAATCTGTTGACTTCACAACCACCATTAGATGAACCCTGCAGGAAATGGAAATTCTGTAAAGCCAATTGGGCCAAATTTCAATCAGCAGTCACTCTTGACAAAAAAACTATTCAACTACAGCCCATAGATGAAGTTACTGATTATATTACATCCCGTCTCTTAGTTGCAGCTAAATACTCAACTCCATTATCAAATCCCCCGTCCCGACGGCATTTGAACTACTGGTGGAACGAAGAGTGCACAAAAGCAAAGAAGGAAAAAAATAAAGCATTTAATTTATTCCGTCGATCTCCAACCACTGCTAATCTAATTAGCTACAAGAAACTAAGGGCAAAGGCGCGTTACATTCAAAAGCAGGCCAAGAAAGATTCTTGGACTAGGTTCGCATCAACTATCAATAGAAACACTGACTCCAGACTAATATGGAAAAAAATGAGGCAGCTTTCTGGTAAGTTTCCAACTGTTCCTTCCCCAATTCTCTCCTGCAATGGGCAAGAACTCTCTGCTCCTCTAGATATAGCCAATGCCTTAGGCAAAACCTTTGCTCAAATATCGGCTGCATCAAATTACACTCCAAAATTCCAGAAAATTAAGACCGCCACCGAACAGAGACCTATCAACTTTCGAACCTCACTATCACTTCCCTATAATCAGCCTCTGCAATATTGTGAACTTTTACAGGCCATCAGAACAACACGAAACAGTGCCCCGGGGCCAGATGGCATATATTATGTCATGCTGCAGCATCTCGATGACAAAAACTTACAACTGCTTCTAATCTTTTTTAATCGGATCTTCCTGGAAAATATTTATCCAACCTCTTGGCACCATGCTACAGTTTTGGCGTTTTTGAAACCTGGAAAAGATCCCTCCAATTCTAATAGTTACAGACCAATATCTCTGTCAAGTTGCCTTGGTAAAATTCTGGAAAAAATGATCCATAGTCGACTCACTTGGGTCATTGAAACTCAACATCTACTGAGTAATTGTCAACATGGCTTTCGCAAAAACAGGTCATCCCTAGATCTGATGATCAAGGCGGAATCTGAAATTCGCAATGCCTTTGTGAAAAACGAACACCTTGTCATGGTCTCCATTGATATAGAGAAGGCATTTGATACTACCTGGCGGTATGGCATTCTCAGTGACCTATATAATCTTGGTCTACGAGGCAACCTACCCATATTTATTAGGAACTTCCTCAAGAGCCGATCTTTCCAGGTGAGATATCAAAATTCCCTTTCTGCTACATTCTCGCAGGAAGAAGGAGTACCGCAAGGATCAGTTTTGAGTGCAACCTTGTTTGCCCTTAGAATTGATTCCATTACAAAAGTACTCCCAAATACTGTAGAGGCTTACCTATACGCTGATGATCTCGCTATTTCTTGCCATTCTCAGAACATGAGATCTATCGAAAGGCAATTGCAGATGTCCCTCAATAAAGTTCAAAAGTGGGCTGAGCTCAATGGATATCGTCTTTCCCAACAGAAAACAGCTGCGATCCATTTTTGCTGTCAACGCAAATTGCATGGAGATCCTGAACTTCGGATTTCAAATTCCATCATTCCGATTGCGAGCAATATGAAATTCTTAGGACTAATCCTGGACAGTAAGCTCAATTTCTTTGAGCATGTTAAATTAATACGTACTGCCTGTCTTAAAAAGATCAACATGCTAAGAGCTTTATCTGCCCTCTCTTGGGGAGCAGACCGTACAACTTTGCTGCTCTTATATAGAGCACTAATTAGATCCCGTTTAGATTATGGTGCTCCAGTTTATGATTCTGCCCGAAGGAGTGTGCTACGCTGGCTGGATCCTATTCAACATAATGCACTGCGGATTGCAATTGGTGCATACAGGACATCCCCAACTCAGAGCCTATACATTGAAGCTCATGAGCCCCCTTTGCATCTTCGTAGAAAAATGTTATTACTTAAATATGCAGCCAAAATACAAACTTGCTATTCGCATCCTATTCAGCCATACCTTTTTAATCAACCACTGGTTAATCTCTACAGTAATAAACCAAATAAAATCCAACCAGCTGGCCTACGGCTCCTTGAAATATCACAGAACTGGAATGTTCCTCTCCACAATAGGCAACAGATAAAGAATTACTCTCATCCACCATGGACCACCTTTCCTCAACTGACCTGTGATACCTATTTTCTTCATTGGGGAAAGAATTGTCTACCGGCTGTGACTATGCAACAACTCCATGCTAGCCATATTCAAACCTATGCTGACTTCTTGCCCATATATACGGATGGTTCCAAATCTCTGTCAACAGTTGGAGCAGCAGCAGTGTTTCCCTCTGCTATCATATCAGCTTCTCTTCCACCTGAGTATAGCAACTTTTCAGCAGAACTGTATGCAATACAGTTAGCTCTAGAAAATTTGACTTTACATCCATCTGCAAAATATATAGTTTATACTGACTCTCTCAGCTCAATTAAAGCAATGCAGAATACATCTCAAAAGAATCACCATATTGTAATGAAAATCAGGAGTTTGTTATTGCAGATTAATGATCGTCAACAACTAGTGAAGTTTTTCTGGATTTCAGCACATTCAGGCATAAAAGGGAATGAAGTGGCTGATATATCTGCCAAAAGTCCAAGTTCAGACCTAACTTCTGTCCCTATTCCAGCGCCCGATTATAATATCTTAATTCAAGCAGCATGCATTGCACAGTGGACAGAATTATGGCATAACCAAAGGAATAACAAACGTTTCCAGCTGAAACAATACCCAAAGTTCTGGCACTCCAGCAATCAGACAGAGCGGCGGGAAGAAGTGGTACTCACACGAATGAGAATAGGACACACCCATCTGACTCACCTCCATCTACTAATGGGCGATGATCCTCCGCAGTGTCCACAATGCTTAGAACATCTAACAGTCAAACACATTCTGATTGACTGTCCACAGTATCAACAACATCGAGCTGCAATATTTCAAAATCTGGCTAATCGTCGAGAACCATTGACATTATATCATGTCGTTGGAGAGAACGCAAATGTTAACGAACTTTTCTGCTTTTTAAAACAAATTGGAGTGTATCATCTTATATAATAGGCTTCAAAACTGAAACTAATTTAAACTAGATTATTTTATAATACTCCTAGGAATAGGCGCACTATAGCCATGGCAGCTAATGCGCCAATAAACAACCATACCACACACACACACACACACACACACACACACCAGGCACTGTCTTGCCTCCCAGTGGCTCAGCCGGAAACCTTGGCAGAACAGTTAATCTACCAAGGGCCAGAAAGAGCAATTATGGAACACAATGTTTCCTTCTCTAGAGCCAACAAACTCTCGGCCAGACATAGAAACTGAACATGACATGTCTCAACCGAAGAGGTTTAAGACCAACTCCTCAGCCATAGATTTTCCTGCATTTCTTAATAATGCACTCTCTTACAGATCAGCCTCTCCAAATTGTCTCCCTTTCTAATCCAGAAACACCTCGAAAGTCTTTCAGGATCTCATAAAACAGTCAAGCGACTGCAATCAGGGGACCTACTAGTAGAAACATTCGGAGCATCTTCTGAAAGTTACAAATTTTGCTGGAATTTCAGTAAACGTTTCTCCCCATGGTACCCTAAACACGTCTAAGGGTTTTATATCCAGCTGGGACCTATTGAATGTCTCGGAAGAGGAGATATGTCAAGAACTTCAGGAGCAAAAAAATGTAATTGCAGTAAAAAAAAATCATGATTAAAAAGGACGATGCACTCACACCTACAAGGAATATCACTTTTAATACCCCAAACCTACCTTCTTCCATAAAAGCAGGTTATCTTCTTTGCCGCATTCGACCCTACATACCTAATCCACTGAGATGTTATAAGTGCCAAAAATATGGCACTCTCAAACGGAATGCAGAGGAAACCCAGTTTATCCCAACTGTGGGTTCTCCGATCACACTCAAAGTGATTGTTCGGCAACATAAACGACCTGCCCTAACTGTAAAGGCAACCATCCTGCTTATTCTAGGACATGCGACAAATGGAAAACTGAAAATAAAATTGTAAAATACAATATAGAAAAATAAAGTAAACTTTCAAGAAGCAAGGAAATTAATTGTTCCCAGTATTTCTAAACGTACGCACTCCAGTGGGGTGCAAAAATATCAATCAGTGGCTACCCAAACTGATGTTACAGTCCCCTCCGACAATTCAATCTCTGACTGGGCTCGGACTGTTCTCTCTCAGCAACAGTCCAGTATCCCCAAGCACTTGAACCAGGCAAGCAATATACTGCTCTTACAGTACCTGCGAAATCTCCTCTTCCTCCTCCAATGATTGATGCTCAAACATAAAAAAGAATATTCAGAACACATCCAGACAGAAAGTCCCAATCTTAGAAATATATGCGGAAGAAGATATGGACACTGGTCGGCCATTCTTCTCCAAAAAAGAAAAACAGCAGCCTGAACACCATAAACCAGTCACATCAAAAAACAGTCCGATACAGCTTCTTCTACTAAACACCAATAATGTCTTATATTCTACAATGGAACTGTTGAGGATTTCGTAGCAACTTTAACGATATTCAAGATTTAATTAACCGCTACTCGCCAGTTGTCTGCAGGAGAACTGGCGAGTAGCGGTTTTTGTCTACAGGAAACATACACTGGCTGCCACTTTATGAGGTACACCCCTGCTGTGCACACAAAGGTTTGTCCCACAACGTTGCAAGTCACATGACCACAGTTGTGGATATAAATGCAGCAGAACAACTTTTCCAGTATCATTTAAATGCACAAACCGTAGCAAAATGTGAAAAAGGAGTGATCTAATGGACTTTGAACGTTACGTGGTAGTAGATGCAAGACGTGCTGCACAAAGCATCTCTGAAACGCCAGTTCTCCTGAAATTTTCATGCACCACAGTTTCAAGGGTGTTTTGAGTATGGTGCAACGAACAGAAACCATCCCCTCAACGGCACTCCCGTGGAAGAAAATCGCTTGTTGATGAGACATGTTGACATGTGTTTCTGTAAGGGGCGGCTCCTAGAACGTTAGTTCAACTCCGTCTCGTATCTCTGTGAAGAACAGTATCACTACAAATGGGCCAGATGTGTATGATGTAGGTTTGTGTGTATTATGTGTGTGTCTGTTTTGGCCTCTTGGCTACCCAGAAGCATCAGTCACCTGGACAGATGATTCTGGGTACTCGTCCACATCACGGGAAGGTGGGCCACTCCCAGAAATATGTACTGTCTCAATACGAGACTCTGATCCACCTGATGTTGCCAAAAAGTGGGCCAGATTCCTCTACGGGCTCACTCCAGAGGAGAGAGGAAAAAAAAAAAAGAAAAAATTATATCACTGTAAAACGCGAAACAACAAAAAATAAAATAAAAAAATAATAAAAATACAAAATAAAATAAAAAAAATAAAAAGCAACCCTTAAGAACACAAAAGAAAAGAGAGGGAAGAAAAAAAACCCATGTGACTGATTGTAGAACTGGAAGAGAAAAGAAGAGATGGGAAGAAATAAAAAAATAATAATAAATAAAAAAAAAAAGGAAAGAGAGAGAGAGAGAGAGTGTTTTCCGTCCTGCACACAGGCCGCAGAAACAAGCTCCACAGCCCATGTAGCAGGACGAGGTGGGGGTAATACATGGTAGGTTTCAGTTCACTGCTGGGTCATCGATGTTTGCCACTGGGGACCTGTTAATCCTTCGTCTGCGCTTAAAGACTTCAGCTGAGTAGGTTTGCAGTGCAGGGAGGTTGCTAAGGTTCTGTAGGAAGAACTCTAGATGCTCGCCAGAAATCTGTGTACAACTGACAAAGTTGTGTCTCAGATGATCATACGTAATGCACTCGAATAGTATGTGCCACCAGTTCTCTTTGGCTCCACAATGGCAGAGATCTGTTGGGTGGAGACCCAGATGGTGTAATTTTTCATTCATGGATCCGTGTCCGGTAATTAGGTATGACGTTTCTAGTGAAGGGGTAAACCCAGACTGTACAGATTTAGTAGCAGTGTAGGTTACATCAGGTAGGAATTTTCTTGTGACAATGCCCAGTGTTGAGTTATGCCATCGAGTTTGCCAAATGTTGAAGAGCTCATTGTACCAACGGGTCATCTCAGCCTTCGGGTCAGCTTCCAGGTTAACCTCAATGTCGAGGATCCTCGTTGGGATATTTCTCGCAATTCGGAATCACAACCCTCGGAAGATGACATATAGATCGAGCAGAAGTGCTCCTGCAATGACCTGAATGGCAGGAGTGGAGACTGTTCTACACACTCGGCAGATTAACATTGACCTCTGGATGGTTTCAAGCTTGGCTCGCATCTTTACAACAGTTACCCAATGGAACTAGGCTCCGGCTGCATAGGTCACAATTGGTAAAAATACTGCGTTGTAATACAACCGCAGGGACCTTTTGGAGAGTCCCCAATAATTTTTCGAGATGCATATGATGGTTCCTGAGAATCTCTTAACTTTGTTTCTTAGATTAACAGGATGTGGGAGAAAGCTGAGTTTGTGATCAATAATCACCCAAAGTACCTTGGTTACGGTGACGATTGGCAGTTGAGCATTAAATATCTTTACCTGCGATGGGCACCTGAGAACCAGTCTATCCTTGAGTAGTATCATTTTAGTTTTTGTTGGGTTGATATGCAACTTATTAAATGCCGCCCAAGTTGAGAGATCGTCGAGGATCTGGTTTGTGTTTTCTTCAATGGCCTTCCATGAATGCCCTGACCACCACTGTGTGATCATCGACGAAGGCTACAATTTTCGCATTCCTGAAGGTGCGGGAGAGCCAGTCTTGGAGGACTATATTCCAAATGAGGGGTCCCATGACTGACCCTTGGGGACAACCTCGATTTACTGATCTGGTGACTTGCTGGAATTTTGACTTGAGAATAACTGCTCGGTTGAAAAAATAATTCTGGAAGAGGTTGTATAATTGCCGGGGGAAATAGCAGTTCGAAGGCGTGCCAGGGCCGGAGAAGCATCCTTCATCCAAGCATTTATTGAAGAGAAGGAGTATATGGTGCGGCCGCAGTTTGTGAAAGTGGATGATGAAGATGTATTCTATTAGGTCAAGGCCTGGACACTTTTTGGCATTAATGTTTTTAAGGAATGCTCCCAGTTCTTCTAGTGTGAATGGGTTGGCTTGCTCTTTTGCTATATAATTGCTGTTGGCAGCTCTAATTGCTGAATGTTCTGGGTGATCCTCAGAGATGTCATCAGGTGGAAACAGTTTGTCTAGAATAAGGTTTGCAGAATCCTGCCAACACTTAGTTTCCTGAGTTGCTACTGAAACAGTGTTGAATATTTCTGGGGAGAAGGTTTTCTCTCTCAAGATCTTGTATGCCAGGCCCCATAGATTTGTACGGTTGGTTTCTTTTACGAAATTTGCCCAAGTTTCTCTCTTTCTGGCTGCAATTTCCTTGATATACTCATTCTTTTTGGCGATATAATCCCTATGAAGGCGTTCGACATCAGGAGCTGGCCAATCACGGTGTCGCTGGTAGTTTCTGCGTGCAGTGTGGACTGACTTACGAAGGATGGTAAGTTCCCGGGTCCACCACGGGCAGAACCTTCTTCCTTGAGGACCTGTATGAGGCTCTGAGTATGGAGTGCTGGATAAAGGTGGTCAAGTCCTCTGCATTTAGCGAGTCCATCTGTGATGGGTCTGTATTTGGGAAGTCCAGTTCTATGGAGCTGTCATATGCTTCCCAATTGACATTTCTCAAAGAGAATCGAATGAAGTCAGTTGCCCTTGCTCTGTTCTTGTTGTTTCTCGGTGGAACCAAGTCAAGATGGAACAGTATGGCTCTTTGGTCGCTTACAGTCAGATCCGGAATTACTTCCCAGCAGCTAACTGACTGATGTAAGTCCTTTGTACAGAGGGTTAAGTCAATGTTAGATTCACCAGTGGAGCTAGAGTAAGTAGTGAACTGGCTAGGCTGGTTATGGATAATAAGATTTGGCTGAGGACAAAGTCCTCATGAAGCTGGCCATGGCCAACGGCAACCGCACTGTGCCAGAAGGGGGATTTTGCATTCAAGTCAGATGCACCAGGAATTGTTTGGAGCCAATAAAATTCAGGGCGAATTCCAAAAAGTTTAGTGCTTCATTGATGTTACCGGAGGGAGGGCTGTAGAGTGAAATCAGAATGATTGATCTGTACATATAATCTGGATACAGGTGGAGAACTGATTGTAGAGGCCATGGACAACCAAACCAGGACGTCGAGATCCCTATTTATGACTGTCATACATGTTTTAGGGTACACTGGGACAGGTTGAATAACTGAAGTGTGTATGGAAAAGCCAGTAATTTTAGAGGTTGGATGGGGTTGTATTTTTGCAACATACGGCTCTTGAATCAGAACAACATCAATTGAATGCTCCTCAGTGGCCTGGCGTATTTCCTTCGCAACTGTGCAGGACCTTTGCCCATTTCTTATTTGCAAACTTATTTGCATCATTCGCATGTATTTAGTTTGTCATACGGGGGCTTTTCTTAGGCCTCCAGAAAGAGTGGGCAGGACTGGAGCGGGGAAACAACCGGTATTTCCTGTTGGTTTAGGCATCAGCGGTCCTTAGTCTTACGAGTTCCAGAGCCCTTTGGTATTCTGGGCATAAAATATCCTGGAGAGAATGGTTATGTGTTCGCCTGTTCCTTTTACAATTCACACAAGAGGGTGCTTAATCATGGGGACATTTGGCTTGGACATGCCCACTCCTGGCACAATGCCGGCAGAATGGAGATTTGTGGGAGCAGTATTGGGAGGTACACCCATAGCCCAGACATAGGAAACACTTTGTGACAATTGTAAATGGACGAAACCGGTGTGCGCTGCAACCAAAGAATAATCTATCTGTAGAGAGGACGTTTCTATAAATTTGTGGGAAGAAGCTGATTACTTTGTGTTCTGTAGAGCCGGGTTTTGATTTTGTTGCAAACCTAAAAGTGGTCTCAACCTTAACTTCCTCCCAGGAGATTCCCCAGTCCAGTAGGTTTCTGTGGAACAGATCCTTAAGGATTTTCATTGTTGGAACTGTGCTTTGGAACATCGTACAGTACGATTGCGGATTTGACTTTTTAGGAGGAGCTACGACCACTCCTGCATTTGTGAGAGTACCACATGTGGCAATACTTGTTAAGTCTCCTTTTGTTGCGGTCTCCAGTAAGACTCCTTTGTTCCTAATGGGTCTCAGGGATTTCACTTTTAGATTCTTATAATCAGCCCTTATAGTGTTTTGCACCAGATCTTTGATGTCATTGCTAGTCTTGAGCTCTGAGGTATCACTTGCTCTCAACAGTAGTAGATGCTGTGGCTTCTTCTCTGGGTGGTGCACATGGAGAGTTTGTATCATGCCATGGGCAAAGGGCTCCTGTCCCGACTTCACTGTAGCAGCATAGGAATTGACATCCACAGCAGGCCCAGGGGGGCACGGAGTCTCAATATAGTCAGGGTCAGCGTTAGTACACTTTTGGGGCCTGCCAATAGCATCAATGACCTTTTCCAGGACTACAGTTTTGGACCGAAGTTCTTCATTCACAGCTTTGAGCCTCTCATTATCAATGAGGAGCTCAATTTTAATTGACTCAAGGGTGGACCACAACTCCTACACATGGTTACCTGCACTTCTGGTGAAGCGACTGGACTCGTGGTTTAGGAATGCGATCAACTGCCTACGAAGTAGAGAGATGGTTTGGTGAAGGGTAGCTGGCTCTGAAGTGGGTCCACCTTCTGGGACACTAGGTGGAGGAGGTATCCCCAGTCTAGGAGAGGATTTTAACCAGCTGCGATAGTGTTGGCAAGGGCTGTCGGTGTGATAGCTTGGGCGACGCTTTTAACCTCTGTATGGGTGGAGGCCATTGCCCCAGTAGTAAGAGCAGCATCAGTGGGTTCAGCAACAGGGCTTTGGTCAGGGGCCAATGCCAGTGGTTTCACCTCATCTTGGGTCACAAACTCCGAGCAGAGGAGAGCAGCCCATGCCTCCATGGTCTCTTTAGTTTTCTTGTTGGTCTTCCTTTTCTTTTCTCTTTTCATTGAGAGATATCCGCTCTTGAACTGGGTCTTTGGCGGGGTACTAGTTGGAGGGGCTTCTCCGGAACTGTTTCAGGCTCCTCCTCACTAGCAGAATTGGAACTTTCCCGCCCGCTAACCCCTCGACGTGGGCACCTGTACGTGGTGAGGGGACCTCCCAGTGACGCTGCTGGACTTCCAGGCTAGCATCACTGGGATCCAACGCCCACAGCCTAGGTTCCGGGCTTACATCAATGGAATCCGGCGTGTTTGCCGTGCGCTGCGACCCGTGGAAATTCGGAAAGGGGGATCCTGGTGGTTGAGGGGCCCAGCTTCAATACACCACTTTGGCCCCTGCTTCGACAAGACGGGTGGTCCTGGAAGGCCCGGCTAGGATCAATCGGCTAGTAGGCTCGCCTGCGAGGGTCAACCATGTCAATGCCACGCCCCTACCCTCATGGTCCGAGGGACAGGATTCAGGCTGGCGGCGGTGCGGGTATAGTGTCTGGGTAGCCCTGGCGTCCCACTCCCGAGCGCATTTATTGCATGCCGGGTAGTGGGCGTCCCTTTGGGCTCCGTGGTGGGTGGGGAGCCCGGGCACTGAACAATTTAATAAACTCCATGAATCCTGATAAACTAACTTCTTCAGAGGCCCCAACCCGGTCCCTATCTGAAACTGTAGAAAACGATACTGATAGCAGTATTGCTACAAAGAGGCAGCGAACAGAAATATCATCAGGGCCTGTTCCAAAATTCTTAATTATTCATTCCACCACTGAGAAACCGATTGGCAAAATGTCGCCCATCTTCATACAGAAAGGGTTAGATGGGTTAGCAGGGTCACCCAAATCAGTTAAGAGGCTCCGTTCTGGAGACCTCTTAATTGAAACCAAAACTGACAGGCAGTCTGAGCGGCTACTCCGTGCAACATCAATTGGAGGAGTACCCATAACAGTGACACCACATAGAACACTCAATTGATCGAGAGGTGTCATTTCGGAATGGGACCTTCTCGACGTAACCGAGGAGGAAATCTGCTTAGAATTGAAACCACAGGGAGTTATTGCTGTGAAAAGAATTAGTGCGCGTAGGGATGGGAAACCAGGAGCATTATCCTGAATTTTAACTCGCCCAAACCTCCTGATGAGATTAAAGCTGGCTACATCAACTGTCCAGTACGTCCATATGTTCCGAATCCTTTACGGTGTTTTAAATGCCAGAAATATGGACATTCTCAAATGGCCTGCCGTGGAGTCCTTGCATGCGCTCGATGCGGTGCAAAGGACCACGAAACAACAGCATGTTCAGCCGCAAAACCCACCTGTATTAACTGTGAAGGCGAACACCCGGCCTACTCACGAGCATGCCAGAGGTGGAAAGAAGAAAAAGAAATTCAACGGCTGAAGGCAGAGCTAAATATATCGTACCAGGAGGCAAGGAAATCGGTCAAACCCCGGAATATCAACAAACCTACCTACGCCCAGAAGGTAGCAGGGAGATGTTCCGTCGGAACTCAGACGGACATGACCATTCCTCCAAAGGACTCTTTCACTCCCATCGCGCGTTACCTTTTAAGTTCTCAAAAACCTGCAGAGAAGGACCAATCAGCTGCCACTCCTATATCGGTACCTCCTATGCTCCACAAGTAACAAAAGCAAAAGAAAAGAATAAGAAAGGGGAAGTACCACCTAGTACCCAGGAAAACATGGATGTCGAGCAGAAGGAGGTACATGATGAGTCAGTTTTGGAACTCTTCGCTGAGGAAGAAATGGACACAGGACAGCGTCCATACTTCCCCAGGAAGGATAAATCCAAGACTGACAAAATTAAGCCCTCAGCACCTCGGAAGCCGCCTGATGGACCCACCAAGTCCAAATAATGGCTAAATTCCTACAGTGGAATTGTCGTGATTTCCGGCAAAATACTGACGACATCAAGGCACTCCTGTAAAAGCACAAACCAGTTTACTTTTGCATACAGGAGACTTATTTAAAGGCAAATGATGACCCACCATGCATAACATTACCATCCTTCGTAAGGATAGAATTGTGGATGGTCCTGCCCACGGAGGAGTCGCAATCCTCGTCGGCAACCAGATCCCATTTCAGCCTTTGCAGCTTACAACTAGCATTGAAGCTGTAGCAATTCGCCTTACAGTGGGGTTCTTATTAACTGTCTGCTCTGTTTATTTGCCACCTGGGATTGACATCCTCCAGAAAGACCTTGATGATCTTATCATGCAATTGCCTTCCCCTTGTTTAATTCTTGGTGATTTCAATGGACATAACCCTCTGTGGGGTAGTGCTGACATCAATGGAAGGGGACGAGTCATAGAGCATATGCTCACTGACAATGATCTCTCCTTCCTAAATGTGGGAACAAACACCTTCTTCCACATGCCTACCCGTACTTTCTCTGCCATTGATCTTTCTATCTGCTCCCCTTCTCTCCTTCCTTCACTTGCTTGGGAGGTGGAGGAGAACCCATATGGAAGCGATCACTTACCCGTGATAATCACCTTAACTAGTGGTAGACCATGTCTTCCATTTAGTTTACCGCGGTGGAAGCTTGATCAGGCTGACTGGAATGCCTTTCAACATCTGGCAAATCTTGACATCGCTACAGTCAGTCAGGTGCCAATCAATGATGCAGTCGTGTACGTCACAGAAACAATCGTCCAAGCAGCTGCAATTGCAATCCCAAAATCATTCAGCCGGTTTCCACTATTCCCGAAACCTTGGTGGAATTCAGAATGCACGGCAGCAAAAAAAGCACAAAACAAAGCGTGGGGGATATTCCGCCGATATCCCACCACTGAAAATTTAATATCATTCAAACGTGCACGTGCAAAAGCACGTTATGTACGACGTCAGAGCCAAAGGAAATCTTGGATTCGTTTTACATCTTCCATAACTCAGGCTGCTAGCTCAAAAGTAGTCTGGGATAAGATCCGGAAAATTAAGGGAAAATATCCACCATGCCCTTCAGTGATCCTCGAGCACAACGGATGTCCAATTGCAGATCGAACTGCAGTTGCAAATAGTCTAGGGGAAACATTTGCAAAAATCTCTGCAATAACATCTTTTCCCGCAGAGTTTTTGGCCCTGAAAAAGAAAATTGAGAAAAACCCACCGAACTTCTCTTCAAAAGGGCTTGAATCCTATAACAAGCCATTTTTACAGGAAGAGTTAAATGCAGCACTCTCTTTCACGCATGCAAGTGCTGTGGGGCCCGATGACATCCACTACGAAATGCTAAAACACCTCTCACCACAATCTAAGGATCACCTGTTAATTCTATTTAACAGAATTTTTATTCACAAACAATTTCCGGATTCCTGGCAAAGGGCTATCGTCCTTGCTTTCCCAAAACCAGGAAAAGACTCTAGCAATCCAAGTAACTATCGTCCTATTTCTCTGACAAGCTGTTTGTGCAAAGTCCTGGAAAGAATGGTTAATGCACGCCTCGTATGGTATTTAGAAACAAATGGTCTGCTTTCCAGGACACAGTGCGGCTTCCGAAGGAATCGATCCACTCTGGTCATTTAATCCGATTGGAAACGTCCATTCGTGATGCTTTTATTAAATCCGAGCATTTGGTAGCAGTTTTCTTTGATATTGAAAAAGCGTACGACACAGCCTGGCGATTTGGGATTTTAAAAGACATCTATAACTTTGGTCTTAGAGGTAACCTTCCACTTTTTATTAAAAACTTTCTTTCGAATCGCCAGTTTGAAGTCCGTTTAGGATCCACCCTCTCTCGAGTTTTCTCTCAGGAAGAGGGAGTCCCACAAGGATCCGTTCTAAGTGTCACGCTTTTCGTAATCAAAATAAACTCTATCGCAGAACAACTTCCACCCACTGTAAACAATGCCGTCTATGTTGATGACTTTGCTGTATTTTGTCACTCATGCAATATGAGGGTCATTGAAAGGCAACTGCAGAAAACCATTGACCATCTTACAGCTTGGTCTTTGGCTAATGGGTTCAGATTTTCATCACAGAAGACCGTTTGTGTACACTTCTGTCGCAAACGTAATCTTCATCCTGACCCAGAATTAAGGCTTGGGCAAAATAACATCCCAGTTATAGCAGAATTCAAATTCCTTGGACTTATTTTCGACAAAAAGCTGAGATTTTTACAACATAATCGTCAGCTGAGGACAAGATGTGTCAGAGGGCTTAACATCCTCCGTGCCCTTTCGTCAACCTCATGGGGCGCAGATCGTGCCACCCTTCTTCGTCTCTACCGGGCACTTGTCCGTTCCAAACTCGACTATGGGTCTTAGGTCTATGGTTCTGCTAGAGATAGTGCACTTCGGTGGTTAGATCCAATCCACCATCAAGCCATCCGGACAGCCACGGGAGCATTTCGCACATCTTCTGTTCAAAGCCTTTACGTTGAAGCAAATGAACCATCTTTGTCTCTTCGACGTAAGCAGTTGTCCTTACAGTATGCCTTAAAATTAAAATCCCTGCCCGATCATCCCACGTGACCATCCGTTTTTGAGCCGCGCTGGGAAAACCTCTACAACACCCGTCAGACTGCCAACAAACCTTTTGGTATTCGCATTCAAGGGCTGCTGAATGAACTAAACTTGACGGTAGACAATGTTGCCCAGTCACCAAGGCAATTCTTTCCACCCTGGCATGCTTATTCTCCTACTTGCGACTTCTCCCTTAAGATCTGGGAGAAGGCTACTACACCGCTATCTGTCTACCAGCAACTCTTTGCATCACATAGACAGCAGTATTCTGACTTTCTGTCAATCTATACAGATGGCTCAAAGTTAGAATGTCATGTGGGATCTGCTGTTGTGTTCCCTCAGAAAACATTATCCTATAAGATCCCACAAGAAACTAGCATATATACTGCAGAGTTGCATGCAATACAAACAGCCCTAGATCACATTAAAAATCGCGACTACCAGAGGTATATGATCTATTGTGATTCATTGAGCGTATTACAGGCACTTGTATCGGTGAGGTATAACCATCATCCGATCCTGTCCAGGATCCGGCAGATTCTTTTTTCTCTCGTGGAATTAGAATTTGATATTCGCTTTTGCTGGATCCCAAGCCACATTGGGATCCGGGGAAATGAATTAGCTGATACCGCTGCTAAATTAGCCATTTCCCTGGATAATCATTGCCTGTCAGTCCCCTATACAGACTACAGGCAAATAATACGTTCTAAATTACTCTCCCAATGGCAAGATTCTTGGCACGGACAGGCCACAAATAAATTAAATCGCATTAAGCTTGTAATTGCGCAATGGTAGTCCAGTCTACGCAGGGTCCGAAGAGAGGAAGTTGTTCTTGCTCGGCTCCGCATAGGTCATAGTCATCTAACACATTCGTATTTGCTGAGGGCGGATGACCCACCTATGTGCGAGATGTGTAATGTTATTTTAACCGTCAATCACCTTTTTGTAGAATGTCCTGTTTTTATTGAAGCACTACGCTTGTGTTTTACTGATTTTAATAATTTGACTGAGCCATTTACACTCAGTCAGATAATATGTGACAGAGACAATATGTCTGACGTTTTTAACTTTTTACAATTTATTAAGAGCCGACCGGGCTAGCCGAGTGGGTAAAGTACCTGCCTGGCAACCCAAAGCTCGCGGGTTCGATTCCCGCCTCGGGCTTGGATCAAAGTACTGCAAAAACCTTGGGAAGTGCAATATGGCCACAGAAGCCGATGCGCCAACAACTATCAAATAAAAAAAACGATTTATTAATGTTTATACAAAGATCTAAGTTTTATGCTTCTACTTTTATACCTTTTTAAACATAATAATTAATTGTTTGACGTGGTAGCCTTTGCTACCAAAATGTTTAATAAGATTTTAAATTTGTCTTGGCGCATTATGGCCTTAGCTGCCAATGCGCCATTAAAAACCAAACCAAACCTCCCACTAATGTCAGGTTGAAGGAGTGCAGGATGAAAAGCAAAGAACGAGTGTAGCGATGAAATGCAGCAATGACGAAAACCAGTAGCTTGTTGGGCTAGGAGTTGGGTTGTCTGATGAGAGAATTTTTAATTTGCACTTGAGGAGCAAGTTCGCAGCACAGTTGCTAGGGGCACTGTTACAATCTGAAGGTTTTGATCAAGTTTCCAAGGCACTAATTAACTATACTGATTGTGGAGACAATTAAATTAATTCCACTCATTATACTGTATAACACATTATGAAATAAGGGGATTATAAATTTAAGCAAATAAGCAACAGCATAATTAAAATATAGGTTCATGGCAGTTCTCAAATCGAAGAATTCCAGCAACCAATCACAGGAGAAAGCACTGTTCACGTGACTTGTTTCCAGAAGGAGCAATGGCCGACTATTAGCTAATTAATTTATCGCTAAATGTGGAACAATACTAAGAACCCCATAGTCTTCTTGGTAGTGAGTAGAAATTATATAGAAATAATAACAATTTGCCCAGTGTTCCAACAGTTAATCAAACTAACAAGCAGCAAGAACAATATTAAATGACAATCTGCAGAAAAATGAACCACTAGGTGGCAGTGATCACAGTGTGCTGAAGTGGAATTTACTCAACGAGGTAACTACCATTAGGAGTAAAGGGAACGGTTATTGTTTTCATAAAGGCGACTACGATGGACCGAGACAGTATTTAAATTCTATACAGTGGGACCAACTGATGATGTTACCAACAGCAAATTCAAAATGGGAAGCATTCAAAGAACTTATCTTGGAAGCCACTAGGCTTTACATACCAACTAAGAAATATTGTTCAAGTTTAGGCCTAAATGGATGTCAGATGAACTAATGAGGCATATGGCAGAGAACAAAAATGCATGGGATACATACAAATTAACACGTGACACAGAAGCCTATGATAGATACAAGTTGATCTGTAACCAAGTTACAAAGGAGGTTAAGCAGGCGAAGGCAGATTACGAGATATCTTTGGCAAGGGATGCAAAGAATTCTTTACTTATGTAAACTCTAGAAGGAACGGGATGAATCAGATTCGTCCACTTGATATCGATGAGTCAACCGTTGATGATCCTGCTCAGGTAGCTAACAAACTAAATGAATATTTTGCATCGACATTCACACATCAGGAGTTATTCAGCGAGGGGAATGCCAGAGGTGTATTCAACTCTGGCAGTAAGCTAGAGAATCTTGTAATAACTGAGAGTAAAGTGGAGGAGAAATTGTTGAAGATAAACACAAGAAAGGCATCTGGGGTGGATGCGATCTATCCAGTTATATTAAAGGAGGCAGCAAAGGAAGTAAGCAAACCCTTTGCCATAATTATGAGAGCTTCCTTGGACTCAGGGGAGGTACCCATGGTTTGGAGATGTGCAAATGTGACCCCAATTCGCAAAGGAGGATCAAACGCTGACACAAGTAATTATAGACCTGTGAGTTTAACTTCTGTTCCCGGAAAATTAATGGAGGCACTGGTTAAAGAAGCACTGCAGGATCGTCTAGATAAGACTTCAGTTATAGCTCGGACACAGCATGGTTTTGTTAAGGGAGAGTCTTGCCTAACCAATTTGATTGGATACAATGATGCAGTCACAAAAGAACTGGATGCAGGGAATAACTTTGATATTATATATTTGGATCTTAGAAAGGCTTTTGATACTGTTGCACATGGAAGACTGCTGCACAAATTGGAGCAGTGTGGCATTGGAGGCAAATTGCTGCTATGGATAAAGGGGTGGTTGAGGGGGAGAAGACAGACAATGGTAATCAATGGATACTGCTCATCGTGGACTAATATTATTAGTGGATTCCCTCAGGGTTCAGTATTGGGTCCATTATTGTTTTCTGTATTTATAAATGATATTGATGATGGTATATCAAGCTTAATGTCCAAGTTTGCAGACGATACGAAGGTTGGCAGGGTTGTAAAGGACACTACTGACACTGTGCTGCTGCAACAGGATCTGGAAAGGTTGAGCAGATGGGCTAAGAGGTGGCAAATGAAGTTTAACATTGACAAATGTAAAGTACTACATATGGGAAACAGCAACCCCAGAGCAACGTATCAACACTGTGGTACTACACTGAGAACGGTAGAGAATGGAAGGGACCTGGGGATGGTTGTGCAGGCAGATATGAAGTTCTCTGAGCAGTGCAGACGGGCTGCAAGAGTAGCTCATGGTGTATTGTCAATAATATATAGGAATTTTTCTAGCAGGTATAAGGAGGTGATTATTCCCATGTATAAGGCAATGGTCAGGGTACACCTAGAGTACTGGATACGGGCCTGGAGGCCTCATTTCAAGAAGGATGTAGAGCTGCTGGAACGAGTACAGAGAAGGGCAACAAGATTAGTGAATGGAACAAAGGGGTGCTCATACGAAGAAAGGCTTAAGTTTTGCAAATTACAGTGTCTGGAGACTAGGCACCAGCGAGGTGATCTGATAGAGGTGTATAAAGCCTTGAATGGTTTGAGCATGCTCAATGCTGATGGGATTCTTCCTCTTGCTCAGAATAATCACCTGAGAGGGCATAAATTCAAATTGAGGAAAGACGGATGTAGGATAGACGTGCGGAAATTTGCCTTTAGCCAGCCAGTGGTTCGTTGGTTGGTGGAACAGACTTCCATCCCTTGTCGTGGAAGTTGATAGCCTAAATAAGTTTAAGGCTCAGCTGGACAGGTATTTCGAACGAACAGAGGGGTGAAGTGGAAGTGGTTATTTTTTATTTATTTATTTATTATTATTTTTTTTTTTATAGCTGATGCTGCATAAGCTTGCTTTCTTGCATCAAATGCCTCTACTAATGCTAATGCTATTAAAATCAATACAAGACATACCATAGGCAGAACTACAGTGGGAGTGGCCATTACATACAAAGAACAGCGAGGTAGCATGTCTGTACAAAGCAAAATTAGAAAAACGTTAATAACTTCTCACTCCCTTAAAATTTAGCCACAAAAATACATGCACCAACTCACCAACTAATATGGAGTCGATGATACTACTTTAAAATCGCTAATTCCAAAAATACTGTATAATTCGCCTGCAGGGAATCCTTCTTGTTAACGAGAGAGGTCAGAGGAGGGTGGCTAGAATTGTGCAAGCAAACAGACGGGCCACAATGTGGCACATCAGGTCAGAATATAACCTTGGTGCGCAGAACAAAATATTGCAACGGACCACTGGTCGCACTTTGTCGCGAATGGGCTACAACAGCCCACGGCCATATCGTGTACCTTTGTTATCAATGAAGAACAAGAGAGCACACCTCCTATGGGCACAGCAACACCAGCACTGGACTATCGAGGATTGGAAAACATTTGCTTTGTCTGACGAGTCGAAGATCCTGGTGCATCATGTTGATGGAAAGCTCAGAATTTGGCGAAAACAACATGAAACCATGGACCCGTCATGTCTGACGGCTATTGTGCAAGGTAGTGGGGAATGTTTTTTTGGCACACGTTGGGTCCATTGATACCCATACGTTTAGGTGCGATGTGGCATTCACTTCTGAATGCCACATCGTTGCTGACCAAGTGCATCTGTTCATGTTGACAGATTATCCTCAGTCAGATGGTTACTTCCAGCAGGATAAGGCGCCGGTGCACAAAGCCCAAATTACTATGGAATGGTTCCAGGAACATGACATCGACTTTTTCTTTGCTGCAGTGGCCCGCTCAGCCCTTCCCAGCTCATCCCAAAGATGCGCTGGAAAGGGCTGGTCGCTGCAGGCCTACATCTCCGTCCAATCTCAAGGAACTGTGTGACACACTTATGTCTGCATGGTACTCCATTCCTGCACAACGTTTGCCGCATCTTGTTTAATCCATGCCTAGACGAATTCAGACTGTTTTGAAGGCTAAAGGAGGCTCAATACGCTAATTAGCATTAGCATTAGCATTAGTAGAGGCATTTGATGCAAGAAAGCAAGCTTATGCAGCATCAGCCAAAAAAAAAAAAAAAAAACCCACTTCCACTTCACCCCTCTGTTCGTTCAAAATACCTGTCCAGCTGAGCCTTACACTTATTTAAGCTATCAACCTCCACCACAAGGGCTAGAAGTCTGTTCCACCAACCAACCACCCGCTGGCTAAAGGCAAATTTCCGCACGTCTATCCTACATCTGTCTTTCCTCAATTTGAATTTATGCCCTCTCAGGTGATTTTTCTGAGCTAGAGGAAGAATCCCATCAGCATTGAGCATGCTTAAACCATTCAAGGCTTTATACACCTTTATCAGATCACCTCGCTGGTGCCTAGTCTCCAGACACTGTAATTTGCAAAACTTAAGCCTTTCTTCGTAAGAGCACCCCTTTGTTCCATTCACTAATCTTGTTGCCCTTCTCTGTACTCGTTCCAGCAGCTCTACATCCTTCTTGAAATGAGGCCTCCAGACCTGTATACAGTACTCTAGGTGTGGCCTGACCATTGCCTTATACAATGGAATAATCACCTCCTTATCCCTGCTGGAAAAATTCCTGTATATCATTGACAATACTCCATGAGCTACTCTTGCAATAGGTAGGTGTACCTAATAAAGTGGTAGCACAGTGTATCTAACTCCTCAAAATTCTACCACCATAAAGAGCTATTTTATATATCGACAAGATCGTATTACTTCAAATGCTGCCCGTGGAGGTGTGGTTATCTTGGTTAGCTCAAAGATCCCAACCAAGCAAATTGTTCTACAAACTGAAATTGACGTTTTAGCCGTGCGATTGCGATAACACTAGTATCAATCTATCTCCCACCAAGACATACCTTATCTTACCAAGATCTTGAAAATCTGCTAATACCGTTACCTTCACCTGACTGTCTCTTGGAAGATTTCAATAGCCACCACCCCTTATGGGGATCAACTAAATTAGATAGACATAGTCGACTAATTGAAACGTTTCTGTATAAGCAGAACCTTACCGTTCTTTATCCCCTCGACGTGGGCACCAGTACGTGGTGAGGGGACTTCCCAGTGATGCTGCTGGTCTACCAGATTATAATCACTGGGATCTACGCCCATACCATGGTTCCAGGGTTACATCGTTGGAATCCGGCGTGTGCGGCCGTGCGCGGCGACCCTTGGAATTTGGAATGGGGGGGGGGGCTCCTGGTGGTTGAGGGACCCAGCCTTAATACACCACTTTGGCCCCTGCTTCGACAAGACAGGTGGTCCCGGACCGGCCCGACTGGGATCAATCGGCGGGTGGTTCTTACTGCTAGGGTCAACTGAGTTCCAATAAGTCTCCCTCTGAATTCAATGTCTTCTCATCCGAATTATATACAAATAAATTAGCTTTAGAATATCTCTGTTCTGTCAGTTCTTTAAAATCTGTTATTTCACTTATTCCCTCAGCTCAATCATGGCATTATGTAATTCTTCAGATGAAATTTACCCTGTTCTTGATGAAATTAGAAACTTGTTGCTACAGATTGAAAAACGCCACCAATTAATCTTCTGTTGGATTCCAGCACATTTTGGTATTTTGGGCAATGAACTTGCTGACAAAGCTGCAAAAAATCCAACCAATATCCCTGTTCCAGCATCAGACTATGCAAAATTCATTCATGCTGTATGCCTATCACAATGGACAACAGTCTGGCACTCTCAAACTAATAATAAACTTGTAGTTTAAACAGGATCCGAAAGTTTGGCGCTCTACTGTCCGTACATCAAGACGAGAAGAAGTAGCCCTTTCAAGGGCAAGAATAGGTCATACTCATCTGACCTTCCTTTATTTACCCACAGGAGATGATCCACCACAGTGTCTACATTGTTATATAAATCTGACTGTTAAACACATTGTCATTGACTGCCTCTGCTATAATGCTATAAACAAAACAGAATTCGACCCTAGTATCACTGGTAAATTTTGATAAACCAATAACTTTAGAGAATCTCATTGGTGACAAAGTAATTTTTTTAGGAATTTTTCAACTACCTCAAGCAAACAGGACTTTGTAATCATTTCGGATTTTACGAAAATTTCTTATTTCCTTATATTACAAATGAATAGGGGAATTATAACCAAAGGAGCTTATGCGCCATCAAACCCCCATCACAACAACAACAATCAGTACTTTAGCACTCCAGACATACAGCTCTGGAGGCATTGAAGAAAAGATGCAGATTTGATGGAACTTGTGCTGAGAAGGACAATGAGATTGGTGTTGAAAACTTAAAGGCAGTCTTACCAAGAAAGGTTTCAGTTCCAAATCTCTAGCCATATCTCCAGCATCTGGAGATATGGCCCCCGCGAAGTGATGTGTTTAAAGCTGTGAGTGGATTGAACAAGTTCAATCCACTCACAGCTTTAAACACAAGTTCAATTGTCCCTCTGTATAAGAATACCATCAGCTCTGAGTGGATTGAACAAGTTCAATCCACTCAGAGCTGATGGTATTCTTCCTCTTGCTCAGAAGCATAAATTCAAATTCAGGAATGATGGTTGTAGAACAGTAGTAGCAGTGGCATGTGATGCAAGAAAGCAAGTGTATGAGCCTATGCAGCATCAGCCAAAAAAAAAAAAAAAAAAAATTTACAAAACAATTCCCTCTAAATGTTTGTCCAGTTCCTCCTTAAATTTATTTAACCTATCATCTTCCACAACGATAGATGGAAGTTGCTTCTACCAATTAACCACCCGTTGGCTAAAGGCAAATTTCTGCACATCTATTTACATCTGTCTTTCCTCAATTTGAATTTATGCCCCCTTAGGTTCGTAATCTGAACAAGTGTAAGAATCCCATCAGAATTCAGCGTGCTCAACCCATTCAAGGCCTTACACCTCAATCAGATCACCTCTCAGGTGCCTAGTCTCAAGGCGCTGCAATTTGCAGAACTTAAGCCTTTCTTGCTTAGTGGTTCCCTTCACCAATCTTGTTGCCATTCTCTGTACACGCTCAAGCAAATCTGCATCGTTCCTAAAATGAGGCCTCCAGACCTGCACTCAGTACTCAGGGTGTGGCCTCATCATTGCCTTATACAGAGGGACAATCACCTTTTCCCTGCTAGCAAAATTCCTGTATATCATGGACTAAACCCCATGACCTGCCCTGGCAGCCTGTCTGCATTGCTCAGAAAACTTCATATCTGACTGCACAATTATTCCTAGGTCTTTTTCATTTTCTACCACCTTAAATGTAGTACCACACAGTTGTTACGTTTCTCTCGGGTTACTTCTACCCATATGCAGTACTTTGCATTTTCAAGGTTAAACTTCAGTTGCCACTTCTCAGCCCATCTGCCTAAATTATCTAGATCCTGTTGCAGTAGCACACTGCCATGACTGTCATTAACAACCCTGCCAACCTTCGTGTCATCTGCAAACTTCGACATTAAGCCTGATATACCTTCATCAATATCATTGATAAATATACACAACAACAGTGGACCCAACACTGAACCCTGTGGGACTCCACTAATAACATTAATCCAAGAAGAGCAGCACCTATTGATTACCACCTTCTGCCTTCTCCCACTCAACCATCCTTTTATCCATTGTAGCAACGTATCCTTAATACCATTCTGCTTAAATTTGTACAAGTCTTCCATGTGCAACAGTGTCAAAAGCTTTCCTGAAATTCAAGTATATGATATCAAAATTGTTTTTTGCATCTAGTTCCTTTGTAACCACATCATAATATCCAAGCAAATAGATGTGCGGAGGTTTGCCTTTATCCTTAATTTAATTGATTGTTGGAATAAACTTTCGTCTGTTGTCGTGGAAGTGGTAGTTTGAATAAATTCAAGGAAGAACTAGAGAAATTTGTGGAGTGGGTGGAGTCGATGGAAAAAATTTTCCCCTTTGACTGCTGCTTTATTGCATCATTTCCCATGTACTATAATACTGTGTACGTGGCTTAAAATTATTAATTTTTGAAATAAATAACCAGCTTCGGAATCTCGAGAAATTGTAAGTAGCTCTGGCCGTTCTTTATTCTAAGTGAAGTACGATAAAAAAAAATTTGGCTGTGTTGTTTTTCACTCAAATTGGAAGTTTTGAGCTGTAGAGGGCGCTTATGCTGGAAAGCATTGTTCGGTTATAAAAGCAATGGTGTTGTCTGGAAGCTATGTTTTATCATGTAAGCACATTTTAGTAATTAAAGTTATTATTATAGAAAAATGTGTTTTTATTGTGAATTATAATATTCGTGAGGCAGGGCAAATATATGTTCTGAGCACACTTCCATAACTAAGTCAGTAATTACATTTTAGACATTTTTGTCATGTAAATAATGTCCTTCACTTATTCCAATGGTTTAAACATTCTTGGGCTTTGATAATATTTATGTGCCTGTTTTTCTTTCATGTGCATTGTTTACTTTAGGAATCGATCAGAAATGTCACGGTTATTTTAAAAATTGCTTTATCAAGGTGTGCATTGAATTGGGGGAAATCTTAACCGTACAGTGCTGTCAGGTACTTCATCCCACACGAGATATCGTATGGAAAAGTGACACAATTCAAAAACGATTTTTCAGAAAAGCAAAAATAAAGAAATCAGGTAAGGTGTCATCCCAATTGTGGGTGGTAATAATGGATTAGAAAAAAAATTACCTGCCTGATAAAGTGCAATAAACTTTTCTAACGGATTTATGTTGCCATGATTACCAACCATAGAGGCCATACCATGACTTTGAGTTATCACTTTTCTTATTTGTTATTTATTTATGTTTTTTTTTTTTAGTTATGACACGTTTAATATCGGAAAGGTACAGAAAAATTAACATTTTGAAATAGTTTAGTCAAAAATAGCGTATTTTGTAGATTGAAAATATATAATTTGAAATGAACAATGTAACAAAAACAAATGAAAAATACAATAATTTTCTTATTAATCAAAATAAGGTTTAGGGTTTAATGCCGAAACATAAAACGATTCGTATCTTGTAGTGATATGATTTATTTTATGGTCCAGGATATCTGATTTTTTAAATTTGAAACTTGTATCTTCTTGGTGTAGGGTGATTTCGTTTCAATAGTTTTAACCTGTGACAACTGAAGTCTCTTGTTAGTCATAATTTTTTTTTTTTTTTTTTTTTTTAATTTTTTTCTCTTGCTCATACAATGTTTTTATGAAGAATGCGTTGGGACTAATTTTTCGACCTAACTTTACATTTTCACTGTCTTCCATCTTTGAGTTGTTTCCATAATGCTGACAAACGTTTTTAAAATTGATATGGGTATTTCAGTTACTCTATACAGATTCCTTGTTTCTTAATAAGTTAATGTAACATATTGCCAAGGAATATAAATTGGTCCCAATATGGATTTTTCTATCACAGCATGCACATTGGCCCTTTCATTTAGCGTGTCTTGTAATTAGGAACTTTTGAATGATGGACTCAGCTTGAATACTCAATGTAGATAGAGCATGCATGTACGTGGCAACAGTGAATTTATTCTTCTATTGTCCACTGCAGTTGTCTGAGCAGAAGGCAATCTCTAAATCAGTAGTTCACGTATCTGGCAGTCTCTAAATATTTGTAAACACAAGTGTCTATTTCTATGGTCCCCTGGTTACCTTCACCCTCATGCCAGAAGAAACACTGTACTTTATCACTTCTAAGTTCTGAAATTGTAAAGTTATAGCACTTTAATTTAGATTTGTAATAGAATAAGAAAATATCATCATTATCACATAGTCACAATTTAAAAAAAGTGTCATTTAACCAGCGCAACAAAGATAATCTTGTCTGTTACAAATCTGTGTCACTTTTCTACTGTGACCAGTGGTGATACTTAGTGGAAAAGTGACACAACTGCACTCTACTGGCTGAAAATTGGAGTTATAAATATGTAGAGTTCAAGCTTGTGCATCCTCCTATTATATTAACTCTAATTTAACAATTTTTGAGTTGTCACTTTTCCATATGATGTGCGATATATGCCACGTACATTTTATTTTCTGTTATAGGTTTTGTTTATTGAAATTTTTGACTAGGTCATGTGCAAATGAATGATTGTAATGGTGTTATAAGACTAATGCAAAAATTTAAATTGAAAAAAGGATGGTTGCAAAATAGATGTGTGGAAATTTGATTTCAACCAGAGGATAGTTGATTGTTGAAACAAACCTCCATCTGGCATTGTGTTAGTGTGTAGCCTGTAAAAATTTTAAGAAAGAATTAGACAAATTATTAGAAGAGATGGACAAGTGATGTTGGGTTCTATTTTTTTTCCCTGATGCTGTATAAGTTTGCATCATTTGCCACTGATATTAATGTAAGGCCCTTTGGACTTGTGCATCCAGGGACAAGCCCAGAGGGACTTGTTCTGGTATCTTATGTACCTTTTACTTATTAAATAAACAAATATTTATTTTTATTATTTATTTTATTGCTCAGCTAGTGCAGTAAAGGGTAAAAAGTTCTGTAAACAAAATAAAATCACATTTGTGTTTAAGTACTTTTAGAAAGGTACATATGAGTGTAGCAAATATACATCATCACTGGATATTTTTAACTTTTTAAAACCACTAGTAGGAGGATGCAATTACATCAGTGAATTTTGCTGTTAGGGGTTATTAATGTTGGCAAAATGAAACAAATTTATACAGCATAAAAAAAAAAAAAAAAAAAAAAAGTTTATCCATTTCCCTTCTAATAATTTTCCCAATCCATAATCTTTAAATTTATTCAAAGTTCCCACTTCGACAACACTGTGTGGAAGCTTTTTTGAAAGCAGAAAATACTCCTTTGACATTAGTCTTGAATTTCTGTAGATTGTAATTTGCAGGAGGTACTTGAGAAGAATTGTTGCTCCAAAAAACAGATAAATGAGAAAGAGCAGTTCTGTGAGTTTGGAGCTGGATGTTGACTATTTGAGACCAGTTTTGAAAAAAGAAATGATATTATAGATGCAAATTCAGGAGAGCAGTGTCCATGGATATATGTATAGAAAAGACATGTAGCAGAAACTGAATGCCTGTGTGACAGAGCGGAAAGAGTTTGTAAAACTGGTCATTGGAATGTCTTACTTTTTTAAACAAATAAATATTGTTTAACATAGCATTAGGCCATGTGAGACAATATTTATATTGTAGTTTGCTTTGCTGTTTGAGCAGCTTAACTAATTTAGAATCACAGTGTATTTATTATTATTATTATTAGCTATATGGTGCAAGGAAGCCTTAGGCTTATGCTGCACCAGCCAAAAAAAAAAAAATTCCTGAGCCACCCTGAGAGAGAGAGAGAGAGAGAGAGAGAGAATCACCAAGAAAGAGAAGAATGATGATATCCAGCTCAGGACCCTGGGTGTGCCATGCCTATACTCACCAGATGTGAGCCCCTGGGGTTAATTACATCACCATGGACTTCAAGGCCATCTACCGATTTCCATACAGAACTTCCTGTACAAATGCATATTTCAGGTTAAATTTACAACTTCCTTATCCCAAGTATTCTTACAAGAAGGAGTTCTCCGAGGCTCTGTACTCAGCGCTACACTTTGTATAATTGCAATAAACACCATTGCCGAACAACTACAAAAACTATTGATACGATACTGTTTGTAGATAATCTTAGCATTTCGTGTCATTCAAAAAACATGAATACTGTTGAGAGACAGTTACAAGGGTCAATAAATAAGATCAGTTCATGGACACAAACTAGTGACTTTCAACTTTGTACCCATAAAAATGTTGTGCATCCATTTTTGCCACAACATAAAATAAACTCCACCCACATCCGGAACTACTACTGAATGGCCAACCAATAGCAGTTCACCCCACCATACAGCTCTTAGGAATCACATTAGACCATAAACTTACCTTTTTAGAGCATATTAAAAAACTAAGAACATCCTGTCAGCAAAAGCTAAATATTATCCAGATTCTTTCAGCAGCTAATTGGGGAGCTGATCGCCTTACCTTGTTATGATTATACAGAGCCTTAATAAGATCGAAGCTTGACTACAGAGCATCAGTGTATAGCTCAGCAGGACCTAGTGTCCTTCGCTGGCTTGACCACATCCATCATAGTGGAATACGCATTGCCCTCGGAGCATATTGCACGTCTCCAATACATAGTTTATATGCTGAAGCACATAAACCTCGTCTCTCAATCAGAAGACATCATCTGCTACTATGCTATGCATATAAAATTAGATCTATGCCAGAACACCCAAATTGTCAGATACTTTTCACATCACAGCACAGCAGGTTATACCAAAACTGCCCTGTTGCTAATTGTACACACAGAGGTATGAAAATAAAATACCTCTTAGAAGAACGAAATTTAACCTTAAACAATGTGGCGCATAACCTCCCATTCCGTCTTCCTCCTTGGAACATCACTACACATACATGCGACTTACACCTTCATGAATGGAATAAACCTACTTTACATAGGAAAAATTTCTTGCAACTGGACCATGCAGTAGTGAACCAGTTTCCTAACTTTGTTGTAGTGCATACTGATGGATCAAAGAATGATACCCACATTGGAATCGCTGCAGTTTTCCCAAATATCACATTAGCATATCAGTTGTCATGTGAGTTTAGTATATTCTCTGCCGAACTAATAGCAATTCAGGTTGCATTGAATTACATTGTCCTCTGATATTAAAAATAGCATAATTTTCTCAGATTCTTTCTTTAAGTGTACTTCAAGCACTGAAAAACATCATGAACATTACCCACCCAGTCGTGAAAGAAATAATCACCTTTTTGCATATCTTATTATTATTACTAGCCATATAGTGCAAGGAAGCCTGAGGCTTATGTTGCACCAGCTAAAAAAAAAATTTCCAAGTTACCCTGAGAGAGAGAGAGACACACACACACAGAAATAGAAGGGAATCACCAAGAAGAGAAGAATGATGATATCCAGCTCGGGACCGTGGGTGGGCCAAGCCCATACTCACCAGATGTGAGCCTCTGGGGTTATCTTGTCAGAACTTGAGAGAAACATATACTTCTGTTGGGTCCCAAAACATATGGCAATTCCTGGAAATGAACTAGCTGCCAAATCTGCTAACCTACCACCCGACAACAAATGCAAAAGTACCTTATCAAGACTATAGACCAATAATCCTGGAAAAATACATGTGCCAGTGGCAGTTATTATAAAAATTTAACAATAAGCTTCAAAGTATCAAGCCAGACCTTGAGCAATGGCCTTCCAGCTATAATTCAGTTAGAGAACAGGAGGTAATATTAGCTGGTCTGCGAATAGGTCACACTAATGTGACTCACGGTTATCTTTTAAGAGGAGAGATATCCCCTCAGTGTCATCATAGTAACACTATGCTTTCAGTAAAACATATCCTTGTTGAATGCACAAAATATACAAGAGAATGCCAGAATATTTTTACTCCAACCACAACAGAAGACCCTCTTACACTTACTTTACTTTTGAATAATAAAACAGGGGTCTTGACCATTTTTCATTTCTCAAAATGATTAATGTATACCACCTCATTTAATTAGTTAAAAATAAATCTACTGGTACTAGTTTTGCAATTAACTCTATCCAAGAAGGAATAGCATACACACTAACCACAGATACCAATGCGGATAATAAATTCCCAAACAATCTTTACCCACTTTATCACACATTTATCCTTATAGAATATCCACAATACCACATGGCGCGACAATCAGCCTTCCATCTCCCTATAAATTTCCAAGATTCTCTGACCTTATCACAAATTCTTAGGCGATAACTGCAACATTGAAAATATATTCACTTATTTAAAATTAATAGGATGACCAGATATAAATCATATTTAAGAAATATAAACTTCCTTGTCACTAAACATTAATAGATAGGCGCAATATGGCCAAAGTTACTTTTGCGCCAAAAAAACCCAACAACAACCAACCAACCAACCACACATTTATCACCTTTAAAAGTCAGCATCTTGTTCAGAAAACATTTAAAAAATAGACCCGAAAAATAGATTTAATCAATGTTGAATATGTCTTTGGGCTCGTAGTCTTCCATGAATTTTTTAAAAACTGTTTCTTTTCGATGGGTACAGTCTTCTTCTTCAATTACAACCCACTTTCACCAGAAATAACTTTTTTATGTAAGCCAGTGGTATCCAACCTTTTCCCGTACGAGGGCCCTATTCAAAGTTATCCCTCGACATGGGCACCTGTACGTGGTGAGGGGACCTCCCAGTGATGCTGCTGGTTTTCCAGATTAGCATCACTGGGATCTAACACGCATACCTTGGTTCCAGCATTACATCATTGGAATCCAGCGTGTGGAATTCGGAAAGGGGGATCCTGGTGGTTGAGGGGCCCAGCCTTAATACACCACTTTGGCCCCTGCTTCGACAAGACGGGTGGTCCTGGACTGGCCCGACGGGGATCAATATTCCCGAATTTTTTAACTTTCTGAATAAAATTCGAGTGTTTAGTCATTCCTGATTTCTGACGTGACAAGAAATTCTCATATATTATTACAATAAAGGAATAGGTGCATTATAGCCAAAGCAGCTTATCCGCCATAAAACCCCCACAACAGCAACAACCACCTTTTCCCAAGCCATGGTGGAATTCACAATGCACAACATCAAAAAAGGCTCAAAACAAAGCGTGGGGGATATTCCGCCGATATCCTACCAAGACCAATCTTATAGCCTTCAAATGTGCTAGAGCCAAAGCACGCTACATTCGCCGTCAGAGTCATAAGGAATCGTGGATCCATTTTACATCATCTATTAACCAGTCTACCAACACTAAGGTAGTCTGGGATAAAATCCAAAAAATGAAGGGAAAATATACATCCCACCCCTCACTGATCCTAGACTATAATGGATGCACTATTGCAGAGCCTACTACAATAGCCAATGCTCTTGGGGAAACATTATCAAACATCTCTGGGATATCATCCTATTCCCCAGAATTCCTGGTCTTGAAACATAAAAGAGAAAAAGAGGCACTAAATTTCAGACTGAAAGGACCCTATAACGTGCCTTTCACTCTGCAGAAACTAAAAAGAACTCTCTATTATTCCAAGGCAAGTGCTGTTGGACCAGATGGCATCCATTATGAAATGCTTAAATATCTCTCACCAACATCTATGGATTGCCTGCTTGTTCTGTATAACAGAATCTATATAAAAGAGCAATTTCTGGATTCCTGTCGCATGGCACTTGTGCTTGCCTTTGCGAAGCCAGGAAAGGATCCTAAACTCCCGACTAATTACCATCCTATAGCTCTGACGAGCTGTCTGTGCAAAATCTTGAAGAGAATGGTTAATGTGGTATTTAGAATCGAATGATCTTCTCTCCAGCATCCAGTGCAACTTCCAAAAAAACAGATCGACTCTTGATCACTTAATTAGACTGGAAACATCTATCCGGGATGCTTTCCTAAAACGCAAACATTTGGTGTCAGTGTTCTTTGACATGGGGAAGGCGTATGACACAACTTGGAGATTTGGCATCTTAAAAGATTTGCATAGCCTTGGTCTTAGAGGGCATCTCCCTATTTTTATTAAAAACTTTTTAGCCAATCGGTCTTTCCAAGTTCGTGTGGGATCCTCACTCTCTCGTCCCTTCTGCCAAGAGGAGGGAGTACCACAAGGATCAGTATTAAGTGTCACGCTTTTCGCCATCAAAGTAAATTCTATCACAGAACTGCTTCCTCCAACTGTAAACAGAGGCGCCTCCATAGCCAGGTGAGAAGGAGCAGCAGTGCATAGTGCATGCTTTTTGATTAGACCGGGGTTCGAGCCCGTCACCACCAAATACGGAGGATGCGGAAAGGTCAGGGAATGACCACCGCATATCCCGGAGCAATATGGCCTTAGTTGCTAATGCTCCTAAAAAAAAAAAAAAAACTGTAAACAGCGCCCTCTATGTTGATGAATTTAGCATATTTGGCATAAAGGTCTTCTAAACAAGCTTCCATCTTATGGTTTACCAACTGTTTTTTGTAATTGGTTATCCAGTTTTCTCTCCGATCGCTCACTGAGGGTGATGGTAGATGGCTCTCTGTCTTCTAACTTCTCCACTAATGCCGGTGTCCCCCCAAGGTTCAGTTCTTTCCCCCACTCTTCCTCTTGTATATTAATGACCTTCTTCCATTGACTGGAAATCCTATCCATAGTTTTGCTGATGATAGCACATTGCATTCCACTTTCCATTTCGAGACACCTTGTCCTGCTCAATCAGCTTCAACTTCTCGAAAATGTGTTACCAATTCCTTAAATGCCGATCTCCACGTAATTTTCCAGTGGGGCAAAGACAACTTAGTTGATTTCAACCCTTCTAAAACTCAGTCTTGTCTTATATCGCAAAAAGGATTCTTCTGCTCCTATGCTTATCTTTAGTGACACTCCGATTTCTAGGCAAAATGATATATCTCTTTTGGGGATTATCCTGACTTCTAATCTCTCTTGGCACAAGCACATTACAAATATTGCTTCCTCTGCATCTAAAAAACTTGGTTTTCTTTTTCACTCTCGGCATTACTTTTCTTCCAAACAGCTGTTCACTCTTTACAAAAGCAGTTAGGTTAATTAATGATTCATCTCTAACAGAGTCTCTCCACTCGTTGTCTTATAGGCGTACTGTTTCTGCTGCATGCCTCTTCTACAGATATTTCCATGGGCACTGTTCTTCTGAATTGGCTTCTATAATTCCCACTGTCTCTTTCAAAACGGTCTGAACACGTGCTGCCACCAGCCAACATCCATTTACTGTCCGACTTCAAACTCACAGAACCAACTTTTCATCTTCCTTGTTTATTCATTCAACTGCCGTTTTTCTGGAACAACCTTCCTTCATGTGTATTTCCTGAAAATTACAGTCTACAGAAGTTCATGTCCAATGTCAACAAATATCACCTTTCATCTTCTCAACCTCTAACCCAAACAAGGTACTAAGTACTATAGGTTTTAATACCTCTCGTGTTTAGGGTTTACATAAAAAAAAAGTTCATTTTTGCAGTCTATATACTTATTTTTGAATAATATTTTGGCTTGAAGGTCAATAATTTCAAGTTGCAATCTGGGATTGTAGTTTTCAGCCATATCAGAAAATCGACTTTCAAATTGTCAAAAAGTAATTGTAATAACGAAAGGCAATGATTCTTTGGAAATGTGTTTCTCCTTTAGCTCAGTACAACATTCAAAGTGAACTAAATTGTCTTGCTCACCTGGGATTTAAATAATAACTTATTCTGAAATGATTTGATGTCACCAAACAAATCAGACCAATTTTCCTTTCCCTTGCAGTTTTAAATTAAGAGCATTTAAATGACTAGAAATATATGTATGAATTGCAAGATCAAACAGCCACTCCTTATTTGATAGTTATTTTATTGGTTTCCCTTTTTCTGTATTGAAACATTCGGGGATGTTTCAACAACCACATTACGGCCATGTCATCTTGTAAAATTTACAGTTGAAATAACCACATTCATAACGTGTTTGGAGATCCAATACTTTCCCATAAAGAGCTTCTTGATGCACAATGTAGTGAATTCCAGTTGGGGTTTCAGCTCCAACATTATCATTTTCTTGGTTATTCTACCCATGGGCCCACTGTTTTTACCAATCATATTTTTTGCACTGCCAGTTGTGACTCCTACCAGGTTTTTAATATTTAATCCTAACTTTTCGATAGATTGATAAAGATTTTCACTTGTGCTTGTTCCGTGCATACTCAGTAGATCAGCTAAATCTTCAACTGGTAAAAAATTATCATTAATTCCATGTATGAAGATGAGAAGTTGGGCTGTGTCATTTATATCCATATTGTCATCCAGTGCCACACTAAAATATTTCATATGTTTTATGTTTTCCAAAAATTGTTCGAACGAATTCTTTCCAATATCTTCTACTCTTCGCATAATTGTTTGTCGAGACAAACTAATGTCTTGTGTCATTGTTCGTTTCTCCAGAGAAATTTGTTCCACAGCTTTTAACAAACGCTTAACAAATTCACCATCATTGAACGGGTCACTTTCAAAAGCGATCAAATGTGCAACTTGATAACTATCTCGTACTGCTGTTGATCATAAGATTTATGATTGGAATCAGTGTTATATTCTTTAAACACACACGGTCTCCTGACACACCAAACACACTGCTTTTTTGTGGTAATCAATGAAGAAATAGGATAAAAAAAAAAATAACACTCCAAATCGATTTTCCCCTTTTGGAACATTTTTAAGAATGATTTTTTTTTTAAAATTATTTCCATGCAATGAGCAAGCTATATCAGAATACATAACTGTATTTAGCATACATATGACTGCACTGAACCACATGTACATGTTTGATACAGTCGAGCTGGACGCTTGCATGCCTGTACACGCAGTGGAGATCGATGCTGTTTTAATTCACTTTCCGCGCGGGCTGTAGGTTGGACACCACTGGTGTGTAAGTGATGGCACTTTTTAAATTAGTCCAGCCAACCAGAACTGGCTTGGAATATTTTATGCCCCAGAAAAGATGCATACTCCTTAGCCTTTTCTTTTATTAATGGCCCTGATATTGGCTTGTTTTGGTCTCGAATCAACTTCACCCACTTAAAAATGGCTTCATATCATCTTCATACAGGCATAATTTCGCATGCTTCTGACTGGGTCCCGTTTCCTCAGACAGTTTGAGAATCAAAACACGGTTTTTTAGGATGGTTGACATTCTGAAAAACCGTGTCACTACTGGCAGGGATACCAAATTTTAAAGCGTTTTTAACACCCCGATCTACACTATTAAACATTTCCACTATGCTCAAGGACTTCTTAGACATAGCATTAGTAGAGGCATATGATGCAAGAAAGCAAGCTTGTGCAGCATCAGCCAAAAAAAAAAAAAAACTTCCACTTCACCCCTCCGTTCGTTCGAAATACCTGTCCAGCTGAGCCTTAAATTTATTTAGGCTATCAACTTCCACAACAAGGGATGGAAGTCTGTTCCACCAACCAACCACCCACTGGCTAAAGGCAAATTTCCGCACGTCTGTCCTACATCTGTCTTTCCTCAGTTTGAATTTATGCCCTCTCAGGTGATTATCCTGAGCAAGAGGCAGAATCCTATCAGCATTGAGCATGCTCAAACCATTCAAGGCTTTATACACCTCTATCAGATCACCACCAGCCAACATCCATTTACTGTCCAACTTCAAACTCACAGAACCAACTTTTCATCTTCCTTGTTTATTCATTCAACTGCCATTTTCTAGAACAACCTTCCTTCATACATATTTCCTGAAAATTGCAGTCTACAGAAATTTAAGTCTAATGTCAACAAATATTTTATTTCGTCTTCTCAACCTCCAACCTAAGCACAGTACTAAGTACCATAGGTTCTAATACATCACTAGTGTTTGAGGTTTTCATAAAAAATTTGACCAGTGCGACTTTTCGGTATAGTAATATTTAGTTCTGTACAGTACAGTTTGGTATTGCCCATAATGGCTTTATGGGCAATACTAAATTGTGGATTGCTCTTAAGAATTAAACCCTTTAGCTTTTAACTTGTGCGTTCTATAATGTCAGCTCTATTGCTTAAAGGTCAGAGGTGCAAACAATGCATATCCAGGTGTCTCGAAATCAGTTCGTTATATGGAAATTTTCTTCGTTATACAGAAACTATTTTCAATGTATTGACCAAGGGGAAATCAAAGTTTGCTACATAGAAAAATTCACTATATGGAAGTTCGTTAAAGTGAGGTCTGACCATATATACAGGTTATATGTCTATCCTTGCAGACCATCTGCATCCCTTCATAGTCATCGTGCACCCACAGGGCAATGGACGTTTTCAGCAGGACAATGTGCTGTGCCTCTCCAGTAAGTTGTGGTGACTAGAACATGATTCTAAGAGCATTCTGCAGATTTTACCACAATGGAATGGCCTCCCCTTCACCAGACATGAACCCTGTGGAAAGGTACATTCGAGCTTTGGATCCTTTGCTCAAGAATGCAACAGAATTATGGACAGCAATGCAGCAAGCATGGATGGAAATGTCTGTGGAATGTTTTCATGAACTAGTGGACTCAATGCCTTGCCATGTGACTGCCCTTATCCAGGCAAAAGGTCGGCCTACCCGTTACTAGGTAGGTATCCCATGATTTCTGTTCGCTCAGTGTGTGGAGGGGGGGGGAGAAAAGACTTCAATAAAAAACATCATATCGTGAGAATATTGTAATGCAATTGTTTTTTGATAATTTGTTCCAAAACCTCAGAAGTTGAAATTTTCGCTATATAACTAAGCTATTTATCTCTCTAAAAGGTCATTTTATACTGTAAATTGTATTAGTTACCAATTCAAATCATTAAAATGCATTACACTTTCATCATACATATGTTCTGTTATGATATTTTGTGATAATTTTCTAAAGCACATTTCTGGAGGTCACGACGATAAAACAATAAAAACAATTTGAATTTTTGGTTTATTGGGATTTTCTATTAGGGCAAGTAATTATAAAGGGTAGTAAACTTGATGTTATTGCATTTGCGATAATCTCAATAACTGGAATTGTGTGGGTTTTTATGTTATTATGGTGAAATGTGTTTCCTCTTTACTGAAATCTTCAATCATATAAAAAAACAAATTTTCAGAATCTTCTCTTCATTTCTTTTTTTTTTTAAGCTTTGCAAACTTGTTACTCAGTGCAAATCGTGTTGGTTGCTATTTGTGCATGCTGGTAAAAAATGCTTATGCATGTTATAGTGAAATTTATAAAGTAAAATGACAAGAATATCTTGGAAACAAACACCTCTTGAAGCATTTCTGAAGAAGATCACTCCTTGTGCAACAAACCAACAATGAGTGATCAACGAGTGTGCATTTAGTCGATGATGAAGAATAAACATTCTTTAACATTTGTAAGTCATAAATGATTTCTTTATTACTATAATTTGTTTGATTTTACAGGCTACGTTTTCATTTCTTTGGATAACTCAATCATTGTTTAAACAAACTAATTAGCTAACTAATTTTATTGTTGAGAAAGTAACCCCTGTTTTTAACATTGTCTATGGGAAATAAATTCCTGCTTTACGAGTGTACCCTAGGAACGAATTAACTCGTAAAGTCGGGAACTACCTGTATTTATATATATATATATATATATATATATATATATATATATATATATATATACAGTGTTAATCATAAAAATATTTATTTTTCAAGTATTAAATATTTAATTTCTATAGTGTTTATGAAACATTCTCAACAGTTTAATTTTTCTTTCCCTCTCCTATTTTTTTTTTTTATAAGATATCTTTAGAACATGAAATTTTGCTTCATCCACGCTATTTTGGACCCCAGCTGTTAGAAACCGTCAAACAGAAACTGTTTACAGAGGTTGAAGGAACTTGCACAGGAAAGTACGTTGGTTTTCATTTTTTTCCATCTTATTTATTTGTTTAATTTGAAAGCACATTTTATGTGAATAGGCTATATCCTTGACCAGATTAGAGCCATGCTCAGTATGGCTCAGGCTGACCGGGCTAGCCAGGTGGGTAAAGTGCCTGCCTGGCAACCCAAAGGTTGCGGGTTCGAATCCCGCCTCGGGCTTGGATCAAAGTACTGCAAAAACCTTGGGAGGTGCACTATGGCCACAGAAGCCGATGCGCCAACAACTACCAAAAAAAAAAAAAAGTATGGCTCAGAATAAAGTAGCCTTAAATGTTTAACCTGATATTGTGATTACTGGCCACTATTATTGCCAAATGTGTTTGAGGTATTAGTGGTGACAGATGATGCTTATTTAGCATAAAAAAAAAAACTACCCCACCTTGTCTTTTCATTCTCATTAATAATTTTTCTAATACGTCCTTAAATTTATTCAAATTCTCCACTTCCACAACAATGGATAGTTGCTTGTTCCAGCAATCAATCACTCTTTGTTGAGTGCTTCCAAATTCAAGATGCTGTGTTGTCTTTTCAATGTTAGAAAACATCTTTTGAATGGGCTCTGCTGATATATCCTTTAGAATGTGGGTTATATTTTCTGCAGACCTTTTTAGCATTCTTAGTTTTGGTCATAAACTTTCTCCTTGGCAATCACTCACAAGCAAGTTTCTGGTGGTGTTAGATCAGCTGGGTGACCTGGATAACAGCAGTCAGTTTCCTTTGAAATTTGAGTATCCAAAGTGTTGTATTAAATCAAGACTCAATTTTCCACTATGGAACATTCTATCCTGTGAAACCACTGCCTTTGGAAACAGGTTCCTGGAGGGACAAAATTGTTTTAGTTCATTGTTGCAAACATCATTGTCATTATCATAATGATGTGATAATGCTCCAGGTTGATGGAAACAATATGCTTAACTTTGTTCTTGACTCCTCAATGTGGGCACATGTACATGGTGAGGGGACTTCCCAGTGATGTTGCTCATCCTCTAAATTAGTGTTACTGGGATCCAATGCCCACACCTGCTCTTGAACACCACTAATGGCATAGGACAAAGCCAAGAACATGAAGAGGAAAGATGGAGAGAATAATTGGCAGAAAATATGAAGCAATTGAACAAAATTCCTAATAGGGAGGCTGGACCACGGATGCTTCTGTCGAGAACTCTCCCTATGTCTGTCTGTTCAATTTATTGGTTCCTGATTGCCATCACTAGAATCTGGCATGATTGCTGTGTACTGCGATCCACGGACTTGCCAGAAATGGATAGCCTGGTGGTTGAGTACAATACACTATTTTCTTTCCTGCTTTGGCCAAGATGGGAGGTCCTGTGTTGGCCTGTTCAGGATCAATCGACTGGCAAGTGTGCTTGCTGGGATCAACTGTACTCTAATAGGTCTCCTTCCCTTTGGTCGTGGGACAGGGTAAAGACCTGTTGGGTGTATGGGTATAGTAACTAGGTAACTCTGGCATCCCGCATGTGTACACAGTCCTTGCTACTTTGTAAGTGGGCATTGCCTTGTTGGGCTCCACAGTTTAAATCTTTCAACTTCCTCAGGGGCTCTACCAGGTCCCTACCTGAACAAGAAACAGAAACAAATAAAATCAGTAATAAGAAACAACAAACCGAATCTGCACCACCTCCTGTATGTTGTTTTTTCATTATCTATTGAAAGGAGAAAAGGAAATTGGTAAATTGTCACTCTCTTTTATAAAGGATTGGCTGTGTTCCCGAAGTCAGAAAAACAACTTAGATTGGATGAACCTTTTAGTAGAAACTACCTCAGTAAGAAATTCAGAATTGCTCCTTGAAGCAACATTTCAAGCAACACGTGGTGTAGTTGCTGAATGGGATCTCCTTGATACATCTGAAGAGGAGATACACACTGAACTGAGTGACCAAAGAATGACAGCCATTAAGAGGATATTCATGTGTAAGGAGGGAAAGCTAGTCCCAACTATGGTTCTTATCCTTACGTTTAACACTCCTAAACCACCTACTTCCATCAAGGCAGGATATCTGAATTGTCCTGTGAAACTGCACATTTCAAACCTGTTGCACTATTTTAGGTGCCAAAAATATGGTCACTCTGAGATGGCATGTTGTGGAGCAAAAGAACATGACACAAAGGAAAGTTCTGTTCTGAAACTGGCATGAATGAATTGTGGCAGTGAATACCCTGCAGTAATGTAGCTGGGGTTGTGTGACGCCCGGGGATAACATGCATTCCTGCCACTCCTGAGTGTGATAATGTAGTGTGAATGTCATAGATAATTCCTTCAGTTTGCATCCCCGAAGCTCGGCACCTGGGGAAACTGCCCCCTCTGCTTCCCCATCGCTATGCCTCTGATACCCTGCCAGGTGGGAAGGAGCAGCAGTGTGCAGCACACGCTTCTTGATTAGACCGGGGTTCGAGACCGTCACCACCAAATACGGAGGATGCGGAAAGGTCAGGGAATGACCACCAAATATCCCGGAGCAATATGGCCTTAGTTGCTAATGCTCCTAAAAACCAAATAACAAATCTGATACCCTGCATATTCAATAGTACGCCAAAAGTGGAAAGAGGTAAAACAAACCCAGAAATATTAAGACAGAGCAAAATATCGCATATGTGGATGCAAAGAAGCAGGTAACACCAGTAAACAGTAGAAAATATACTCAAGCAGTACCGAGAAAGTGTTCTAATTCAATGCAAACTGATATTTCAGTTCCACCATGCAAGTCTTTTACACCACATACCTGCAATTTATTGACGCAAACATTTCAAGAAAAAGCAGTTGCTATCCATACCAACAAAAGAAGTAGCATCTAAAGAAAAACCTCCTCCCACTAATCCCCAACCTATTATTAGAGGGGATATAGGATGCAATGGATGTGAATGGAGAAAAAGAAAGTGTGGAAGAAAAGAAAAAAGCAGAAAAGGAAGAATTGTGTACTGCGCACCCTCTATTTCCTAAAAGTAGGATCAAAAACCAAAGAGAGCAAACCAAAACCTGCAATACTACAGAAGCCAGCCAACGGGTCCACTAAACCTAAGTAATAATGGCCAAATTGTTATAATGGAATTGTCATGGGCTCAAATGATATATGTCAAAATGCTCCTTCATGAACATAAACCTGTTTACTTCTGTGTGTAGGAAACATAAAGGCAAATAATGACCCGATTTTACAAAATTTTACTAATATCCTTAAGGACAGGAACATGGATGTCCTCCTGGCCCATGGAGGAGTCACAATCCTTGTGGGAAATCATACTCCTTTCACATGGATTCAGTTGTGCATCAGTTTAGCAATCTGTTTAACAGTGGGGGTTTCTCCTCAAAATCTGTTCTTTATATTTATCTCTTGGGACAAACATCCCCCAGGCTGATCTCGACAAACTTATTTTACAATTGCCCTCTCCACTCATACATATAGGAGACTTTAATGGAGGTAGTGCAGAAATTGATGAATGAGGTTGTATTGTTGAAAGTGTGCTTGACAATATTGACCTTTCCTTATTAAATGGAGAATCAACACCTATTTCTGCATTCTTACCCTTATGTCCTCTGCCATAGATCTCTCCATCTGTTCTCTTTCAGTGCAGGCCCCAAGTGCCAATTCCCAAGTGATCTTTCTAGTGTGACTTTCTAGCGTTTTTTCTAGGGCGAGTACTAGCGCTTTAATAAACCCTCCACCTCTTGCAACATTACTGCTTCCCTCTCTGAGCAACATCCCTGCTTTCCTCCTCTGCTGATCGCTTGGTCACTGGTTGGCACCATCCTGCCTCCACATGGCGGGCTGTTAACTTGGGAGAAGGAATCCCATTTTCCGGGACTAAAAGGAGCAGCAATGGATTGCGATGCATATACACCGCTAGAGCCCACAGGCTCCAGACCCATTATCTCAGAATATGACTTGTCCGAAGGGACAATGGACTGAAAAACAAGAGTGCAGATATGCCAGCATTTCTAATAATGCATTCACTATCCACACACAGCAACTTACTCTCAACCACCATGGGCTCTTCCTCCTGTACCAACCTGTGAACTTATCTCTGTCAATGGAGAAAGAATATTTTAAAAGCATCAAATGTCAGACACCTTCATGCAGCTCACACTCAAAGATATACTGATTTTTCCCCAATTCATACAGATGGCTCTAAATCTAATGCAAATGTTGGAGCAGCAGCAGTGTTTTCAAATATCATTATTCAGCAACCCTTCCATCTGAATCCTGTATCTTCTCAGCTGAATTATATGAAATCCAACTAGCTTTGGCCTCCGTAGCCGAGTGGGCAGGAGCGGGACTGCAGTAGCACACGCTCTTTGAGTAGACCGGGGTTCAAGCCCCTGACTGCTGAATACGGTCGATCTGCCAACCCGCACTGGACCAGCGTGGCAGATTATGGTCCATTTCCCTCAACATGAATTGTTGAGGAGGCTTCCACCCTGCAGTGGGTTGATAATGGCTGCACTTTACTTTTTACAACTAGCTTTAGAAAATTTGTGTTCTTACTGTTCTTTAAAATCTGCTATTTACACTGATTCCCTCAGCTCAATCATGGCATTATCATATTCTTCAGATAAAGTTCACCTTATTCTAGATGAAATTAGAAGCTTATTGTTACAAATTGAAAAGCAATTAACTGGTCACCTTCTGTTGGATTCAAGCACATTCTGGGATTTTGGGCAATGAAGTGGCTGATAAAGCTGCAAAATATCCAACTACCTTAGATTTAACCAATATCCCTGTTCCGGCATCAGATTATGCACTAACCATTCAGGCTGCATGCCTGTCAGAATGTACAGCACTCTGGCACTTGCAGACTAATAATAAAATTTTTTCAGTTTAAACAGGATCCGAAAATTTGCCGCTCCAGTGTCCGTACATTGAGACGAGAAGTAGTCCTTTCAAGAGCAAGAATAGATCATACCCATTTGACCCACCACAGTGTCCACATTGTTCTATAAATCTGACTGTGAAACATTCTGATTGACTGTCCCTACTATAAAGAAGACAGAGCTTCAACCTTGCTATCACTGGTTAATCTTTATAAACCAATAACTCTAGACAATCTCATTGGTGACAAGGCAAATATTTTTGAATTATTTAACTTCCTCAGGCAAACTGAACTTTTTAATCATTTCTGATTTCTGATTTTTTTCTGTCACAGTCTAAAAATTTCTAATTTTTTATATAATAAATGAATAGGCACATTATAGCCACAGCAGCTTATGCACCATTAAACCCCCCCATAACAAAAACAACAACTATCCACACAACCTGTCGGCAAGTTATCGCCACTTCTAATACAGAAATGTTTGGAATTGGTTGTTGGATCCCCTAAAATGAAGCGTCTCTAATCTGGAGACATTCTAATTGAAGCTTCCAAGCCATTCTAAAAAACAGTTAAAATTGACAACATTTAACAGTAGGCGCCTCCATAGCCAGGTGGGCAGGAGCAGCAGTGCGTAACACACGCTTCTTGATTAGACCGGGGTTCGAGCCTGTGACCACCAAATATGGAGGATGCGGAAAGGTCAGGGAATGACCACTGCATATCCCCGGAGCAATATGGCCTTAGTTGCTAATGCTCCTAAAAACCAAATAATATAACATAACATAACATTTAACAGTATTCCAGTGTCAGTTATGCCCCATATCACTCTGAACACCTTTAAAGGCATTATCAATGAATGGGACTTACTAACTGTCTCTGAACAAGAAATAATACAAGAGCTTAGTGAACAAAAAGTGACTTGTGCACGGAGAATAATGATCAAAAAAGATGGCAGCCTACCAACCAGGTCCATCATTTTGACATTCAGTACCCCGAGTCTTCTGTTAAAGCAGGTTACTTTACGAAGGTCTTTGAGATAACAGAAGAGGAGAAAAAGCAGTATGTACTGGAACTTAAGAACAAGTTTGAGCTTCTGCAGACTGCTCAGGACCAAGATATCAACGAGGAATATTACAATTTTCTGAAAGTGATAAAGACCAAGAAACCTATAGGTAAAAAGAAATCCAAAGAAGAAAACATTAGTTGAGAAACACTTGTCATGATGAACCAAACACAACAAATGAAGAGCAAGATAAACACTGACAAGGAGAAAATTGAGTATATTAAGCCATTAGAAAGAGACTCAGAGAGGACATAAGAAGAGTGGAACAAGCATTAAGGGAAAACAAAGGACTTAAATCAGCAACCATGAACAGTAATACAGAAAGACATATGATACTGAAACTGAGGAATAGCGATGGTGTACTTATAAATAGCAGAGAAGGCATAATTCAAATAGTAGGATAACTATAAAGAATTATACAAGGAGTGAGGGAATGATGCCAGCAGTGAGGAAGATGGATCGCAAATTAGTAACACATACAACATACCCGATATCCTTCCTGATGAGGTAGAACATGCGTTGAAGAAAATGAAGAATCAGAAAGTCCCGGGGAAGATGAAGTTGTGTAGAGTTGTTAAAATTGGGAGGAACAGACATGACACAAAAACTGGCAAGACTCTTCACAATATGCATTAGAAAAGGTGTGATGCCTAAAGAGTGGAATAATGCAATCATAGTTTTGCTGCATAACAAAGGAGATAAATCAGAAATTGGAAATTATAGACCAATTAACTTGTTATCCCACATCTACAAGTTGTTCACAAGGGTCATTACTAACAGATTAGAAAGAATATTTGATGAGAATCAATCGAAAGAGCAAGCTGGCTCACTTTAGGACAGAATTCTCAACTATGGATCACCTTCACTTAATATTGCAGCTAATGGAGAAAGCAAATGAATATAAAACGCCATTATGCCTGGAATTTGTGGATTACGAAAAGGCATTTGACTCCATACAGCATAAGGCAGTGTTTCGGGCACTGGAAAAACAAGGCATAGATACCCCATATATTATGATTTTGAAAAAAATATATAACAATGCTACCTCCTTTATTAGACTAGACAAAGACAGTAGCAAATTTAAAATTGAGAAAGGAGTTCGACAAGGAGATACAATATCACCGAAGTTGTTTACTGCTGCCCTTGAGGAAGCTTTCAGAAGACTAGACTGAAGTCAATGTGAATGGAGAGTACCTAAACCATTTACGATTTGCAGATGACATTGAGATCATAAGCCACGATCCCAAAGAAATAGAGGAAAATTTTAATAGTTATGCAGAGTTAGTAAGGAGTTTGTGGATAGTAAATGGATGGCCATTGCACGAAACAGAAGGAACTGGAAAGTTGTTGGAGAGGCCTTCATCGTGCAGTGGATTGAAAATGGCTGATGATTGAAAATGGTGACTTTAAACTGCAAGATTCGGCCTTACATCTCGAACCCCATTCACTGCTTTAAGTGTCAGAAGTATGGCCATTCTCAGACATCATGCCGAGGCGATGCTGTGTGTCCTCTTTGTGGTTCCAAGGAGCATTCTCAAGAAGACTGTACAGCTTCCACTCCTATTTGTCCAAACTGTAAGGGGAAACCACCCAACATTTTCTAAAGCATGTGACCTTTGGAAAACAGGCAAAAAAAATACAGAAATATAAAATGGATCATAAAGTCACATACCCTGAAGCAAGAAAGCAAGTGCTACTAACCATGCCTAGCCGATCATATGCATCGGTCACCAGAAGCAGCCACTCAGCTGCAACTCAAACAGATGTCTCCATAGAACCGAGCATTTCCTTTGCCATCTGGCCAAAACTGTTATCATATAATAAGAAACCTACAGTCAATGAAACCAGCAGTATGCCGATCAGTGTCCCAACTGATGCTATCTCAACCTTTCCTGAAACAACAAAATCAACTACTGATGAAAATCAGAAGAAAGGGAAACCACGAAATAGCAATATGGAAACTGATGTTCAATTAGAGAATGACGACACAGTACTAGAGTTTCATACTAATGATATTATGGATACAGGATGTCCAATCCTTTCCTAGAAATGAAAACCCAAAACTAAGCAGACAGAAACCTTCTCGGAAAAAACAGTCAAATCAATCTTCCTCAATCAAACCCAATCAATGAATAAATTCCTACCAGGGAACTGTAGAGGATTATGCAGAAATATAGATGACCAGAATGATTTACTAATTCAAACTAATACAGTAGGTGTGTGCTTATAGGAAACCTTTTTATCACCACACACTTACATCAAATTGAAAAATTATACTATGTTTAGGGGAGACAGGGTTTCTGACTCTCCTGCTTGTGGGGTAGCTATACTTGTGAAAAGTACAATACCCTCAAGACATCTCCAACTACAAACCTCCTTAGAAGTTGTAGCAGTTTGGATAGCAATGGGAATATCGTTTCCATTTAAATATGTATTTAATATTAATGCATCCATTTAAATATCACCGAATTATCCTTGCTCTCAGACTGAACTTGACAGTCTTATCACAAAATGTCTACCTCCTGTCTGTTTACTTGGTGATTTCAATGGTTGCCATCCATTGTGGGGATCTTCCACCATGGATAGGAAAGGCCAATTAATCGAAACATTCCTGGATAATCATAACCTGACTCTGTTAAATTCTGGCTGTCCAACTCATGTTCAACTACCTTCAGGTACTACATCAGCCATCAACCTATCCATCTTTAGGTCAGTGGCTGAAGATGGATAGGCATCATGGTCAGTGCTGAATGATTCATTTTCCCATCATTAACTCAATTCAAACACAGCTTGTGTCATACCCTGAAGGCCGTACTTCTTTGAACTTCCACAAAGCAGACTGGAAAACCTATTCCACATGTGTCATACTTGAAAAGCAATACATACAGCAACACAATCTTGATGACATAACTGACCACATTACCAGCCATATATTATCTGCAGCAGAAATTTCCATTCCAAAATCCACCCAGTGTAAGCATGTACACCAAAATTAGTGGTGGAATGAAGAATGCTCCAAAGCAAAATGTGATAAAAACCGAGATTGGAACCACTTTCATAAATTCTCAACTACCGCCAATCTAATTGTTTACAAAAAACTCAGAGCTAAAGCAAGACAAATTAGGAAAAAAAGCAAAACATGAATCCTGGATTAACTTAGCCTCGTCCATTAACAAAAATACTGACACTCAAATTATCTGTAAAAAAAAATAACGAGCTCTCAATAGGAAATTGCTACCATTGCATTCTCTAATAATACAATCGAATGGGCAGAACTTATCTTCCCCTACTGATATTGTAAATGCATTAGCAGAGTCTTTTTTATAATATTTCCACCTGATCCTCTTATGTGACCTCCTTTCAGTTCATTAAAATTAATGAAGAAGGTCAAAAATTTAATTTTCAAACTAGACTCACTTCCTTATAACCAGCCTTTTACTCTAGTTGAGCTCAGGGAATGCTTAAGCTTAAGCAAATCATCAAATAGTGCAGCAGGACCAGATGGCATGCACTACAGTATGCTGAAACATTTATGTGAAGCTAGTTTTGGCATATTATTACTATTCTATAACCGTATCTTTTCAAAAAATACATATCCTCTGTCATGGTGGCAATCCTATATCTGTGCTGTACCAAAACCAAGCAAAGATCCCACTCTAATCCAGAATTACAGACCAATATCATTACCACGCTGTTTGGGCAAAATATTCGAAAGGATGGTGCATAAGAGGCTCACCTGGTTTCTAAATTTCCAGAATCTTCTTTATGATCACCAATATGCTTCCGTAAAAACAGATCTACCCAAGATTTACTTGTAAAAATTGAATGCAACATACAAAATCCCTTCGTCATGAAACAGCATCTAGTGATGGTTAACCTAGATATTCACAAAGTATTCGATACCACTTGCAGTCATGGCATCATTAAAGATATGCATCAGTTGGGGCTGAGAGACTACCTTCCTCAAATAATTCAGAACTTTTTAAAATTGTGCACCTTTCAAGTCCGATATTGAAACAAGCTGTCAGCATCGTGCATTCAGGAGGAGGGTGTCCCGCAGGGTTCAATACTGAGTGTTACCCTATTTGCGATTCGGGTCAACGACATATTGGAAGATCTTCCAAAAGCTATTCAAAAATACATGTATGCAGTGACCTCACTATATCCTGCCAATCACAAAGTATGAATACTATTGAAAGACAGTTGCAAATTGCTCTAACCAGAATAGAAGCCCGGACCTTTCGCAATGGATATTGTAAGGTCCAGGGTAATGAATCAGCTGTTGCTGGCACCAGATCTCACAGCCCAACAACAACAGCATGTTGTTAGTTCCTGATACAGACTGCAGGCAGCCAATACACTCTACATTACTCTCCCAATGGCAACATCTTAGCATGAGCAGGTCACAAACAAACTATATCAGATAAAGTCTTATCAAACATTAGCAGTCCAGTCTGCAGGAATCGTAGAGAGGAAATTGTTCTAGCTTGCCTCCGCATAGGACACAGTCATCTTGCACACACACACATTCTTGCTGAGGGCAGATGACTCTCCAATGTGTGAGGATTGACACATTTTTAACCATTCATCATATTTTAACTGAATGTCCACTATATAGACAGAAATGTTTTTTATGTATTTTAATGTTTTTATCCATCTGACTGAACCTTATACACTCAGTCAGATTTTATTTGACAACAGTGTGTCAGTTGTTTTTAGGTATTTTAAAATCAAGAAACCTTTTCTAAAAAATATTTAAATACATTTTTGTATTAGTTTACTTTGTACATATTTATAGTTTTATACATATTGACATAGTGACCTAAGCAATTACATCACTACAATTTTTACTGTTATCTTGTATGGGACGTGGATTTGGCACATTTTAGCCCTAGTTGCTAATGCGCCATTAAAACCCAAACAACCAACCAGTCAGGCTTAATGTCCAAGTTTATAGACAATACAAAGGTTGCCAGGGTTGTTAATGACACTAATGACAGTACACTCCTGCAACAGGATCTAGAGAAATTGATCAGATGGGCTTAGAGCTGGCAACTGAAGTTTAACATTGAGAAATGTAAAGTACTGTATGTGGGTAGTAGCAACCCCAGAGTAACATGTCAATTGTGTGGAACTATGCTCAATGTAGTGTAATGAAGAATGAAAGAGACTTAGAGGTAATTGTGTCGTCGGACATGAAATTTTCTGAGCAGTGCAGACAGTCTGCAAGAGTAGCTCATGGTGTCTTGTCAGTGATATACAGGAATTTTTCTAGCAGGGATAAGGAGGTGATTATCCCCTTGTATAAGGCAACAGTCAGGCCACTCCTTGAGTACTGTATACAGGTCTGGAGGCCTCAGTTTAGAAGGATAGAGCTGCTGGAACTAGTATAGAGAAGGGCAACGAGATTGATGAGGGGAACAAAAGGTTGATCTCATGAAGAAAGCCCTAAGTTCTCAAATTGCGGCGTCTGGAGACTAGGCACCTGCGAAGTGATCTGATTGATGTGTATAAGGCCTTGAATGTTTTGAGCAAGTTCAGTGCTGATGGGATTCTTCCTCTTGCCCAGATTAATTGCCTGAGGGGACATAAATTCAAATTGAGGAAAGACAGTTGTAGAATAGATGTGTGGAAATAGATGTCCAGCCTTTATCCAGCAGATGGTTGATTGTTGAAACAAACTTCTAAATGTTGTAGAAGTGGACATCTTAAATAAATTCAAAGCAGAATGAGACAAACATTTGGAGTGAATGGATGGGTGAAATGGGAAGGATTTGGCTGATGCTGTATAAGCTTGCTTTCTTGCATCATATGCCTCTATTAATGCTAACACCTTCCTATCTGTTGAGTGCCAATTGATCGTCCTATAGGTGAAAATTGTGGTGCCATTTTAATAGTTTGCCACATTTTAATTGAATGTGCATCTTTTAATAATGAACATCATCGATGTTTTAGCCATCGGACTAGTACTTGTCCAATTTTATCCAGTGATGAGTGTCAGATACGTTCAAGTTTTTACAGTTTATTAATTTTTATAATTTCGTTTAGAATGCATTTACGGTTTTATCTTTTATAACTACTTTATATAATCTTGTTTTATTAGTTTATACAATTTATATATATATATTAATTTATTTATTTATATATATACCATTTGACTTGACACATTATCAGCTTTGATGCTGATGCACCATAAAAGCTGTAAACCAAACCAAACCGGACTTTCATTCTTGCTAAAGTAGGGACCAGTAATCCCATGACTGGAAATGGCATGACAGTATTGGCATATGGGTAGAATTAGATGCAGCGAGAGAATTCTTTGAATATTAACGTTAATTACGAGGGCTGCATGGAACTCTTCCTTTTTATGAAAGAAGTGCCAGTGTATTGTTTGTTTGTTTGTTAAAGTATCCTTACATTCATTAGGAAACCGATGTGAATGCATATAACACTCATTAGAAAACCAAATATTTTTGAAATTCTCATTTTTGTACATTTCAAGGGTCTGTGAGTAGAACTTGTCAGGTCCCTATAACCCCAGTGGGAAAAGGCACCTAGAAATGGCATATGTGCCATTCTGTGGATTATTTTTTTATTTATTTATGTTTTTTTTTGTTTTTTTTTTTAATTTTTGAGACTACAGAAATTTGTCAAAAATTTCTTAACAGGCACATTACTGGTAACACTTGTTTCTTTTTGAGTGGCCTCCATGCTCTGTCAATGCGTGTCATTTTACAGAACTTAGTCATTATTATCCATACTGCATGCCTTAATGAAATCTGTTTTCAGTACTGATTTTCTTGACTGCTTGGTCCAACATCATACACATTTCCATATAGAAGATAAAATGCTGTTCAGTAAACCTTGTCAAATGTATTTAAAACACCCTCTTGCAAATCCTCAAGCCTAAAATGCAAGTAGGGCTCCTGAAGTTGATGGCATATGCCCAGTAGTTTTGAGAGAGACAGTGAGTGAATGCCTTGAAGATTACAGTTAATTATGTGGGTATCATTGGATTAAAGAAGTCTATTACCAAAAGGCAGTTCTAAAGAGTGACTGACAGACCTGTCGATCTGACTTCAGTGGTAGGGAAAATCATGGAGGCAGCGGTCAGGAGGGCATTATGAGGACATTTAGATAGAAATGAAATTTTGAAGGATAAACATAATTTGTTAAGCAGAAATCATTTTTAACAAGCCATTATTTAGCTGTTTTGACAGTCATCCATGAGTTGGATGTAGGAAATAATTTTGACATTGTTTATTTGGATTTTAGCTAGTGAGTTGTTAATTATTGGAATAAGTATCTTCCCAGAATAATTGAGGCCTACAGCTTGGGGAAATTCCAAGGTTATTTGGATAATTATCTGCACCAGGAAACACAGTTTATTTTTTATTTATTTATTTTTATTATTTTATTACTGTTATTAATATATATTTTCCAACAGTATACACAACCAAATAACAGCATTAGTAAAGGCATGATGCAAGGAAGCAAGTTTATATAGCATTATATAGAATTGTTTTATGAAATAGTCACCCAGCTTAAATGTTGTTGTTGGAGTGGGGTTTAATGGTGCAAGGGCTACTATGACCAAATTGCGCCTGTTACTTTGGTCTAGAAGTGACTATACATTATAGGAAATAGGTCTAAATGTGACTCTAAACGCTGATCATTTTCAGGTAAGTAAAAAGTTCTGAGAAAATGCTATCATCTTCAAGTATATGGGATAGTTGCAGAGATTTCTGTAAATTAAGCTATAAAATAGTGACTGAATGAACTATTTCTCAGAACTATAATTAACAATTGCAGTTTATAAAATTTATTTGCTTTTATTTGACTTATTAATAAAGGACATCCATAACTTAACATGAGTACTTACAAAGCAAAACTGTTATTGAGACTACAGAACTGGTATGCATGAGACATTCTTTAGTATGGCTATATATCTGCTCAAAGCCCCAAGGAAGTAACAGAGAGATGGTCATGTGAAAGAAAGTCACCTTCCTAATTTCTCCCTAGCTATATTTCTAACCTTTCTTGATTTAATCTTTAATAATTGTCTTTATTTCCTCTCTCCTCCTTCTTTAAATCTCTAATCTTTCCAAACTTTGTTTATATTTTTGTTAACTTGATCCCATATTAATAGTTAACATGGAACTATAGGTGATCCAACAACTGCTAGTACAACTACAGCTAGCCAATTAGTTAGGCCTTAATTACTGGTAATGCTTCCCGCCCAAATTTTTCACAACCACTCGCAAATCAAAATCAATTGGAATATATATATTTATATATATATAGGCCGAGAGGTAATGGCACTTTAGTTTTCATAACATTGAATCTGTCCATTTTTTTCCCTCCCATGTCACTTTTGTAATCATCAAATTTGCATATAATCTGTGAAAATGCCATAATGAATTATTTTTATTATGACTCTCAATTATGCCCATTGCTAGGCTCTACTCTACAATGAAATTAACAATTTTCATCTTATTATTACATTGCCTATGTGATATCAGAAACCCATAAGACCAAATTAAGACCCTATTATAATGGGCGTAAACATAATCTTCATTCTGAACCTTAATTAATGCCTGGACAAAATGCTATTCCAATGGTGTCAGAAACAAACTTCTTGGATTTCGTTTTCGATAAAAATTTGGCCTTTCTGGAACATATCTGCCAACTCAAGAGGTCTTAATACTCTCCGCTCTCTGTCCTCTACATCTTGGGGTGCAGACTGATGCACCACCCTACTATGCATTTACTGTGCTCTTGTACGATCCAAAATAGATTACAGGTCCCACGTATACGGTTTAGCCAGAGAGAGAGAGAGATCGAGTGCGCACTTCGATGGCTGGACCCTGTCCACCGTCCGACTATCCATATCGCTTCTGGAGAATTTCAAACATCCCCTGTCCAGAGCCAATACGTTGAAGCAAATGAACCACCACTCTTGTTTCGACGTAAGCATTTGTCTCTAAAACTTAAATCTCTGCCAGACCATCCTACTTAGCCATCTGTTTTTGAGCCATGTTGGGAAAATTTGTACAATGCCCATCAGACTGCCGACTGACCCTTCAGTATTCTTGTCCAAGAGCTATTCAGAGAGTTCAACATCACCGTAGACAAGGTTGCCCAAACTCCAAAGCAAACCTTGGCATGCTTATATTCCATCATGCTACTTTTCCCTTAAGAACTGGACAAAGTCTGAGACTCCATCATCTGTCTACCTGCAGCTCTATTCAGCACACGGAGCTGAACACTGACTTCCTACCAGTTTACATAGACAGCTCAAAGTTGGAATCTTATGTGGGATCTGCTGCTGTCTTTTCAGACACTACTATATCTCAGCAGAATCTTCCTGAATCCAACATATACACTGCAGAGTTGCATGCTGTAGAGTTAGCCTTGAATCACATTGGAACTAGTTAGTATCAAAGGTCTATAATATACATTTCATTTCATTTATTAATACACACAATTTACATACATTCATTTCATATATATACAAAACTTATATAGGTTTATATACAATTATATATACATTTCCATCATCCAGGTGTATGTGTGTGTTTATGTAGGTTACTGGCGGTTTCCAGGGTTCCCCCTATGTCCGCCGTCTATTAAGCGGTAGTTATTGCCAGCAGAATTGTAATGATTCATCTAAGGAGAACGACTTGAATTTTGAAGTGACTATTTTGAGTTTAATTTAGGTTTAGCCGCGTTTTGCTTTGGGATTACTATTTACACCCGCGCGTGCGAGGAGTTTAAGTTTAGCGTTAGTTTAGTATAGGGTGACATGAATGCACTAGGGAAGAATTAAGTTTATCGCTAGTTTAAGTTTTGGAAGTTTGGAAGGCGCGAGATAGAGTAGTATGGCGTATTAGACTAATTTAGTTTAGGATTCTTAATGCTGATGGCACTTAGATCTTTGATGTTCATTTTAGTGTGTGTGGAGTGTTGTATATGTTGTTGTGGCTGGCATCTGGCATTTAGCAGCAGGGGGCTGAAGGCAAGTAGAGCCTCAACCCCCGCTCCCGTCCCTAGCCGCGAGGAGGCAGCCAGGTTCTACTATCTTGTTTAGAATCAGTTATCAATAACACATTTTGTGTTAACTCAGCTTCAATCTATATAGTTGTGCACCCGGATCCGCAGGGCCCAATCCTGACCTAGATCTCGGGACACACCCATAGTATTTTAAATTCAACATTGGCTCTACATGGTATGGAGTGTGCCCAGTTCCCGCAGGGCCCAATCCTGTCCTGGAACGACCACACCCTTAAATTTTTTGGAATTACTGAAGTAACATGGTTTGGAGTGCGCCCAATTCCCGCAGGGCCCAATCCTGACCTGGAGTTGAAGCGCACTCAATTAATACGTTGATTTCGTTGATTTACATTGATTCCAATACAGTCTGTAGCAGTGTTTATTCTTGTGTTCCTAGTTTCCTGTGGCTTGTATTCTCTTTCTACGGGAGAATACCTTTTCCGCGAAGGTGGCCAGCGCTGAGAAGGACTCGGGGCTGTCGAGTAGCATTGGCAGGTCATTGGGGTTGTATACGTTTGTTACAATTTGGAGTTGTGTTCTAAGGTCCACATAGTAATTGCAGTCAAAGATGATATGGGACACCGTCTCAAGCTCCCCGCAAGCACAGTTGGGGGATTCAACCAGGTTGAAAGTGAAGAGCTTGGCATTTATGCTGCCATGTCCTGTTAGTAGAAACATTGTATAGAGTCCCGGGTTGATCCAGGGCTTGCTTGTTTTATTGATTTCTATGACTTCTGGCAAGTATGTAAATGTTATTCTGCCAAGGGGAGAATCGGTCCAGTCCCTTTGCCAGTCAGCTAAGTACAATTGTCTGAGCCGGTTGTTATCTTCTTTAGTTGGTAGGGCAGCATCTATGCTGTATTGTGCTATGCTCTTGGGAATGGGCTGTTTTCTTTGGTATTGCAGGAAGGTGTCAATCACATCGTATATTACTGGACGTTTCCCACAGATGACACTTAGGGCAGTGGTAGAGATGGTCCGGCAAGCCCTGGAGGTGGCCAGGAGGAAGAAGCGTTGGGCTCGCAGAAGTATTTTGCGGACTTGTCCTCTGCTCAGGCTCGGTGCCCAAGCTCCTGCAGCGTAGCAAACAGTGGGGAGGAAGAGGGTATTATAATATAGTCTTAGCGTTGATGGCTTTATCTTCCATGATTTCCTGGTTATTTTCATTAGGTTTCCTGTTAAGATTTTGGTTTTCCTTAGCAAGTACTTAGCATGAGGAATGAAACTGAGCTTGTTATCCAGCATTACCCCCAAGTATTTGTATGTTTCAACCAGTTTGATTGTTGTGTTCCTAAGTTTGATCTTTGGTGGCCTACGTGGGTCAAGGTGGCCCTTTAAGAGCATCTGGCAAGTTTTCTCTGTTGAGATTGTTAGCTTATGGGTTATGCACCACTGGTCCAGATCTTCCAGGACATCCGTGGCTAGTGTTTCCAATTCCCGCCTGGAGTTTCCATTTATAAGCAAGATTAGGTCGTCTGCAAAGGCTACCTTTGTGATTTGTGGTTGACCGGTGGCGAGCCACCCGTCAAGGACCAAGCTCCAGCAAAGGGGGCCAAGAACTGATCCCTGGGGGCAGCCTCGAGTGACCAGTCTGGTTACTGAGCAGGATCCATTGTAGACCATGAGGCTACGGTCTGTGAAATAGTCGGACATTAATCGGTAGATTGGGGCGGAGACCCCGGCCCTCCGCAACCTTTCCAGGACACTTTGCCACCAAACGGTGTCAAAGGCCCCTTTGAAGTCCACGAAGAGACCGAGGACGTAGGTATATTCCGAGGATGAGATAGACTCCAGGACATGGTTTATAGCATCAACCGCTGATTTGCCTGCAGTGAAGCCAAACTGGGAGTTGGAATTGAGGCTCTTTGAGTTGTATAATGTGCGTATTCTAGCTGCAAGTAGTTTTTCTAGCACCTTTCCCAGGACGGGGAGAAGGGCTATTGGGCGGTATGATGACGCTTGGTTGGATGGTTTGTCCGGTCCTTTCAGCAGTAATTTCAAGTTTGCCTGCTTCCATGCCTTGGGGAAGGAACCGTGGTTTAGACAAGAATTGAACAACTGTATCAGGGTGTTTGGGGAGATGGACCAAATTCGTTTGACTACTGTGACCTCCAGGAGATCCAGTCCAGGGCATTTTCCTGATTTTAGCGTGCTGACTGCATGGTCTATATCTATGTGGGAGAAGGGGTCCTCATAGCTTGTGGCCGAGTAGGTTAGATGGTCCAGCCGAAGCGTTGTTTGGGTGGTACCCTCCGCGGTGGGACAGTCTTGCTGTATGATTCCGTCGAGCAGGTTGTTGATTGAATCTTCCCATGTAAGTGACTCCTGATTGTTTTGATTCAGGGTGGATTGAGTGATCTCCCCTGGGTGGATCTTATCAAAGATGAGCCTGTAAACTAGGCCCCAAGGGTCTGTACTCATGGATTTTTCAACAAGTTTTCCCCACGCTTTGTGTTTTTCCTTGTAAATTCCATTAAAATAGATCTATTTAAAATCTATTTCAGCTGGCGATCTCTGGGTCCTTCTTGCACGGCTAAGTTGCTTCCGTGCCTTCCTCAGGGCTTTCCGAAGGTCCGTGAGTTCCATTGTCCACCAGGGCACGTAGTTTGGTTTGCGGGACTTCTTCCGAAAGGAGGAGTCGCAGATTGCGGTGCACTGCGTCATGAAGTCTGTCAAGAGTAGGTCAGGAGGTGGCAGGTTTGCCAGGTCTTTGTCATTGTTAAGGAATGCAGTTTTGGCCAGGTTGTCAAATTTTTCCCAGTCTGAGTTCCTTATTTTGTATCTGGGAAGATCATAGGATTTCCTCCTGAGTGCATGGTGTATGAGTGGGCAGAAGGAGAAGGCTATAACCGAGTGGTCACTCGACGTCCATGAGGGATGTAGCTTCCATTCTTTTATGCAGTCTGCTATGGATGAGGTTGACAGTGTTATGTCGATGTGAGAGGTTCCTGAGGCGGAGGAGAAGGTAGGTGGGTGGCCGGGTGTGTTACAGATGTTAAGATTTTTTGTGGCAATCAACTCCTCCAGGATTTCCCCTCTGGAGTCTGCCGTTGGGCTGTTCCACATTGGTGAAGATGCATTTGCATCTGTTAGAATAATTATGCTTTTCCCTACTAGTGTATTCATTGCGTTTTTGAGGTAGTTAACGAACGGCTCAATCTCCTGGGAGACTCTGGAGCATCTCATGTACAGGGAGATGACATACAGTTGCCCAAAACTACCCTCAACGCACGCAGCTGCTGCGTATTTTGTGCAGAGGCTATTGATTCGGCTGACTGTGAGGGAAGGGTTAGCCACGGCCAGTGCTGCCCAGACTCTTGAGGTTGCGTTCCTTCCAGATCCGTCAACTGCTGGGTCAGATTGGATGATTCTGAAGGAGTAGGGGAGGCCTTTGACCTTGCCCTTGTAGGAGTACAGCTCCTGGAGGCCGAGGATGTCAAAGCTTTTGTCCTGGGAGAGCTTGGCTAGGTCTGACAGGACTGATGCGGATCGCTGACAGTTAAGTTGGCAGAAGCGGACAGTACTGTGGGCGTTAGCTCTAGGATTGAATGTAATTTGTTCTTAGTTTGGTTAATTCCTGTGCTCTGGTGAACTCAGGGCATGATGGGTCTCGATAGGAGTGTGCAGCGTCACGCTTCCTGCGCAGGCAGTTGGAGCAGGAGGCAGGGTTTGATGTTGATGGGCATGAGGATTGTTGGTGGCCCTCCAATCCACAATGTCCACACGTTGGTTTTGGTTGTCTGCAGTATTTTTGTGAATGGCCGTATTGGAGACAGTTTGTGCAACGGGAGGCAATAAGGAAGTCCTTGACTGTATGAACTGACCAGCCGAGGTAGATACGGTTACCCATATTCACTAAGTGTTTTCTTATTCTGGGAGTGAATTCAACAACCCAGTGTTTGCTATTTTTGTTTTTGGAAAACATTTTGAAGCGTATCTTCACTTCCTTTTTGAATTCCTCCATGGTTATTTTGGTGCTGCTTAGATTCTTGTCGTATAAGTCTTCCAGTATATCCTCCTCTGGAGTTTCGTTTTGGATACCATAGATGACCATGGTGGGGTTTAGTTTTTTTGGTAAGTCCACGGTGAGATTCATTTCATTAAGTTTTGTACAGTTTTTAATTTTATCTAAATCCTGTTGGATGGCGGTCTCTATTGCTACCCCCTTGTCTCTAACTTGTCTGATCGATTTGATTTTTATATTTTTTAACTCCGTTTTTAGGTTGTTAGTGATGGCCTTATTGACCTCATCACTAGTCTGATGGACACATTGGGGGTTTGCCTTTATCAGTACCACATGTCTAGCCTGTGAGCCAGCTGGGGCCAGCTGTGCTTCAGTTTTCTTGTCGACTCTAAGTGAGGCGGCTTGCGCATAGGTATATACTGGGGTGGAGGACGACATTTGCTTGCAGTCAATGATCGTTCTTAATCTCTGATTTTCCAATGTTGTTTTCGTAACTATTTTCTCCAGGTCACCCCACAGATCAAGCAGATCCGCGACCAGTTGGGGGGTGATGACCCGTTGCACCTTGCAAGTGTTTAGAAAGTGTTTCCTAAGGGTGCTCATGGCTTCTACATTATCTTCAACTAAGGAATCATTCAGATTGTCATTTTTGTTTATGATGTAGCTATGGCTATCCGTCACTATTTCATTTCCATTCTCATTAATTACCTTATCGATGGTATTGCTAGTTGTGTCTTGTTTGGCGCCTTTTGCAGGATCACCCTTCAGGGCAACTAAGGCGACTACGGCTTCTTTCAGTCTTGCCACTGAGTTGTTCGTTGGGTTTACAGAAGGTGCTTCGTCTGAAGTGTCCATGCTCCAGTTATCTAGCTGTGGTTCAGAGGACAATGAGGAGGTATCCGGCGTTGAATCCATTGTTGAAAGGACCACGCCCACGGATGCATTAGAGTCAATGTTCTGTGGATTCTAGGCAATTAGCCTTCAAGTCCTGTTGTATCCTCCGCTAGGGGGCGCAAGTGTGCCAAGTTGTTGGGGACCGCTGGTGGATGTTGGGTTTTATTTCTGAGCTTCCTCAGGCAATTTGGGAGGAAGTTATGTGGATTCTTGTGGATTCAAATCAATGGCTTCCTAGTCAAAATGGGTACTCTGCTGGAGGGCGCGACTGTGCCTAGTTCTTGGGGACCATTGGTGAGTGGTAGGTTTAAAGTTTGAGCTTCCTCAGTCAATTAGGGTTGAAGTTATGCCACCTAAAAGTTTCCGGGATGAAAAACCCTTTCGCTTTTCATCCCGTTTAAGGCGAAGTTATTATCAGATATGGTTGAAAGTTGGTGTGCTGATGGGTGTTGATGCCAAAATTCCGAGTACCAATTTTTGTGGGGGTCGGGCCACCCGTTCAAAAGTTATTATCGATCTCCCGAAAGGGCCACCAGAGGGCGGTACAAGTCACAAGGGGATGAAGTAATTTTCCCCAGAATACATATTTCAATTTTCATAACTGTATGTTCAATAGGGGCCAAGATATAAGGTTTCAAAGTTGGTGGTCCTAAAATTATGCACCCTGTTATATGCAACTGCCTCAGTTGACACTGGTTGCCATGGCAACGTGTCTATGAACGTGCATTAACTAGTGTAGCCCCAAAAACCCGGATGTCGGGTGACCAGCGGTCTTCCCGCCAATTCCTTTGTTAGCCTGTTGGTGAAGAAGGCAATGTGGCTCCTGTTGTTCCAATGTATTATATTGTTGGCATGGTGGCCGAGATTTTTCTTCAATATCAGGCTGGCGATTGATGCTAATCGATGAAAACTATGTCCCCAGCATCACAATCAGCCTCCCAGTGTTCCAGAATGGTAAGGCTCTTAATCAACACAAGTGTGTGTGAATAAGGCCACCTCAGTATATGTAAACTGCCAGCCAAAAAACTCTATGTTAACTGTATTCCATATTCAATGTTAAAGTATTGGAATTTTGCAAGATATTTAAACGATCGCAGCAGCGCGAGTTTTTGTCTGGCAGCTGTCAGTGAAGACTTGTTTTACTCACCGTCTTGAGCTCTATCTTCTACATATATTCTTTTCCATGATAAAACTTTTTTAACACATTTTTTAATCCTTATTCTGGGAGCACTAAAAACACAACCTATCAGAACTTACTGAGCAGGAGACTCCTGCTCAGTAAGTTCTGATAGAGTAAGTTACTCTATAATATACAGTAAACCCCCGCTATTCACGGTATCTGTATTCGCGATCGCTGATTTAATATAAAATGAAACTTTAAAAAATGTGAATATTTTCCGCCATAAAAAAACATGGGCATGGCTAAAATTATCTTTCCCGGTCAAAACAGCGTTCAGTGGGTGGGGCAGAGGGGTGACAAAATTGCGAGCGTGGATGTTTCTGGCTAATCCTTGTTCAGTATGTGTTATGCCCTCGACATGGAAGGTTTGTTGTTTGCTTTTAATTTATATGCTTATAAATTGAATAAATTGATATGCTTACATAAGTGATAAATCTACCGTTTTGCAGTGTAAAACAGACTTTTTCGAGTGTGTTAATGATAGAAAGTGCTTTATTGCGGACAAGTTCTTTTTACCCGTACAAAAATATGCTACGAATAACAAGGGAAATGTGAAAATATCAAAGAAGGTGATGATTAGCGAGTTATTAGACAAAATTTCTAATGGTGAAAGTGCCTCTTCAGTGGCAAAACATTATAAAATCAATGAGTCAACGGTACGATCAATCAAAAAATCGGAAGAAAAAATCTGCCGTAGTGTCTGTGAAAACGCGCTAATTGTTTCAAAAATTTGCTCTGTAACTCGTGATGTTAAATTAGAAAAAAATGGAAAAGGCTTTAAATCTGTGGATAGAAGACCGAACTCAAAATAAAATTCCGTTAAGTTCACTCATCATTCGTGAAAAGGCATTTTTTTTTTTTTTTTTTTTTTTAGCATTAGTAGAGGCATTTGATGCAAGAAACCAAGCTTATGCAGCATCAGCCAAAAAAAAAAAAAAAAAGGCAAAACTCCTTTATCAACACTTTAGCGAAACTGGTGATAGCACTGGCGGGATAAGTTTTTTTTGCTAGCAAAGGCGCTGGTTTGAAAGATTTGTTTGAAATTTCTAATAAATATTACATTTAATATTAAATTGTTTCTTATTTTCATTTCGATGCCATATGCTTCCATTTGACTATGTACTGTCTATGTACATATAATACATACATAGACAAAATTTTAAACTAGTTTTTCTTATATATTTCATACTTTGGAACGGAACCCCTTTATTACTATGGGAGCCATAACTCAGTATTCGCGTTTTCGGTATTCGCGACATTTCTCAGGAACTTAACCCCCGCAAATAGCGGGGGTTTACTGTATTCCATTTCCTTGAGTGTATTACAGGCTTTATTATCTTTGAGACACAATTCCCATTGAGTTCTCTTTCAAGTTCAGCAGAAGATACTTTCTCTTTATGAACACAAGTTTGATATCCATTTCTGCTAGATTCCCAGCCACATTGGGATTAGGGGAAGTGAATTGGCCGACATGGCAGCTAAATCAGCAGCTCCCACTAATAATCATTGCCTGTCAGTCCCCTATACAGACTACAGGCAAATAATACACAACAAGATATACTCCCGATAACATGAACTATGGCTTAGAGAGAGAACAAATAAATTATACCAGATAAAGCCTGTAATTGAAACACTGCAGTCTAGTCTGTGCAGGAATCGTAGGGAGGAAGTTTTGTTCTTGCTCGACTATGCATAGGACACAGCCATCCAACACATTCGTTCCTGCTGAGGGCAGATTACCCTCCTATGTGCGAGTCTTTTGACACCATTCTATCTATACAGCATATTTTAATCAATTGCGTTAATTTCACCCATGTTCGTAATATATATTTTACCACTTTTACTCGTCTGACTGGGCCTTATACACTCTTATATATATATTTCATATTTTATATATACACACACAACTAAATTGGATAATTTACTTTTAAACTTGTACTGCTTTTTATATATATATTCAAACTTGGTTATAACGAGCATCAAGGGACAGACAAAATTTTCTTGTTATAAACGTACTCACTATATCAGATGGGTTAAATCTGTCTCCTATTTTTTTTTTTTTTTTTTTTTTTAATTCAAAAAACAAGAAATATTAGAAAGAAAAAAATAATATTAGTATATTACCTATATATTATTTATATTAATATGCTTGTAATTTGCTTTTAAAATCGATCCAGCCAGCCATTACATACGAAATTGGGCCATCTATTGAAGATCCAGCACTTCTTTTTGTAGTGAACCATTGAAGCAATGCTTCATCGGCAACTGTTGATGGTGGTTGTTCTCCACAGACCACCTACACTAGCTTGGAGTTCTGTAGTTAGTTCTTTGATGCTTATACTGCAATCTTCCAGGATTACTGCCTCAGTTTTTGTAACATTCAATTCTGTTACAGCAGCTGCTGGGTATCCTGGGATTTCTTCATCATGCACTCAGGTTCTTTCACATTTGAATTGGTTTTGCCAATGTGCAACAACACTGTAACCTGGACAGCCTTTTCCATAAATAGCAACCATTTCTTCATGGATTGTTTTGGGTCTTTTACCTTGCAGAAAGAGGAACCAAATTACTGATCTATATTCCACTTCATCCATTGTGACACTTCATTCAGTGCTGCAAAGGGAAAAAAATGAATTAGCAGATCAAAACCAAAATTTGTGTGCTTGCTATAGAGATTTTAAGGTATCAAACAAAATAAAAAAATTCTGGAAGAATAAAATTAAAAAAAATTTTTTTATTTTTTTATTCCCTCCATTGTATATTGCTTTTAATCAGATAACATCACCCATTAAGCAAATCTGTTATCGATTAAAGTATAATATTAGCCTTATGCAGTCTTTCTGTAGAGGGATTTAACATGCACATAACATAAGTTATTTCTAATTAGAAGTTTTCCTCTCTAATTTACCCTTTTTTTTTTTTTTTGTTGCTACTAATATTAGTGCATCAGCATCTAAAGTCATCTGCACAAGTGCATTATATTATGTCTGCATATCTTTTACATTCTGTATAAGATGGGAAACCCATAAATAATTTGAATTCAGCCATCCATAATTAAAAAATTCAAAAATGAGATCTGTGTTCCAGTCACTGATGGAAGTGGAACACATACCTCTTTTAAAAAATGGCTAGTGGGAAAACTGATACACTATCATAGACAGCATAACAGAAGCATTAGCCGAGTGGGTAAAGTACCTGCCCGGCAACCCAAAGGTCGCGGGTTCGATTCCCGCCTCGGGCTTGGATCAAAGTACTGCAAAAACCTTGGGAGGTGCAATATGGCCACAGAAGCCGATGCGCCAACAACTACCAAATCAAAAAAAAAAAAAAAAACAGAAGCATTTTGTATTTTGCATATACAGCAGATGGACAAAATAACACCTGTGATAAAAGTTGCACGCATGCAGTAATATGGTTTTGGGCCACCCTTGGCTTTTAAAACAGCTTTTTTTAAGTGGAATGGATTTGAATATGGCTTTAACTGTCCTAAGAGGATATTGGACCATTCTTCATAGAGGAACATTTCAAGCTCCTTGAGTGACAAAGGTGGAGGAAATTACTTCTCACTCTTCTTTCTTGATATGCCTACAGCAGCTCAATAATGTTTGTCTGATGAATATGCAGGCCATGGCAGATGCTTAGCCTCAGTTTCATTCTCCTCAAACCAAGATTGGACACATGTGGCTGTGTATTGGAGCATTATTGTCGTGAAACATGGCATCATTTGTGTGAACAATGTTTGCACCACGGAATGAACTTGGTCACAACTGACTAAGGATTATACTGAATAGATATCAATATTTGAAGACGTAAAATATTACTTCCTTTAACTAGTGTTGCTGCTGCTTACACAACCTCCATTTTAGCTCATGATTGTAAAATTTTGTTTATTACTAAAATTTTTGGACTCTGTCTTGGGATTATCTATTCACTGATTAACTTTTTGTTTTTTACCCTCAGACATGGATTTGTTATAGCAGTTACAACAATTGACAACATTGGTGCGGGTCTGATTCAGCCAGGGAGAGGATTTGTTGTTTACCCTGTCAAGTACAAGGCTATTGTTTTTCGTCCTTTCAAAGGAGAAGTGCTGGATGCTGTCGTGACACAAGTGAATAAGGTACTACTTTTTGTATTATGGGGGATAAAAATGCATCTAGGTTATATAATTTTTGCAATTACAAAATTCATTTTATAAAAAAAGTAATAATAATTATAATATCAAGATGCACACTGCACATCCCTCACGTTCCATTAGTATGCATACTAAGCATCTACTTCCTAATTTTATAATCTTTCAAAAAACATTTATCTTTTTTATATGTTGAAGTAAGCTATTCAATCTGTAATAGTGTCAGTCAGCATCATAGTTCAAAGACTATACATTAGAAACCTAGATATTTTGTATTCATCATTTGCACCAGTATTTCATTATGAATTAATATTATCTTTTTATGAATGAAAGAGATTGTCATAAATATCACTTTATTAGCTTGAAAAGTTATATGCTAGTTATCAACAACAAACAACAATGGTAACTGAAAAAGTCTAAATTTACTTGGAAAATTTGGGGCATTAGTTTACTGCAATGTTATAAATGTATCAGTAGAATTATATGAAGTTATTATTTTTTCTCAGTAAATGAAACAAATATATATCATTTTTAAATGAGATGGGAGCTTCAAATCGAATTTGGAAAATATGCAATATTACTGATCATCACCGTTATGAAAGAAGATGCCATAAAGTAAACTAAAAGAATGCTCAACTTTGATTAAATGTTCACATTAGCATTAGTAGAGGCATGTGATGCAAGAAAACAAAACACCTTCCCATTTCACCCATCCATCACTCCAAATGTTTATCTAGCTCTACCTTGAACTTATTTAAGTTGTCAACCTTCACTACGACAGATGGAAGTTTGTTTCAACTGTCAACCACCTGCTGGCTAAAGGTGCATTTTTGCATATCTACTCTACAATTCCCTTTCCTCAGTTTGAATTTATGATCCCTCAAGTGATTAATCTGAGAAAGAGGAAGAATCCTATCAGCACTGAGCTTGCTGAAACCATTCAAGGCCTTATACAAAATGTACACATCAATCAAATCATCTTGCAGGTGCCTAGTCTCCAGATGCTGCTATTATTATTATTATTATTAGCCATACGATCAAGAAGCCTGAGGCTTATGCTGCTCCAGCCAAAAAAAAAAAAAAAAAAAAAAATTGAGTACCCTGAGAGAGAGAGAGAGAGAGAGAGAGAGAGAGAGAGAGAGAGAGAGAGAGAGAGAGAGAGAGAGAGAGAGAGAGAGAGAGAGAGAGAGAGAGAGAGGAGGGAATCACCAAAAGAGAGAAGAATGATGATATCCAGCTCAGGACCCTGGGTGTGCCAAGCCCATACTCACCACATATGAGTCCTTGGGATTTGCACAACTTAAGCCTCTCTTGGTAACAGCAACCCTTTGTTCCCTTCACCAATCTTGTTATCATTCTCTATACTCATTCCAGCAGCTCTACTTCCTTCCTAAAATGAGCCCTACAGACCTGTATGCAGTACTCAAGTTGTGGCCTGACCATTGCCTTATACAAGGGGACAATCACCTCCTTATCCCTGCTTGCAAAATTCCTGTGTATCATTGACAAGACACCATAAGCTGCTCTTGCAGCCTGTCTGCAATGCTCAGAAAACTTCATGTCTGACTGCACAGTTTCCCATAAGTTATTTTCATTCTTCAATACCCTGAGTACAGTAAACCCCCGCTATTCGCGGTATCTGTATTTGTTGTTTCACGTATTCGCGGTCGCTGATTTAATATAAAATGAAACCTAAAAAAATGTGAATTTTAAAGTGCCGTGAACATTTTCCGCCATAAAAAAACATGGGTGTGGCTAAAATTATCTTCACCGGTCAAAACAGCGCTCGGTGGGTGGGGGGAGAGGGGTGACAAAATCACGAGCGTGGATGTTTCTCGCTAATCCTTGTTCAATATGTGTTATGCTCTTGTCATGGAAGGTTTTGTCGTTTGCTTTTAATTTATATGCTTATAAATTGAATCAATTTATAAATTTATATGCTACAAAAGTGATAAATCTACCATTTTGCGGTGTAAAACAGACTTTTTTCGAGTGTGTTAATGGAAGAAAGTGACTTTATTGTGGACAAGTTCTTTCTAACCCGTACAAAAATATGGCTACGAATAACAAAGGAAATGTGAAAAGATCAAAGAAGGTGATGACATTAGCGAATAAAATTGAGTTATTAGATAAAATTTCTAATGGTGAAAGTGTCTCCTCAGTGGCAAAACATTATAAAATCAATGAGTCAACGATACGATCAATCAAGAAATCAGAAGAAAAAATCCGACGTAGTGTCCGTGAAAACGCGCCAATTGCTTCAAAAATTTGCTCTGTAACTCGTGATGTTAAATTAGAAAAAATGGAAAAAGCTTTAAATCTGTGGATAGAAGACTGAACTCAAAATAAAATTCCGTTAAGTTCACTTATCATTCTTGAAAAGGCAAAACTCCTTTATCAACACTTTAGTGAAACTGGTGATAGCACTGGCGGGATAAGTTTTTTAGCTAGCAAAGACGCTGGTTTGAAAGATTTGTTTGAAATTTCCAATAAATATTACATTTAATATTAAATTGTTTCTTATTTTCATTTCGATGCCATATTCTTGCATTTCACTATGTACTGTCTATGTACATAGTCATATTATGAAGGTACATATAATACATACATAGACAAAATTTTAGACTAGTTTTTCTTATATATTTCATACTTTGGAACGGAAACCCTTTATTACTATGGGAGCCATAACTCAGTATTCGCGGAATTTCTCAGGAACGTAACCCCCGCGAATAGCGGGGGTTTACTGTATAGTACAATGCAGTTGGTATGTTACACTGGGGTATCTGTTACCCCTATGCAGTAGGAAGACCTTGATGGTCTTGTAATGCAGTTGCCTTCCCCTTTCTTACTTCTTGGGGATTTCAATGGACATAATACCCTGTGGGGTAGTGCTAGCATCAATGGAAGGGGACGAGTCGTAGAGCATATGCTAAATGACAACGACCGCTCCCTTCTAATATTTGAACAAACACCTTCCACATGCCTATCCGTACGTTTTCTGCCATTGATCTGTCTATCTGCTCCCCTGCTCTTCTCCCTTCACTCTCCTGGGAAGCGAAGGAGAACCCATATGGAAGTGAATACTTCCCTGTGATAAACTGCTTACACACTGGGAGACCATGTCTGCCTTTTAGGTTACAATGGTGGAAGTTTTATCAGGCTGACTGGAATGCCTTTCAACATCAGGCAAATTTTGAAATCGCTATGGTCAGTCCGGAGCCTATCAATGATGCAGTCACGTACATTGCAGAAAACATCGTGCTTGCAGCTGCAATTGCAATCCCAAAAACATCTGCCCAGTTTCCACCTTTTCTCAAACTATGGTGGAATTCACAATGCGAAGAAGCTAAAAAGGCACAAAACAAAGCCAGGGTACTATAGGTTATAATACCTCTCGTGTTTGGGGTTCTCATAAAAAAAAAAAAAAAAAAAAAAAAAAGGGAGATATTCCGCCAATATCCCAACACAGCCAACCTTATAGACTTTAAACGCGCACGAGCCAAAGCTCGGTACACTCACCGCCAGAGTCAGAAGGAATCATGGATCTGTTTTACGTCATCGATTACCCAGTCTACCAGTGAAGGCGGTCTTGGGTAAAATCCAGAAAATGAAGGGAAAATATACATCTCACCCCTCCTCGATCCCCCCTCGAAGTGGGCACCTGTACGTGGTGAGGGGACCTCCCAGTGATGCTGCTGGTTTTCCAGATTAGCATTACTGGGATCTAACGCCCATACTTTGGTTCCAGGGTTACATCGTTGGAATCCGGCGTGTGCAGCCATCCGCCGCGACCCGTGGAATTCGGAAAGGGGGATCCCACTGGTTGAGGGGCCCAGCCTTAATACACCACTTTGGCCCCTGCTTCGACAAGACGTGTGGTCCCAAGGACTGGCCCGACTGGGATCAATCAGTGGGTGGTTCTTACTGCTATGGTCAACTGCGTTCCAATGTCTCCCTCCCTTTGGTCCTGGGACGGGATCAAGGCTTATTGGAAACGGTATAGTGCGTCTAAGCTAACTTGGCGTCCCATTCGTGCACGCAGTACCTGCTAGTTCACGAGTGGGCATCCCCTCGTAGGACTCCGTGGTGGGTGAGGTACTTAGGGCATCTCAAATTTTTATCTTACTCATATGAGTAATTTAAATTCTACTTCTTCTGGGGCCCTAACAAGGCCCATACCTAACCGAGACGATAACACTGACAACACCTCTGTCAAAAGAGCCAGAACTGAGGATAAAACACCACTCTTCCTTATTCTCCATTCCACTGGAGAGCAGTCAGTCGGAAATATGTCGCCCTTCTTTATCCAGAAAGGATTAGAAGGTTGGCAGGTTCACCAAAATCCGTTAAACGACTGCATTCTGGCGACCTTTTGATTGAAGCTTCCAGCACCAAACAAGCAGCAAAAATCTTGAACTCGACATCCATAGGGGGAATACCTATCACCGTAACCCCCCACAAAACTCTGAATTCTTCATGAGGTGTTATACAGAGTGGGACCTTCTTCATGTTTCTGAAGAAGAGATCTGCTCTGAATTGAAAGAACAAGGAGTGACGGCTGTCAAAAGAATATCAACGAGAAATGATGGGAATCTCGTCCCCACTCGAGTTCTCATCCTAACATTTAACACCCCACGGCCTCCAAGTTCTATCAAGGCAGGCTATCTAAACTGCCCAGTGAGGATTTATATCCGAAACCCACTGCGGTGTTTTAGATGCCAAAAATACGGCCACTCACAAACATCTTGTCGTGGTAACCCTGCCTGTGCTCAATGTGGTGTTAAAGACCACGAGAGCAAGGAATGTTCAACTCCAAAACTGATCTGTGTCAATTGCCAAGAACAGCACCCCACCTACTCTAGAGCATGCCAGCGGTGGAAGGATAAAAAAGAGATCCAAAAGTTAAAAACAGATCTGAATATCTCCTACCCAGAGGCCAGAAAACATATCCAACCAATAAATAGCAGGAAACCTTCATATGCCCAGAAGGTTTCTGCTAAGTGCACTATCGGGACACAAACTGAGACGACTATACCACCAAGAGAGTCATTCACTCCGATTGCACGCTATTTATTGAGTTCACAAAAGCCCACCAAAAAAACACAGTCAGCTGCCACTCCTATATCTGTACCTCCTAGTGCTCCATCACTACCAAAACCAAGTGGTAAAGAGCCTCCAGTAATAACAGAAACAGTGGATGTAGAGAAAAAGGAGGTACCGGATGAATCAGTCTTGGAACTCTTTGCAGAGGAAAAAATGGACACGGGACAGCATCCATTCTTCCCCAAAAAAGATAAATCCAAGACTGACAAAAGTAAGCCCTCAGCACCTCCGAAGTCGCCTGATGGACCCCCCCCCCAAGCCAAGATAATGGCTAAATTCCTACAAGGGAATTGTCGTAGATTCCGGCGAAATACAGATGACATCAAGGCCCTCCTGCAAAATCACGAGCCAGTTTGCTTTTGCTTGCAGAAGACTAATCCAAAGGCAAATGATAATCCCACCATGCATAACATAACATTTTTTTCGTAAGGACAGAATTGTGGATGGTCCTGCTCATGGAGGAGTGGCTATCCTTGTGGGCAACTAGACCCCAGTTCAGCCCTTGCTAATTACAACTAGCATAGAGGCTGTCTCAATTTGCCGTACAGTGGGATTTTTATTAACCGTCTGCACTATTTATTTGCCACCTGGGACTGACATCTCCCATGAAGGCCTTGATGATCTTGTAACGCAGTTGCCTCCCCCTTTCTTACTTTTTGGGGATTTTAATGGACATAACACCCTGTGGGGTAGTGCTAACATCAATGAAAGGGGACGAGTCATAGAGCATATGCTAAATGACAATGACCTTTCCATTCTAAATACTGGAACAAATACCTTCTTCCACATGCCTACCCGTACGTTTTCTGCCATTGATCTCTCTATCTGCTCCCCTTCTGTACTCACTTCCCTGTGAAAGCCTTGTTACGCAGTGGGAGACCGTGTCTTCCTTTCAGGTTACCATGGTCAAAGACTGATCAGGCTGACTGGACTGCATTCCAACATCAGGCAAATTTTGACCTCAGTACCGTCAGTCAGGAGCCTATCAATGATGCGGTAACGTACATCACAGAAATTATCGTCCAAGCAGCTGCGACTGCTGTTCCAAAAACATCTGCCCGGTTTCCACCATTTCCCAAACCTTGGTGGAATTCACAATGCACAGCAGCAAAAAAGGCTCGAAACAAAGCGTTGGGGATATTCCGCCGATATCCTACCACGACCAACCTTATAGCCTTTAAACGCGAAGCCAAAGCATGCTACATCCGCTGTCAGAGTCAAAAGGAATCGTGGATCCGTTTTACTTCATCAATTACACAGTCCACTAGTACTAAGTTGGTCTGGGATAAAATCTGGAAAATGAAAGGAAAATATACATCCCACCCTTCTTCAATCCTAGATTATAATGGATGCACTATTGTAGATCAAACTGCAATAGCCAATTCTCTAACATCTCTGCAGCATCTTTGTATTCCCCAGAGTTCCTGGTCCTGAAACATAAAATCGAAAAACAGGAACTTAATTTTAAGACTAAAAGCCTTTATCCCTACAATGGGGCACTCACTATACAGGAACTGAAAATAGCCCTCACTCTTTCCAAAGCAAGTGCTGTTGGACCAGATGGCATCCATTTTGAAATGATTAAGCATCTTTCACCAAAATCTATGGATTATCTGCTCCTTCTATATAACAGAATCATTTTTGAAGGCCAGTTTCCAGATTCCTGGCGCAAGGCAATCGTTCTTGCCTTTGCTAAGCCAGGAAAGGATCCAAAAGTCACTACTAATTATCGTCCTATTGCTCTGACTAGCTGTCTATGCAAAATCCTGGAGAGAATGGTTAATTTTTGTTTAATATGGTATTTAGAATCAAATGACGTTCTCTCCAACATCCAGTGCGGCCTCCGAAGGAACCGGTCCACTTTGGACCATCTTATTAGACTGGAAACATCCAGCCAGGATGCCCTCCTAAAACGCAAACTTGGTGTCAGTGTTCTTTGACATGGAGAAAGCATATGACACAACTTGGAGATTTGGCATCTTAAAAGATTTGCATAGCCTTGGTCTTAGAGGGCATCTCCCCATTTTTATTATAAACTTTTTAGCCAATCGATCTTTTCAAGTTCGTGTGGGATCCTCACTCTCTCGTTCCTTTAGCCAAGAGGAGGGAGTACCACAGGGATCAGTTTTAAGTGTCATGCTTTTCGCCATAAAAGTAAATTCCATCACAGAACAACTTCCTCCGACTGTAAATAGTGCCCTCTATGTTTATGACTTTAGCATATTTTTCAGTCATGCAACATGAGGGTTATTGTAAGACAACTGCAACATGCCATTAATTGCCTTAATTCCTGAGCTCTGACCTGGCTAGCCGTGTGGGTAAAGTACCTGCTTGGCAACCCAAAGGTCGCAGGTTCGAATCCCGCCTCAGGCTTGGATCAGAGTACTGCAAAAACCCTGGGAGGTGCATTATGGCCACAGAA